>NC_090375.1:147409769-147732293 GCF_036365525.1 Heterodontus francisci | reverse complement strand
TCCCCCCAACAGACTCTGTTTTTCTCTCCCCCCCCCCCAGACTCTGTTTTTCTCTCCCCCCCCCCAACAGACTCTGTTTTTCTCCCCCCTCCCCAACGGACTGTTTTTCTTCCCCCCCCCCCCAACAGACTCTGTTTTTCTCCCCCCCCCCCAAAGACTCTGTTTTTCTCACCCCCCCCACACAGACTCTGTTTTTCTCACCCCCCCAGACTGTTTTTCTCACCCCCCCCGACTCTGTTTTTCTCACCCCCCCAACGGACTCTGTTTTTCTCCCCCCCCCAACAGACACTGTTTTTCTCACCCCCCCCGACTCTGTTTTTCACCCCCCCCCCCAACGGACTCTGTTTTTCTCCCCCCCCCCCCAACGGACTCTGTTTTTCTCCCCCCTCCCCAACGGACTGTTTTTCATTCCCCCCCCCCAACGGACTCTGTTTTTCTTCCCCCCCCCCAACGGACTCTGTTTTTCTTCCCCCCCCCCCCAACGGACTCTGTTTTTCTCCCCCCCCCCCAACGGACTCTGTTTTTCTCCCCCCTCCCCAACGGACTGTTTTTCTTCCCCCCCCAACAGACTCTGTTTTTCTCTCCCCCCCCCAGACTCTGTTTTTCTCTCCCCCCCCCCAACAGACTCTGTTTTTCTCCCCCCCCGCCCCCCAGACTCTGTTTTTCTCTCCCCCCCCCAACAGACTCTGTTTTTCTCCCCCCCCCCCCAACGGACTCTGTTTTTCTCCCCCCTCCCCAACGGACTGTTTTTCTTCCCCCCCCCCCAACAGACTCTGTTTTTCTCTCCCCCCCCCAGACTCTGTTTTCTCTCCCCCCCCCCAACAGACTCTGTTTTTCTCTCCCCCCTCCCAAACGGACTGTTTTTCTTCCCCCCCCCCCAACAGACTCTGTTTTTCTCCCCCCCCCAACAGACTCTGTTTTTCTCTCCCCCCCCCAACAGACTCTGTTTTTCTCCCCCCCCCCAACAGACTCTGTTTTTCTCCCCCCCCCAACAGACTCTGTTTTTCTCCCCCCCCAACAGACTCTGTTTTTCTCCCCCCCAACCCCAACCCAACAGACTCTGTTTTTCTCCCCCCCAACCCCAACAGACTCTGTTTTTCTCCCCCCCAACCCCAACAGACCCTGTTTTTCTCCCCCCCCCCAACAGACTCTGTTTTTCTCTCCCCCCCCCAACAGACTCTGTTTTTCTCCCCCCCCCCAACAGACTCTGTTTTTCTCCCCCCCCAACAGACTCTGTTTTTCTCCCCCCCAACCCCAACCCAACAGACTCTGTTTTTCTCCCCCCCAACCCCAACAAACTCTGTTTTTCTCCCCCCCAACCCCAACAGACTCTGTTTTTCTCCCCCCCCAACAGACTCTGTTTTTCTCCCCCCCCCCAACAGACTCTGTTTTTCTCCCCCCCCCCCAACAGACTCTGTTTTTCTCCCCCCCCCCAACAGACTCTGTTTTTCTCCCCCCCCAACAGACTCTGTTTTTCTCCCCCCCAACCCCAACCCAACAGACTCTGTTTTTCTCCCCCCCAACCCCAACAGACTCTGTTTTTCTCCCCCCCAACCCCAACAGACTCTGTTTTTCTCCCCCCCCAACAGACTCTGTTTTTCTCCCCCCCCCACAACAGACTCTGTTTTTCTCCCCCCCCCCAACAGACTCTGTTTTTCTCCCCCCCCCCAACAGACTCTGTTTTTCTCTCCCCCCCCCCCCACAACAGACTCTGTTTTTCTCCCCCCCCCCCTCCCCAACAGACTCTGTTTTTCTCCCCCCCCCCCTCCCCAACAGACTCTGTTTTTCTCCCCCCCCCCAACAGACTCTGTTTTTCTTCCCCCCCCCAACAGACTCTGTTTTTCTCCCCCCCCTCCTCCCCAACAGACTCTGTTTTTCTCCCCCCCCTCCTCCCCAACAGACTCTGTTTTTCTCACCTTCACTCAGCGATGCAGCTATTTACTGAGGAACTGCCATTCGGAGTATTGTGAAGGGGAAAGGCGTTATTCTTACAGACTGGAGCAGATTCGTACGGAGACGTTGAAGGTGATTGTTGTAGTTTTACCTGATTGTTTACTTCGCGAGTTTTGTTTATTGTCGAGGTTAACCGGAACGGGTGGGAATATCTACTGCACCTTCCCCCCGTCAGAATGGACTGTTCCGCCTCTAGCGTCACTGCGCAGGCGCCGGTTATCAAGATGGCGGCGCGTTGCCTGTTGGTGGCTGTGATGAAGCGTGCGGTGAGTTTGTTCAATTCCTACTTAGATTGGACACTTTAACTAGTGAGGGCTAACCTGATGATAGTCTTTACTGAAGTAGGAGTTATCTTCGTTGTTGTCGTCAGTTACACGAATGCTGTAGGTCATTGGCTTCAAGGTTACCCTGGTTATGTCACCTGTGGTAGTTATATAACTATTACCAATTAATCTCTTTTGGGCCTCCTTATCTCGAGAGACAATGGATACGCTCCTGGAGGTGGTCAGTGGTTTGTGAAGCAGCGCCTGGAGTGGCTATAAAGGCCAATTCTAGAGTGATAGGCTTTTCCACAGGTGCTGCAGAGAAATTTGTTTGTCGGGGCTGTTACACAGTTGGCTCTCCCCTTGCGCCTCTGTCTTTTTTCCTGCCAACTACTAAGTCTCTTCGACTCGCCACATTTTAGCCCCGCCTTTATGGCTGCCCGCCAGCTCTGGCGATCACTGGCAACTGACTCCCACGACTTGTGATCAATGTCACAGGATTTCGTGTCGCGTTTGCAGACGTCTTTATAGCGGAGACATGGACGGCCGGTGGGTCTGATACCAGTGGCGAGCTCGCTGTACAATGTGTCTTTGGGGATCCTGCCATCTTCCATGCGGCTCACATGGCCAAGCCATCTCAAGCGCCGCTGACTCAGTAGTGTGTACAAGCTGGGGATGTTGGCCGCCTCGAGGACTTCTGTGTTGGAGATACGGTCCTGCCACCTGATGCCAAGTATTCTCCGGAGGCAGCGAAGATGGAATGAATTGAGACGTCGCTCTTGGCTGACATACGTTGTCCAGGCCTCGCTGCCATAGAGCAAGGTACTGAGGACACAGGCCTGATACACTCGGACTTTTGTGTTCCGTGTCAGTGCGCCATTTTCCCACACTCTCTTGGCCAGTCTGGACATAGCAGTGGAAGCCTTTCCCATGCGCTTGTCGATTTCTGCATCTAGAGACAGGTTACTGGTGATAGTTGAGCCTAGGTAGGTGAACTCTTGAACCACTTCCAGAGCGTGGTCGCCAATATTGATGGATGGAGCATTTCTGACATCCTGCCCCATGATGTTTGTTTTCTTGAGGCTGATGGTTAGGCCAAATTCATTGCAGGCAGCCGCAAACCTGTCGATGAGACTCTGCAGGCACTCTTCAGTGTGAGATGTTAAAGCAGCATCGTCAGCAAAGAGGAGTTCCCTGATGAGGACTTTCCGTACTTTGGACTTCGCTCTTAGACGGGCAAGGTTGAACAACCTGCCCCCTGATCTTGTGTGGAGGAAAATTCCTTCTTCAGAGGACTTGAACGCATGTGAAAGCAGTAGGGAGAAGAAAATCCCAAAAAGTGTGGGTGCGAGAACACAGCCCTGTTTCACGCCACTCAGGATAGGAAAGGGCTCTGAGGAGGAGCCACCATGTTGAATTGTGCCTTTCATATTGTCATGGAATGAGGTGATGATACTTAGTAGCTTTGGTGGGCATCCAATCTTTTCTAGTAGTCTGAAGAGACCACGCCTGCTGACGAGGTCAAAGGCTTTGGTGAGATCAATGAAAGCAATGTAGAGGGGCATCTGTTGTTCACGGCATTTCTCCTGTATCTGACGAAGGGAGAACAGCATGTCAACGGTCGATCTCTCTGCACGAAAGCCACACTTTGCCTCAGGGTAAACGCGCTCGGCCAGCTTCTGGAGCCTGTTCAGAACAACGCGAGCGAAGACTTTCCCCACTATGCTGAGCAGGGAGATTCCACGGTAGTTGTTGCAGTCACCGCGGTCACCTTTGTTTTTATAGAGGGTGATGATATTGGCATCGCGCATGTCCTGGGGTACTGCTCCCTCGTCCCAGCACAGGCATAGCAGTTCATGTAGTGCTGAGAGTATAGCAGGCTTGGCACTCTTGATTATTTCAGGGGTAATGCTGTCCTTCCCAGGGGCTTTCCCACTGGCTAGAGAATCAATGGCATCACTGAGTTCTGATTTGGTTGGCTGTATGTCCAGCTCATCCATGACTGGTAGAGGCTGGGCTGCATTGAGGGCAGTCTCAGTGACAGCATTCTCCCTGGAGTACAGTTCTAGGTAGTGCTCAACCCAGCGGTCCATTTGTTTGTGTTGGTCAGTGATTATGTCCCCTGATTTAGATTTGAGGGGGGCGATCTTCTTGATGGTTGGCCCAAGAGCTCTCTTCATGCCATCATACATTCCTCTGATGTTTCCGGTGTCTGAGGCCAGCTGAATATGACTGCATAGGTGTTGCCAGTAGTCGTTTGCACAGCGCCTGGCTGTTCTTTGTGCAGTGCTTCTGGCTGCTTTAAGTGCTGCGGATGTTAAATCGCTGGGGGCTTTCTTGTAGTTCAACAGTGCAATGCGCTTAGCGGCTATGACAGGTTCCAGCTCTTCATTGTGAGATTGAAACCAGTCTGCATTTCTCTTCGCGCTTTTGCCGTAGGTGGTCAAAGCTGACTTATAGATGGCGTCTCTGATGTGGGCCCACTTGGTCTCAGCATCCCCTGTGGGAGTGTTTTGAAGGGCTGTTACAAGTGAATTTAGAAATTTTTGTAACAGCTGTGGGTGAGAAATTCTGCTAGTGTTGATGCGCGGGTGGCCCTTCTGCTTGGAATGATGCAACTTCTTTGGTCTGAGTCTAACCTTGCTGCACACCAGGGAGTGGTCGGTGTCGCAGTCTGCACTGTGGAAGCTGCGTGTGATTTGAACACTGTTTAAGGCGGCTCGCCTTGTGACAATGAGGTCTAGCTGGTGCCAACGACGCGATCTTGGGTGCCTCCATGAAACCTGGTGACAGGGTTTAGTGTGAAAGAACGAGTTGGTGATGCAGAGGTTATGATAGGTACACAACTCAAGCAGTCTCTGCCCGTTCTCATTCATCCTTCCAACGCCATAGCGCCCAAGGCAGGAGGGCCATGAGTCATGGTCGGCCCCAACCCTGGCATTAAAGTCCCCCAGCAGGAATAGGTGTTCGGTGTTGGGGATGCTGCTAATGATATGGAGTTGCTCGTAGAACTGATCTTTAGCTTCAGGAGGGGAGCAGAGTGTTGGAGCATAGATGCTGAGTAGGTGTACTGGACCAGAGGTGGTGAGCAGTCGGATGGACAGTATGCGTTCCGAGCCATTTGAGGGAGGCTCTATCATGCTGAGCAAGGAGTTTCTGATGGTGAAGCCCACTCCATGCTGTCTTGGTTCTTCAGGATCCCTGCCCTGCCAGAAGAAGGTGTAGTCTTGCTCTGCTAGAGATTCACTCGCGGGGAGGCGTGTCTCCTGAAGTGCTGCAATGTCTGCATTGAGTCTACTGAGCTCGTTGTTAATGATGGCGGTCTTCCGAGAATCGTTGATTTGTGTAAGGTCTTCCGACAGGCCAGGACACATAGTTCTGACGTTCCAGCTTGCAAAGCGAAGGGCTGGTACCTTCTTTCCTTTTTTCATGTTGTTTGGTGCGGTGTATCAGTCTACCTTTCGGGCAATGACCCTGAGCTCCAAGCACCCATTGAAGCAGGTAGACTGTGGCGGGACAGAACCTTATTGACCGGGGGCTCCCGGTTTGAGGCGGGCGGTAGCTGTCCAGTGAGGTGCAATGACCTCTCCCACCGACAAAGGCAACCCGTGGCGCCCAGTTTCTACGCCAATTTATCTGGACTTATAACCCGTAACTGCTGCCTTCCGTGTTGTGTCAGTCACTGTGAGGCAACTATGGAGTGACCTCTCCATGGCGCATGCCTGGGCAAGTTTATGGAGGTTGAGAGTTGCCCAGTCGTCAAAACCCCCCTCTCGGCCTTTCTGGTGGGGTCCAAAGGAGTGCAGAGCACGATGTTTGGCACCGGTATGGCTGCAGGAACTGCCGGAAACATGCCAAAGGTGACACATGACCGCCTACGGGGTTCCGCTCCGGATTTTCTGTTAGGGTTTACTCCCTTAGCCTTGGTCTCTCCCGAGACGCCCACAAGGCAGTGGGGTTGTTAGGGCCCCTATGCAGGTGTAGGATGGTGCCTGTGGGAGGAGGGGATGCTAGGGGGAGGGGTGGAGGGAGGGGGGGTTGCGGGCTGGGACGGGGTTGTTGGGGGGTGAGCTGAGAGGGTGGAGCAGGGAAGGGGGGAAAAGGTGGGGGTGGGGGGGAAAAGCGGGTGCAGGTAATAAGGTCCCTAGTGCCCACCATCGACGTCCGGAAAGTTCATCCACGTCCTTCAGGAGGTGAAGCATCTTTTGGCAGACTTACAGAGGTGATTACATTCACTAAGGGTTTTTTTTCCAGTGGTTTAAATAAAGGCATGCAGCATTGCCGACAGTGCGCTGCAGATGCTCTCCGAGCCATCTCCCGCGGGCGCTTTGAAGTTGCGGCCGGGGGGCCGTTCGTGGATTTTTTGGGTGATCGGGGCACCTTTTCTCAAGACTTCTCTAGGGTCCCGCTGCTCCTTCTTCACCTCAGTGGACTTACCGCATGCCGTGGCTGCAGACACTCTGGGCGGTGAGATTAAAGTATCGACAGCTGTGCTCGTCAGTTTCATCCGGATCAATTTCATTGACAAAACAAAGAGCAGGTGTGGCTGGGGGAGGGCAGTGGGCCCAGGTAACATACACTAAACTAACTGTTAGCTTTTAGTTAGGGCTAAAATGAACTGATTTAAAGAGCCAGGGGAGTTTAAACAGTTTAAGAGGGTAGATTGGGGGAGAAAACATTAGGAAAGGGAGCAGATGGCCATGGATATCGTTGAACAGTAAGGGAGCCTCCTAGGGAGCTTCCAGCCCAGGAGCCATCTTGTATAGGATCAGTTTATACTGGTCACTTAACCAGTGAGAGTTATATCAGTACTCCTTGTTACTGGAGGCCAGTGTTATCCTAGTCTTATAATTCTGGTGTAACCTGTGATAGTATTTTAGTGACTAAAATAAAAGCAAAATACTGCGGATGCTGGAAATCTGAAATAAAAACAAGAAATGCTGTGTGGTTCCGGCATTTCTTGTTTTTATTTTAGTATTTTAGTGATCCTAGTTACTCAGGTGGATTTAGTAGCGAACGGTGTCCTGTAACCCGAAAGCTGATGCTGGCTACTCTGAAAATCGCAGCTGTGGCTCGCTGGTAACACCCTCGCTTCTTGGGTCAGAGGGTATGGTTTCAATTCTGGGTACTGCCTGTGTGGAGTTTGCAAGTTCTCACTGTGATCGCGTGGGTTTCTGCCCGGTGCTCCGGTTTCCTCCCACAGCCAAAGACTTGCAGGTGATAGGTAAATTGGCCATTGTAAATTGCCCTAGTGTAGGTAGGTGGTAGGGAATATGGGATTACTGTAGGGTTAGTATAAATGGGTGGTTCTTGGTCGGCACAGACTCGGTGGGCCGAAGGGCCTGTTTCAGTGTTGCATCTCTAAATAAAGGCAGTGCTGCACTGTTGTAGGTGGCATCTTTCAGATGTGATATTAAATTGCGGTCCCTTTTGCTCTCTGGACATAAAATATTACATTGCAATCATTAAAGATGAGATAGTGGTATCCTGGATGATATTTATCTCCTTACTATTTGTGGGATCTTGCTGTGTGCAAATTGGCTGTCCCATTACATCAGGCTTAAAGTCCTTCAGTGATTGTAAATCACTTTGGGGAATCTTGCGAGCATAAAAGCATGATATTAGGCAAGTTCCTTACTTGGGGTGCATGGTTATACAGGTCAGTATAAGCTATTAGAACATTGATGCTAGTTACTGGGGTCACTGGTTATACTGCTCAGTGTAGCCAATTGAACTAGTTAATCTATGAAAGGTATAGTGGTGCAGCTAGTTATTGCAGTGCCTGCAGGGACAATCTCGTGTGGTACTTCCAGAATAGGCTTGGTCAGCTATCAAAGGAAGTGCAGCAGATGATCTCATCTGACCTCACCAATGTTCTGAGGCTGCATTTCCATCATCTCTCACAGATGGAAGGATGCCAATCACAAAATCTCACAGGACTATAATTATTCAAGGAAGTACTTACTAGGGTTTAACTAGTGATTCTAACTAATGGTTAATGCGTATCGGCGCACTCTGATTAAGGCAAGTTTAAAATCTGTTGTCAGTTGTTTACCTAATGGGATCTTGCAATATTTATACAAAAAATCCAGTGACTAGTTCAAGTGGGAGTGCTGTGGAGAGGATGAGTAGCAGTTTGCGACCCCAGGGATGGGGAGGTAGTAGTGACCTGTGAACGTTTTAGAATGTCAGCTGTGGCTCAGTTGGTAGCACTCTTGCCTCTGAGTTACATCGCTCTGGGTTCAAGTCCTACTCCAGGCCTTGAGCACAAAAATCAAGGCTGATACTCCAGCGTTGCACTGAGGGAAGTCAGAGTTGCTGTCTTTCGGATGAGATGTTAAACTAATGCCCCATCTGTTTGTTTGGGTGGATGTAAAAGATCCCATGGCACAATTTTGAAGATGAGGAGGGGAATTATCCCTGGTGTCCCGGCCAATAATTTATCCTTCGTTCAACAGCACAAAAACAGATTGATCATTATCACAATGCTGTTTGTGGGAGTTTGCTGTGTGCGTACTGGCTTCGTGTTTCCTGTATTACAACAGTGATTACACTTCAAAAAATACTTCATTGGCTATAATGTGCTTTGAGACGTCTGGTGGGCATGAAAGGCACTATATAAATGCGAGACTTTTTGGGAGCGGATTTGTCTGGCATGATGTTTAGAAGGAGGTGGTGTACAAATTAACATATTACGTTAAGGCAAATTGCAATCTGTCAGAACTGCATTTTGTAAATTTGGTGAAAGTCATGCATCCATGGGGAGGCAATAGCATAGTGATGATGTGACTGAAGTAATCTAGAAGCCCAGGCTAATGCCTTGGGGACATGGGTTCAAATCCCACCATGGCAATTGGTGGAATTTAAATTTAGATGGAAGATGCCAACAACAATTAATAAGTACAATGAATAAAAAAAAAATCTGGAATTGAAAGCTAGTCTCAGTAATGGTTTTTGCTTTTATCTCGGTAATGGTGCCATGAAACCATTGTCGATTGTTGTAAAAACCCATCTGATTCACGAATATCCTTGAGGGAAGGAAATCTGCCATCCGTACCTGGTCTGACCGACATGTGACTTTAGATATCTTAACTGCTGCCTTCTCTGAAATGGCTTAGCAAGCCACTCAGTTCAAGGGCAATTTGGGATGGGAACAAATGCTGGCCTTGCTAGCGCCGCCCACATCCCATGAAGAATACTGAGCGGCTTGGTTTCAAAGAACAAAGAACAGTACAGCACAGGAACAGGCCATTCAGCCCTCCAAGCCTGCGCCGATCCTGATGCCTATCTAAACTAAAACCTTCTGCACTTCTGGGGACCGTATCCCTCTATTCCCATCCTATTCATGTCTATGTCAAGATGCCTCTTAAACGTCGCTATCGTACCTGCTTCTACCACCTACCCCGGCGGCAAGTTCCAGGCACTCACCACCCTCTGTGTAAAGAACTTGCCTCGCACATCCCCTCTAAACTTTGCCCCTCGCACCTTAATCCTATGTCCCCTAGTAACTGACTCTTCCACCCTGGGAAAAAGCTTCTGACTATCCACTCTGTCCATGCCACTCATAACTTTGTAAACCTCTATCATGTCGCCCCTCCACCTCCGTCGTTCCAATGAAAACAATCCGAGTTTATCCAACCTCTCCTCATAGCTAATGCCCTCCAGACCAGGCAACATCCTGGTAAACCTGTACCCTCTCCAAAGCCTCCACGTCGTTCTGGTATTGTGGCGACCAGAATTGCATGCAATATTCTAAGTGTGGCCTAACTAAGTTCTGTACAGCTGCAGCATGACTTGCCAATTTTTATACTCTATGCCCCGACCTATGGCATGCCGTATGCCTTCTTGACGACCTTATCCACCTGCGTTGCCACTTTCAGTGACCTGTGGACCTGTACGCCCAGATCTCTCTGCCTGTCAATACTCCTAAGGGTTCTGCCTTTTACTGTATACTTCCCACCTGTATTAGATCTTCCAAAATGCATTACCTCACATTTGTCCGGATTAAACTCCATCTGCCATTTCTCCGCCCAAGTCTCCAACCGATCTATATCCTGCTGTATCCTCTGACAATCCTCATCACTGTCCGCAACTCCACAACCTTTGTGTCGTCCACAAACTTACTAATCAGACGAGCTACATTTTCCTCCAAATTATTTATGTATACTACAAACAGCAAAGGTCCCAGCACTGATCCCTGCGGAACACCACTAGTCACAGCCCTCCATTCAGAAAAGCACCCTTCCACTGCTACCCTCTGTCTTCTATGACCAAGCCAGTTCTGTATCCATCTTGCCAGCTCACCTCTGATCCCGTGTGACTTCACCTTTGGTACCAGTCTGCCATGAGGAACCTTGTCAAAGGCTTTACTGAAGTCCATATAGACAACATCCACTGCCCTTCCTTCATCAATCATCTTCGTCACTTCCTCAAAAAACTCAATCAAGTTAATGAGACACGACCTCCCCTTCACAAAACCATGCTTCCTCTCGCTAATAAGTTCATTTGTTTCCAAATGGGAGTAAATCCTGTCCCGAAGAATCCTCTCTAATAATTTCCCTACCACTGACGTAAGGCTCACCGGCCTATAATTTCCTGGATTATCCTTGCCACCCTTCTTAAACAAAGGAACAACATTGGCTATTCTCCAGTCCTCTGGGACCTCACCTGTAGCCAATGAGGATACAAAGATTTCTGTCAAGGCCCCAGCAATTCCTTCCCTTGCCTCCCTCAGTATTCTGGGGTAGTCCCATCAGGCCCTGGGGACTTATCTACCTTAATACTTTGCAAGACGCTCAACACCACCTCCTTTTTGATAATGACATGACCCAGACTATCTACACTCCCTTCCCTGGACTCATTATCATCTCTTTGGTGAATACTGATGGAAAGTACTCATTTAGTACCTCGCCCATTTCCTCTGGCTCCACACATAAGAGTCCCTCCTCTGTCCTTGAGTGGGACAACCCTTTCCCTGGTTACCCTCTTGCTCTTTATATACATATAAAAAGCCTTGGGATTCTCCTTAATACTGTTTGCCAATGACTTTTCATGACCCCTCTTAGCCCTCCTGACTCCTTGCTTAAGTTCCTTCCTACTGTCTTTCTATTCCTCAAGGGATTCGTCTGTTTCTAGCCTTCCAGCCCTTACGAATGCTTCCTTTTTCTTTTTGACTAGGCTCACAATATCCCTCATTATTCAAGGTTCCCGAAACTTGCCAAACTTATCCTTCTTCCTCACAGGAACATGCCGGTCCTGGATTCTAATCAACTGACGTTTGAGAGACTCTCACATGTCAGATGTTGATTTACCCTCAAACAGCTGCCCCCAATCTAAATTCTCCAGTTCCTGCCTAATATTGTTATAATTAGCCTTCCCCCAATTTAGCACCTTCACCCGAGGACTACTCTTATCCTTATCCACAAGTACCTTAAAACTTATGGAATTATGGTCACTGTTCCCGAAATGCTCCCCTACTGAGACTTTGACCACTTGGCCGGGTTCATTCCCCAATACCAGGTCCAGTATGGCCTATCTACGTATTGTTTCTAGAAGCTCTCCTGGATGCTCCTTACAAATTCTGCCCCATCCAAGCCCCTAGCACTAAGTGAGTCCCAGTCAATATAGGGGAAGTTAAAATCACCCACCACTGTAACCCTGTTAGATTTGCATCTTTCCAAAATCTGTCTACATATCTGCTCCTCTACCTCCCGCTGGCTGTTGGGAGGCCTGTAGTAAACCCCCAACATCGTGACTGCACCTTTCCTATTCCTGAGCTCCACCCATATTGCCTCGCTGCATGGCCCCAACGAGGTGTCCTCCCGCAGTACAGCTGTGATATTCTCCTTAACCAGTAATGCAACTCCCCCACCCCTTTTACATCCCCCTCTATCCCGCCTGAAGCTTCGAAATTCCGGAACATTTAGCTGCCAATTCTGTCCTTTCCTCAACCAAGTCTCTGTAATCGCAACAACATCATAGTTCCAAGTACTAATCCAAGCTCTACGTTCATCTGCCTTACCTGTTATACTTCTTGCATTGAAACAAATGTACTTCAGACCACCAGTCCCGCTGTGCTCTGCAACATCTCCCTGCCTGCTCTTCCTCTTAGTCTTACTGGCCTTATTTACTAGTTTCCTTCTCTCAAGGACGTTAGTGAACCAGATGGGTTTTTACGACAATCAATGATAGTTTCATGGCACTGAGGCCAGCTTTCAATTTCAGATTTTTTATTGATAAATTGAATTTATTAATTAAATTTATATTCCACCAGCTGTTGCTGGGACCTGTGTCCCCAAGGCATTGGTCTGGGCCTCTGGATTACTGGTCCAATGACATTACCACTACGCCACCTTCCTCTTGGATGTGTGACTCCCACCGAATGGTGCCAGTGATGCCCACGTCGCATGCAAGAATAAATTTTTAAAAATCCAGTTGAGCAGCACATCAATAGACTAAAAAAAATGCAATCTTTGAGCAAAATGGGGATGCCATATTCTTATCAAAGCTCTATAGAATACTCAGTGTCATGCTGGTCGCTGAGAGAACTACTGATGATATACACCATCATGTTGAGAGCATCATGTGCTCATTGTGCTGAAGACAAACTGGTGACTAGACACCTTATTTGTGATTCAGATGGTGCAGTAACCTTATAGAATCATACAACACATGAGATCATTCAGCCCATCATATCTGTGTCAGCTCTTTGTGATTGTTCTTGGAGCAGAGAAGGCTAAGGGAAGATTTAATCAACATGTTCAAAATTATGATAGCATAAATAAGAAGAAGTTGTTTCCACTGGCGGAAGAGCTGAAAACCAAACAGATTTAAGATAATTGGAAAAAGAACCAAAAGTGAAATGAGAGTTTTTTTAATGTAACAAGTTGTTATGATCTGGTATGCACACTGCCTGAAATGGTATTGGAAGCAGGTATATTAGTCAATTTCAAAAGGGAGTTGGATATATGCTTGACAATGAAAAGGTGGAAGAGTTGTGGCAAAGAGAGGAGGAGCAGGATTAACTGGATAGCTCTATCAAAGAGCTGACACTATGCCATGTAAGGATTTGTTCTCAAAGCCTCTACCTAAAATCTCCCAATGGAAAAGAAATTACGCTTTTACTACCAGTATTATCTCAATCCAGTTTGTATTTGTGTTAAATTTCATCTGTCATGTGTGTGCCCATTGCCCCTGTCTGTCCTTTGTCTCCCTTCCTATCTTCCTCATTGTTTACTACATTTCCAATTTTCATGTCATATGCAAACTTTAAAATTATGCCCTGTACACCCACATTCAGGTCATTAATATATATCAGAAAGAATCAACAATGACCCCTGCGGTCAAATTGATTCTGTCTTTGAACCCACAGCTATATCATCCCTTTCTACTGCTGTGACAGTATCTTTGCCACACCCCCTCCTTTTTTTTCCTTCCCTATTTTTCCTGGATACAATGTAGCCAAGAACATTTAGTGCCTATTGTTTGAGCCTTGTTTGAGCCAGGTCTGCATTGCCACTACATCATAATCCCATACGACTACTAGTAGCTGCAGCTCACCAACTGCTCTGTGCACTTACACAATTTCACTCCAAACACATCTTAGTCTGCCTCACATTTCCTCCCTGTCTGATCCCTCCTATTTCTGAACCACTGTAATGTCAGAGGCAACACTTTTGACTAAACTGAGGACGGTCTCCCTTTTCTGTGGTTCATATGGGCATTAAAAGATTTGTTGCCAATATTCGAAGAAGAGCAAGGAATTCTCCTGATCTAGTCAGCATTGCTCCTTAAGTCATTACCAGCAGAAACAAATGAATTAATCATTCGTCTTGCTGCATCCAAAATGGCTGCCGTCCCTATCTACATGAGTGTTACTGCTCATCAAAGCAATTGATTGTAATGGAAGCATTTTGAGGTATTCTGGTGTTGGTCAGGCACTGGATAAATGCACATCTCTCCACTTCCACTTCTTTGTATAGTTTCTGAGATCACTTTATCTGGCAGCTTGAAATGTGCCTCCACTCATGACAGCTGTATAGATCTACCATTTCTAATTAATTGAGCTTTGTATTTTTACAGATCCCTGCAGTGTATCGAACAGGAGCTCGCAGATTCCACTTTGCCATCTATGGGAAACATAATAAAAATGCAACCAAAGTTTCAAATGCAGTAAGTACTCCTGCTCCTATTTCTTATGTTCTTATGTAACCTGCGGGGCTACGGACCAGGTGTTGGAAGGTGGGATTAGTTTGGGTGGCTAGCTTATTCAGCTGGCGCGGATACGATGGACTGAATGGCCTCCTTCTGGGCTGTATTTTTTTTCAAAGTTCTATAAGTAAAGATCCATAAAGCTGGAACCTGCTGCCTTTTACTTTAACTGTGAATTAAATTTCTGAGATTCTTGCATTACTAGATCATGTATCCCTGATACGGAGCAAATTATAACAAGTGTCCCAATGCAACTTGTTAATTTTAATGCTGCTGCACCAAACCTTTGATATGTCTGTGTTTTAAAATTCAGAAAACATAAAGCCTGCTGATTTTTAGTAAGTGCCTCTTTTTAGTTTAATGGTTTCAGTTTTTGACTCTTGGAACATGGGGCTTTTGGTGATGAGGCACATGCTTACAGAGAAAAAACAACAGTTATATGGCAATGGAGCAGCATTGGGTGTCAGCATACAGGCATTCTGTGAAGTTACGAGACCCCAACTGGACTGTGATTTAAGACTTCAGTCAGCGGAGTGAATGAGGGGTGACAGTGGGACTCTGCTTCTTGGACCCCACTGCGACCATCTGGAAAGTGACAGAGAAGCATTTGATAGGATTTTAGGAATGACCACAGCCACTAATGAGAGCAGCAAATAGGAAAGGCCAGTTATTGGGCCTTTTAAGAGATGGGTGCGAAATCACATCACCCTAATCTTGGGGGATATGGAGAACAGAGGTGGCAGATGCAGAGAGAGATAATTCTTGAGAAGTTACTTAGTACGATGGTATGATGAAAATGGGGAGAAATGTAAAACGAGCTGTCAACTCACAATGACCTGTTTTATACTATTGCACAAAGTCAAGACCTGCCTCATTAACTCATAAAGCAAGTATTTAACTTGTACTTTGTTTCTAATATTGATCTTGAACTTTAATTGAGCTAATACTTGTGCATTATGTTTCACAACAAATTTGTACACTTATGTAATTTTTAATAGATTTATTGCTGAAATATCTTAAAAGATGTGAATGATCACCACACGTCATCCTTTCGGTGGCTTCTTCAAGAATACTAATTTGCATCCACAATGCTATAACAGAAGGGAAAAAGAGAATATATAGGCTGTAGCTGCCTTCAGTTCCTAATTTCAAGGTTGATGTGTAGAACGAGGAGGTAAATCTGATGCAAAAGCAAAATAGTGCAGGTGCTGGAAATCTGAAATAAAACTGAAAATGCTGGAAATACTCAGGCCAGGCAGCATCTGTGGAGAGAGAAACGGAGTTAATGTTTCAGATTGATGACTTTTCGTCATGTTTGGAGATTTTTGGTCTCCTACAATAACATTTGCAAAAGCTTCAATAGAAAGTAAAAGCTGGTTTTAAAGTTTAGTGCAGACTTGCAGTTTACTTGAGAGTCCTTTACCCGAAAAGCTGAGAGAGCATACTTTTGCATTATTCTCAAGATGAAGGTAGTGCTGGCTGCGCCACATTTTTCTCTATCTCTAGTCACTCTGCAAAGGTGGTAGGCTTTATTGCTTCTTGGAATTAAGTGGTAGTCAGAGTCAACCACATAGCAGGGGACTGGAGTAAGTGAATGCACTACTCTTCCATGCAGGATATTGTTGAAACAGTCGGGTTTTTACAACAGTAAAGCAGCTTTCATAGTCATTTTTATTGCTTCTGTAAAATTTGGGATTTGAACTCATGACCTCTGGTTTGCTAGTCCAATATCATAACTACTATACAATCGCACCCATATTGAAGTGGATGTAAAGCCTCCCAGATGTGCAATATACTTGAATGTTTTGTTTTTGTGCACCAGTGAAAATATTTGTTATCTCTGTGATCCTTTATTTCTGAAATCTGTGCCATTGCACTAGGTAACCGCAATGTGTGTGTGTGTCTTGTTTCCCTAATGCAGATCTCCAATCAGTACCCAGTGGTTGATCATGAGTTTGATGCGGTAGTTGTCGGAGCAGGCGGTGCTGGTTTACGAGCAGCTTTTGGTTTATCCGAGGCTGGCTTCAACACGGCCTGTATTACAAAACTCTTTCCAACCAGATCTCACACTGTTGCTGCTCAGGTGAGATGCACTAATGTTCTTTCCACACGTAAGTAGTGATGTTTCATGATTCATGTTGAAATATGTACAGTTGTACACTCCCAAAGCCGTTGTGATTGAGCAGTGCAAATGAGGATCATGAGGACCGTTTAGAATGAGAAATGCCAGTGGCGCTGAGTGGCTAGGGCGGGCGCTGTGGGGACGTGTTTGTGGCGGGCGCTGGGGGGACATGGCTGGGGCAGGTGCTGGGGGGTGTGGAAACTGAGGGACGAGACTAGGGGATTTTTTATTCGTTCGTGGGATGTGAGTGTCGCTGTCTAGGCCAGCATTTATTGCCCATCTCTAATTACCCTTGAGAAGATGGTGGTGAGCTGCCTTCTTGAACCACTGCAGTCCTTGGGATGCAGGTCCACGAACAGTACTGTTAGGAAGGGAGTTCCAGGATTTTGACACAGCGTTAGTGAAGGAATGGCGATATAGTTCCAAGTCAGGGTGGTGTGTGGCTTGGAGGGGAACTTGCAGGTGGTGGTGTTCCCATGCATCTGCTGCCCTTGTTCTTCTAGGGGTAGAGGCCACGGGTTTGGAAGGTGCTGTAAAAGGAGCTTTGGTGAGTTGTTGCTGTGCATCTTGTAGATGGTGTACACTGCTGTCACTGTGAATCGGTGGTGGAGGGGCTGAATGTTTAAGGTGGTGGATGGGGTGCCAATCAAGTGGGTTGCTTTGTCTGGCTGCTGTCGAGCTTCTTGAGTGTTGTTGGAGCTGCACCCATCCAGGCAAGTGGAGAGTATTCCATCACACTCTTGATTTCTGCCTTGTAGATAGTGGGCAGGATCTGGGGACCCGGAGTGAGTTACTCGCCACAGAATTCCCAGTCTCTGCCCTGCTGTTGTAGCAGCAGTATTTATGTGGCTGGTGCAGTTAAGTTTCTGGTCAATGGTAACCCCCAGAATGTTGATAGTGGGGGATTCAGCAGCGATGGTAATGTCATTGAATGTCAAAGGGAGATGGTTCGATTCTCTTTTGTTTGAGATGGTCATTGCTTGGCACTTGTGTGGCGCAAATGTAACTTGCCACTTATCAGCCAAAGCCTGAAAGTTGTCCAATTTTTGCAGCATATGGACACAGACTGCTTCAGTATCTGAGGAGTCGCAAGTAGTGCTGAACATTGTGCAATCATCAGTGGCCATCCCCACTTCTGACCTTATGATTGAAGGAAAGTCATTGATGAAGCAGCTGAAGATGGTTGGGGCCTAGGACACTACCCTGATTTTGACCTCCAACAACCACAACCATCTTCCTTTGTGCTAGTTATGATTCCAACCAGTGGCAAGTTTTCCCCCTGATTCCCATTGACTCCAGTTTTGCTAGGGCTCCTTGATGCCACACTCGGTCAAATGCTGCCTTGATATCAAGGGCAGTCACTCTCGCCTTAACTCTTGAGTTCAGCTCTTTTGTCCACGTTTGGACCAGGCTGTAATGAGGTCAGGCACGGAGTAGCCCTGGTAGAACTCAAAACTGAGTGTCAGTGAGCAGGTTGCTGCTTGACAGCATTGTCAACAACCCCTTCTATCACTTTGCTGGTGATCAAGAGTAGACTGACAGGGCAGTAATTGGCCGGTTTGGATTTGTCCTGCTTTTTGTGGATGGGATAAACCAAGATAATTTTTCACATTGCTGGGTAGATGTTGTAGCTGTACTGGAACAGCTTGGCAGGGGCGCAGCCAGTTCTGGAGCACAAACTAGAATGTTGTCAGGGCCCATAGCCTTTGCAGTACCCAGTGCCTTCAGCCGTTTCTTTATACCATGTGGAGTCACTCGAATTGGCTGAAGACTGGGGACTTCAGGAGGAGGTCAAGATGGATCATCCACTCAGCACTTCTGGCTGAAGATGGTTGCAAGGTCTTCAGCTTGTCTCAGATGTGCTGAGCTCCCCCATCATTGAGGATGGGGATATTTGTGGAACCACCTCCTTCTGTTCGTTGTTGAATTGGCCACCATCATTCACAACGGTTTTTTTTTATTCATTCATGGGATGTGGACGTTGCTGGCTAGGCCAGCATTTATTGCCCATCCCTAATTGCCCACTGAAAGCATTTAAAAGTCAGCCGCTTGATGTGGAGTCACATGTAGGCCAGACCAGGTAAGGACGGCAGGTTTCCTTCCCTAAAGGACATTAGTGAACTAGATGTGTTTTTACACCAATGGCAATGGTTTTCCATTAGCTTTTAATTCCAGATTTATGAATTGAAATCAAATTTCACCATCTGCCGTGGTGGGATTCGAACCCATGTCCCCAGAGCATTAGCCTAGGCATCTGGATTACTGGTCCAGTGACATTACCACTATGCCACCGCGTCCCCAGGACTGCTACCTCCTGTGACAGGACTGCAGAGCTTAGATTTGATCCATTGGTTGTTGGATCGTTTAGCTCTGTCTGCCACATGCTGCTTATGCTGTTTGGCATGCATGTAGCCCTGTGTTGTAGCTTCACCAGGTTGACACCTCATTTTTCAATCTGCTTGGTGCTGCTCCTGGCATGCCCTCCTGCACTATTCAATGAACCAGGGTTAATCCCTTGGTGATGGTAATGGTAGAGTGCTGGATCTGGCGGGCCATGAGGTTACAGATTATGGTTTAATATAATTCTGCTGCAGCTGATGGTCCACAGTGCCTCAGGGATGCCCAGTTTTGCGTTGCTAGATCTGTTCGAAATCTATCCCATTTAGCATAGTGGTAGTGCCACACAACGATGGAGGGTATCCTCTGTGTGAAGACGGGACTTTGTCTCCACAAGGACTGTATGGTGGTCACTCTTACCAATACTGTCATGGACAGATGCATCTGCCACAGGTAGACTGGTGAGGATGAGGTCAAGTAGGTTTTTCCCTTTTGTTGGTTCCCTCACCACCTGCCGCAGATCCAGTCTAGCAGCTATGTCCTTTACGACTCGGCCAGCTCGGTCAGTAGTGGTGCTACCAAACCCCTCTTGGTGATGGACATTGATGTCCCCTACCCAGAGTACATTCTGCACCCTTTCTACCCTCAGTGCTTCTTCCAAATGATGTTCAACATGGAGAAGCACTGATTATCAGCTGAGTTGGGTGATTGGGGGGAGGGGGGTGGCGGGTGGTGGTAATCAGCAGGAAATTTCCTTACCCATATTTGACCTGATGCCATGAGACTACATGGGGTCTGGAGTCAATGTTGAGAACTCCCAGGGCAACTCCCTCTCGACTGTATACCACTGTGCCAGCGCCTCTGGTGGGTCAGTCCTGTCGGTGGGACATTGGTGATGGTGGTGTCTGGGACATTGTCTGTAATATATGATTCCGTGAGTATGACTGTGTCAGGTTGTTGCTTGACTAATCTGTGGGACAGCTCTCCCAATTTTGGCACAAGTCCCAAGATGTTAGTAAGGAGAACTTTTCAGAGTCGACGGGGCTATGTGTGTGATTGTCATTTCCGGTGCCTTGGTCGATGCCAGGTGGTCTGTTTGGTTTTGTTCCTTTTAGACTTCGCTCTCGCAGTTTGGTACAACGGAGTGGCTTGCTAGACCATTTCAGAGGGCATTTAAGAATCAACAACATTGCTGTGGGTCTGGAGTCACATGTAGGCCAGACCAGGTAAAGACAGCAGATTTCTTCCCCAAAAGGACATTAGTGAACCAGTTGGGTTTTTAATGACAATGGTTTCACGGTCACTATTACTGAGCCTAGTTTTTTTTAAAATTCCAGATTTGTTAATTGAATTAAAATTCCACCAGCTGCCATGGTGAGCTTTGAACTGGTGTCCCCAGAGGATTAGCCTGGGCCTCTGAATTGCTAGTCCAGGGATGTGGCTCGGGCTGGTGTAAAGGGAGATGGCTGGGGGAGTTGCTGGGCCAGTGCTGGTTGACATGACTGGTGCCAGTGCTAGGGGATGTGGCTGGGACCCATGTTTATGCACCTGGTTGTGGCAAGTGCTACAGGACATGAATGGGCAAGGTGTGGCTGGGCTGATGCTAGGGGTCTGCACAGCAAGATCCCACAAGCAGCAAGAAGATTAATGATCAGATGAAGTTTTGTTTGACGAATGAATATTGGCCAGGAGAACACTCCTGCGGTTCTTCGAATTAAGTCATGGGATCTTTTAAGTCTGACTGGGAGGCCAGATGGGACCTGGGCTTAATAATTCATCAAAGAATGGCATCTTTGACAATGCAGCTCTCCTTCAGTACTGCACAGAATTTTGTGAACCAGTCTCCAGAGTCATACTTGAACCCACAAGATGCTGTCTGAGGCGAAAATGTTGTTGCTGAGCCAATGCTGGCACTATGCTGTACTATCTTGCACCAAAACAGCTTCAGATAATAGATCTGTTCAGATGTATGAAGGTGACAGTGTAGCAGATTTGGGATGCTGTGCACTGGTTTGTATACGGACTGTATGAGTTGGGTTGTTAAGCTGTGTTTGGCAGCGGTTGAGTGGACAGTGTATATTGTTCACAGGATAGAGTGCAGAACTCCAAATTGTGAGCTCTATGGATTGCAGAGGTGAGGACGATGTTTGTAGGATGGAGCACAGAGTTGCCAATTTTGGGGATGTAGGCTGTCTATCTTGTAGAGTAGGACTGTGTATGGGCTCCAGTTAAACCTGAGGATGGGTATATGTTGCACTGCCAAGCCCTAACCTCCAGTTCTCACAGCAACTCAAATAAATGCAATCAATAATGCTTAGACAAATGAATTTTTAAAGAGTAGAGGAGGCTTGAGAATATATGGAATAGAATGTGATTCTAAATCAAGTACACAACATTTATGCCTTATGACAAGTCAATATTTTAGCCTGCTGTAAATGAAATGCTGTTGAAAACTTTTAAAGGTGAGACTGACTTAGTTGCTAATTTAGTACTACCGTTTGGCTCAGTTGTAGCACCCTCATCTCTGATTCAGAAGGGTGTGGATTCCAGAGACTTGAGCACATAATCTAGGCTAGCACTTCTGTGTGGTACTGGGCCAACAGCTAAAACAGATAATCTGGTCATTTATTTCATTGCTGTTTGTGGGAGCTTGCCATATGCAAATTGGCTGCTGTATTTCATACATTGCAACATTGACTATTATAGTACTTAATGTGCCGTAAAGTGCTTTGGAAAATCCTGAAGCCATGGAAAATCCTGAGTTTGTGAAGGGTGCTATATAAGTGGAAGTCTTTTTGTGCTATCTCGTGCCCTTCTCCCTCGCACTTGCATCTTCACATTCACTCACTTTCTCTCTCTGCTTTTTCTCTTTTTGACTTTCTCTGTCTTTCATATGAGACGTTACACCGAGGCCCTGTCTGCTCCCTCTGGTGGACATAAAAGATCCCAATGTACTATTTCAAAGAAGAGCAGAGGAATTATCCTGGGGTCCGGGCTAATATTTATCCCTTAATCAACATCATAAAAAATTATCTGGTTATTATCATTTTGCTGTTTGTGGGACCTTCCTGTATGCAAATTGGGTGCTGTGTTTCCTACATTACAATAGTGACTACACTTCAAAAGTACTTCATTGGCTATAAAATGCTTTGAGACATCTGGTGGTCGTGAAAAGCGCTATATAAATACAAGTCTTTTTTCTTATTCCAGTTTGTGATCTTGGTTTTGCATTGTAGAGATAGGAGAATATTTGCTTACAATGTATTTCTATTAAAAGATGATCATTGTATTTGGTATTTTTAAGAAAAATCTAAGACAGACTGATCGATGAATGTTACCTTTCTTTAAGGTTCTTTCATGGAATGAGTTTGCCTGTTTTAACAATGCCCCTCTGTTCTTAATATCAGTTAACAGCACAATTTAAAAAAAAACTATCCATAATTTTCCACATATTTTTGCCCTATTGTTAATCACGATTGTTCTTATCAAAAATTGATCCTGGTGAGTCAGAAGTTCTCTTCTGAGGTTCAGATTAAGAGCTATCTTCGGGGCAAAGTCGAAGAGTTTTATTGCACTGTTCACATGGCTTATGCTGTGCTTGACCTGAGTGTGTTCGATTCATGCGCTGATAATAACAGGTACCCAACAAACAAAAAGAAGGCTTAAATATCATGGGAAGAGATGGAAGAAACATTCTGCTTCTTGTTGCAGGGTGGAATAAATGCTGCTCTGGGTAACATGGAGAGTGATGACTGGAGGTGGCATTTTTACGATACAGTGAAAGGATCTGATTGGCTGGGAGATCAAGATGCAATCCACTACATGACTGAACAGGCACCAGCTGCTGTCATTGAGGTAAGAGGGCATGAAGAGATTTTTAAATGCAAGATATTCTCTTAACTGTGAAATGTTTTGCAGGACAGTGGAGTGGATGGTGTAGCAGCTTAGCATACTGTCCTTGTGACCTAAGTTTGCATCCAGACCAGGCTGATTGGATGCCTATATCCTCCCTCTGACAGCAATAAATGTCCATAATGAATTGAATTTGAACTTTTTCAACCAGTATTTTCAGGGGTGTCAGTGCACAGGATGAAATTAACTCTTTCTACACAAATTAGTTGATTGGTTTGGGGCGTAAGGATGTCGTCATAATGCAGTAGCAATCATTGCAGAGTTTCGCTGGGTGATGGAATGATTTTGGACATCTATCCATCTATGGCTATAATTTATTCAAAAAACCTTGCATTTATGCATTTCCTGCCAACTGTTTTCCCATTAAAAATTCCTATGTCAGCCTTTATGATGGACCCTCCCACTGCCCCCACCCCACCCCCACCTCGTCGGGAGTGGAGAACATTATGGGGAATACTGTAGTGATGAGAGAGTGATGTAAAGCGACTTGCAGTTGTCGGTTTGAAAGCTCGGGGCTCGTGGAGTCTGAATCCTTTGCTGGAAGACTGAACTGTTGACAAATGTTGTGTTTTGTGTTTTCTTTTGAATTCACACCAGTTGGAAAACTATGGGATGCCTTTCAGTAGGACAGAGGAGGGCAAGATTTACCAGCGTGCATTTGGTGGACAAAGCCTGCAGTTTGGAAAAGGGGGACAGGCTCACCGCTGCTGTTGCGTTGCAGACCGGACAGGACACTCTTTGCTGCATACACTGTACGGCAGGGTAAGATGGCATTAAACAAAATGCTAGAAATGCTCAAGAAGTTGTAGTAGTACATTCCAAGGCACTTCACAGGGCTGTTAACAAGCAAAATTTATCACCGAGCCATGTAATGAGTTATTAGAGCAGCTTGGTCAATCAGTTAGGTTTTAAGTTGCATCTTAAAGGAAGAAAGAGAGACAGAGAGGTTTAGGGAGGGAATTCCAGAGCTTAGGGCTTTAGCAGCTGAAGACATGGCTGGCAATGATGGAGTAATTAAAATCTGGGGCGCTCGAGAGGCTAGATTTGGAGGAGGGTAGATATCTAGAAGGGTTGTAAGGCTGGAGGAGATTACAGAGATGCGGGGGCAGGCCATGGAGGGATTTGAAAACAAGGATGAATATTTTAAATAAAAACAGGAAGTGCTGGAAATATTCAGCAGGTCATTCGGCATCTGAGGAGAGAGAAGCAGAGTTAACGTTTCAGGCCTGTGATTTTTCATTATACCTTATAACTGTTTAAACATAGGAGCCAGAGAAATATGGGGCTTTCATAATCAACATCTCTGGTTCACAGTAGTTTAAAGCAGTTGATATAATTATCCAATCAGCTTTGCATGATTTTGGATTAAAATTTAACCTGTAATTTAAACACCACATTGCTCTACATTCCACCCATTAATCCCAAAAAAAGTTGCTGGAAAAGACCATTGATTCCATTTTTATTACTGATTGCCTAAACAATTTACATTGTGTTCTTTATACTCTTCCTCCTTGCAATAAAAGACAAATTGGTTTTAAACTGCAGAGTGCTAGCAACCCAGCTACAGCAGGCCTGTTGCTCACTCTAGTCCAGGGGTGCTAAACCCAATTTACATGGTGGGCCTGATCTAGCATGCTGGCACTAGACATGGACAACATTCAGGAACATGGGGTGGAAAATGTTATGCGTTTGACTTGTATTTTGGGCAAAACAGGTGTAATGTATACCAATTTCTGGGCATGAGGTTCTGCATCTAATCTGTGCCAGTAGCATGGCTGCCACCACATTAGTCTATTTTTAGTTGGACTGAGCAGCTGCTGGAAATCACTGTTGGGTCAATTTAAATATGCAAAGAAGGGTTCAGCACCTATTTCAGGAAAATGTGGAAAAATTAGCTGGAATATGCACCCTGCAAGCTCTGATTAGTTTTTCCAGTTCTACAACAGCTTGAACAGTCACCCTTAAATGGACCACTGAAGAAATGGATGGGAAATTACTTTTTCCGTTCCCTTCTTTGGAGCATGGAGGAACAGGGGCGTTCCTTCCAGTTCCACGTTACCACTCTGGGCCACATACTCAGCTATACTGCATTTCCTCCATGTATTGGAGCTTGTGGTGATCGCCAGGTGCAGTAAGAATCCTTGGTCTCTGTCCCCTTGTTTGCCATTTGCCATCAGTGGAAGCGCTCTTACAGTGAAAGATTTCTAGGTTTCATTCACCCCTTTACTGGCCTCTCCCAGTCACTGCATTGGTGCTGGTGCTCCCTGCTCTGCAGGAAATGTTGGGCTCCACATCTACCCCACCCATTCCACTTTCCCCATGCCCAACCAAGCCTCGATCCATTTTACACCCAGTCCTTATTTTACCTCTTCCCCACCCTGAACGCCAGCTTCCCCACCTCCTCATCCCAATCGCAGTCTCCTGACCCCATCCCGCCAGGTCCCGATATTAATGACCCCCCCTCACCATCATGATCTTACTCTTCCGATTTTTCTCTCTCTCCACCCTCCCACCACGGGGTCAGCCTTAATGTCCAGATTCCCTCCCTCCCCACATGCCAACTTTTAATATCTCGCCCACATCCCCCTTCTCGGGATCGATCTAAATATCCTGACACATTTTCCCCCCACGATAAATCAATATTCCGACCCCCACCCCCCCCACCGACTCCCCCAATGATCAATCTTAATGTCCTGAACATCCGTCCCTGAGATTATTCTTAATGTGCAACCTCTGGCCACCCCCAAGATCAGTCCTGATGTCCCCGTCCTGTTCCCTCCCTGAGAACACCCTTGTTATTCTTAGGCTCAGTTGTCCTGGGCTGTTGGAAGCGGCTCCAGGGAGATTTGTGTCTCTTTTTAGCCATTGGCCCTATGTCTGAAATCTCTGTTTTAGTTGTCCCACTGGAGATCAGCTCTATTGCTTGAATTCTCCACATGGACACTTACTGGTGCTTCCGAGACAAATTAAAAGGTTGAAACATTCGCTTACAGTTTGTGAAAAGTGACATGCACTGTTACAGTTAGATTCTAAAAGAAATTGTGTTTTTAAAAAAATTTAAAAAGGGGAAATGGACCAGATTAGATGCTGGAGCCACTTGAAGCCAGTTCACACATCACACTGGAGACCTGCAGCCTATGTTATCCTCACAAATCTCCCCAGTTTGCTGCTGAAATGTTCATATCCTTAAGCTAACTGCACGATAATTCCCCAAACCGCTTTGCCATGCAGTAATTATAGCTTTACACAATTGCACTTGTCTGAAAATTACTCCTGAGAAAATTCAGTTGTAATGTGCCAACCTTTTGCTCTTGGATAATCAGAGTTGCTGTAATATGTCTCCCACAGTCGCTGCGGTATGACACCAGTTACTTTGTTGAATACTTTGCCTTGGATCTCCTGATGGAGAATGGAGAATGTCGAGGTGTCATCGCACTGTGTATGGAAGATGGTTCTATTCACCGGTTTAGAGCCAATAATACTGTGCTTGCTACTGGGTAAGAATGGGCATTAAAGACAAGCTGATTTTCTCTCCTGTAGGTACAAAATTGTTCTTAATTCGATTTGCTTTGCAAGTGTACAGCAGGCGCTCTTAAATTGTGGGAGACTGCTAGTCTTTTAGATGAGATATTAAAGCAGAGCCTGTTCAAGTGAATGTTGAAGATGTCATGGTACTATTTGAAGAATTTATTTGAGTACTCCAGTGTTCTGGCTAACAAGTGCCTCTAAGTCCATAGCACTGAAACAGATTAATTTGTTTCCTGTTTGTGGAACTTTGGTATGCCTATTTGGCTGTTATATTTCCCTGTGTAATAGTGGCAACCCTTTTGAAGTACTTCATTGGCTGTGAAGCATTTTGGAACATGCTGTGGACATGACAAATCAAGTTTTTTTTTGTAATGCTGCCAATTTCCCCAAATTGGGTAGGTTTTGCACAGCCAGCTACAAGCCAAATATAAAACTGCTAGAACTGGTTGAAATTGGCTGCAATCTAGACAAGGAACACTTCCTACTTTAAAATTCCAGCAGCATCGCAGTTACCTTGCACCTTGCTGCACAAAACCAGTACTTGGGGAACCAAGTTGCACCAGTTGTAATGTACTGCCTTCACCGATTAAAAATGATTCATCAAGTCTAATCAGCTAAATCATTCAGGAAAAACCATTGGAGCTGGGAAGATGTTTCATTGTAGAACAATACAACTTAAAATTGAAAGATCCCACACTATCTTAACTTATATTTACAGATCTTATACTGAAATGATAACTGAAATTATCCTGCAATATTGTAATTTTCTTTAAAGGAGAACATTCCCTTCCTAAAAGCACTATTGGTGTACCTACCCCACATGGACTGCAGTGGTTCAAGAAGGCAGCTCACTACCACCTTCTCAAGGGCAATTCGGGATGGGCAATAAATGCTGGCCTGGCCAGCGACGCCCACATCCCATGAATGAATAAAAAGAAACTCGATATAATTAAATATAGAATTGTATTGCTATTTTCATCAAATTTTAACATGAAACCATGTTAAGGGAAGTGTTAAGGAAAATCCATTTTTCTTCTAACCTATCTGCTTGGTACGTCATTCCATCCTAACTCATCAATTACCCCACAGCAGCAAGTTTCCCACTATTGCACTGGATCGTACATCTCGATGACCAGTTGATGCTCGACATTGAACCAAAATCAGCAAAAAGCTCTAAGTTTGAAACTGAACTAAAGTTTGTTGGCACATAATAGCAAGTGTATACAGGGGCATGAACATACAAACACACACAAATGTTGAACAGAAAAGGACCAGCTAGCCCATCTAGCCTGTCCCATAGAGTTGCGATGTCATATATATCAAGTCAAGAGATTCCCTATTCCTAGGTGTCATGTAATCTCCTGGGAGAGATGTAAACCAGTTCAAAATTGCAAGGCCAATTGGGTGATTTGGGGGGGTGGGTGGGTGGTCGCAGGTGATGGGGGAATCTGGAAAACTTCTCTCATGTTCCTCTAGGTGATTTTTTTTTTAAAAAGGTCCAGGCGACCACATTGACTTGAGTTAATTGGTATTTGCATCTTGTATGATGTTATCTCCGCCCCAGTCAGGAACTGGTTGAGCATGGGCTGTCGTTGTCTCCAGCTGCTATATTATGAAGCCTGGAATGTGGTAACTTCTGTATTTTACTGTTGGGCCAACTTTCATTTAGTGTTAAAGTACTCCGCCTGTTTTGAATTTTGTAAAGTGCTTCTGTGGGAGAAGCCTTACTTCTTGGAGATGGGTGGAATTTGTAATGTGCACCACTGAGTTCCAAGAGCACTTGCACATGTGAGCTCCAAGCCACTTGCTCAGGTCTCTCCCTCTCAAAGTCCTTAATCCCTCTCTGTTCACCTCGGAATACTAGACTCTGGTATTCACCCTGAACAAATGTGGGGAATACAGTGAAAGTGTTGCCTATCCTGTAGTTTGTATGCAGTCACGCAGTTATTAGTCGAAGCATTTCATCCATCAAGGCTGACTGCTGGAAACCAGGGTCAGGGAGAGGGAGAAGATATTTGAATACGCTACACCAGACTGATATAGAGACATAGAAACAGGAGTAAGCCATTAAGCCATTCAAGCCTGTTCTGCCATTCAGTGAGATCATTGCTGATCTGTGATCTAACTCCATATTCCCACCTTTGCCCCACATTCTTAATACCTTTGTCTAACTGTCTCTTATGAGGGATTTTATCAAATGCCTTCTTAGAAGTCCATATAAATAACATTCATAAACATTTCCCCTGTCCACTATTTCAGCCACCTCTTCAAAAAAATTCAGTCAGATTTTGTAAGGCATGATCTACTCTATACAAATGCCTTTGGGCTGTCTTTGATCAGCTGAGAATTTAATGTGTTCAGTAACCCTATCCTTAATTATAGACTTGTATGATCTTCCCAAGATCCACTGGAAAGCTGTAGGGAGGGCTTGGCAAGCTGACCTCTTCATGTATTTTGTTTATACAAGCTTAAAAAATCCATGACAATTTAATATTTCAAGCAAAATGTATGGACTTTGAATTAAAACAATATTTAAGGAGCAATAAATTGAGCACAGGAAGTAGACTTTGATAAGATACTTTTGCCAGATAGTTTGTGTGATTGTAGGTAAACAATATGACTGAGTAACTTTTATTTGAAGTTAAGCTGTTGTGTAAATGCTTGTTCTGTTTTGCAGTGGCTATGGAAGAACTTACTTCAGTTGCACTTCGGCACATACGAGCACTGGCGATGGATGTGCCATGGTCACTCGAGCTGGATTACCCAGCCAGGACTTGGAATTTGTCCAGTTTCACCCCACAGGTAGGTGGATTGCTCCCACATGTGCTCAATGTATACTTTTGATTTTATTTCTATTCTTTTTAATGAAGATCCTAAAAGATTTTGTGGCAGCAACTAGAAAGGCATATTTAGAATTGCTTTCCAAGCTCAGTGATGCCAGGGCACATGATCTGCAGAATGGGTGCTTAAACTTTCTGTTCGAGAGGAGCCTTTGGGGAGAGAGAGCTCTTGACTTAATGTACTGTCTGAATGCCATGAAGGTGGACCTTTGATAATCAAAACAACTTGCATTTTTAGAGGGCCTTTAACGTAGTAAAACATCCCAAGGCGTTTTACAGGAGCATAATTAACACGAAGGTTAAGAAGCAGACATTAAGACAAGTAGTCAAAGAAGCAGGGGCCTAAATTGGATAGCCCCTGAAAACAGGTACAGGGATCGCGACGCATGATTAACCCATGCTCATTGATCGCGATGCAGATAGCATGCCAAACTCGTGCTGCCTGGTTATTATAATGGTTTTAACACCAGCCAGTGCTAGCCACAATGTTGATTCACTGAGCACAGCAGGACGAGGCTAATATCATGAGTAGCTAGCACCACTTAAAGCTGGGCAGCAGCTTTTAAAGGAGATGTGCTTTGTGGCTGGAGCAGGTGCAGGCAGTTGTGCAGAAACTGACTTTGACCTGGGAAACATCTGAAGAATGGCACAACATGGGAGAGAATAGCTCTAAGGTTTGAGCAATGCACTAGAGGCCTGGATGGATGAGGTGGAAAGGAGGAGAGATATCCTGTATCTGCAGGTGCCAGGAGGTCCTTCAGACACTTGAAGAGAAGGCAGTGGAAGTACATAGCCATGGAATCATACCCGAGGACTTGGATGCAGTGCTATAAGAAGTTTAGTGATCTTGCACAAGTGGTCAAGACTGCAGCTTCAAATGCTAAATCATATCAACTATACCGCTAGCCTCAGACGTTGCTCAATTCATAACAGCCTCATCATCCCTCTACCAACAATCTCATGCCAATCAGGACTCATACCTGATAATCATATGCTGCACCGTACCCTCACACACTTAGCACCGCTGTAAGCCTCATATCCACGTCTCACAGATTGCACACACTGCCATCTATTCAACCATGACACCCATAGAGCCCAAACAGATTGCATGTCACTCAGTGACACACCTCCCTCTCTATTGCAGGAGAAGGTGGCACACAACCAGAGGCAGCAGGAGCTAAGAAGCTGGGGCAGGCACACCTGAATGTCCTAACCCCATGGAGAAGATGATGCTGGCTGTTTTTGGGATGGCCATTTTTGAGGTTGATGCCAGCGATTGGTGGAATCCATCAAAGCTGATGGCATCCTCATACCTCCTTCTCACTGTTATACTCCAGAAAGCCAGGTGGTGAAGGATAGAACTGGAGTTAATCTGTACACACTTCTATAAGTCTTTATTTACAGAGATACACATTACAATCACCCACCTCCTCACTGAACAACCACAGTTTCAGTCTGTTTGTTTTTATAGGGGCTCAAGTGAATCCCCAGTTCATGCCCATCACTTGCATACAATTAATAGATTCTCTTCTCTTTAAATAAGAGTTTATATGTACAGACAAAATTTCAAATATTAAATTGAAGACTTCCATATTCTGTACAAAGCATTACACTGTGCCGCCCCTCCTCTAGGACCCTAACAATTTCTTTGTACATGCTTTTCTTTTGTAAAACAACCCAACAGTTGATGACTTGCATTCACCCACTTAATTTTAGAGATTTCCTTCTTCGCCGACATTTGTTTCAAGCCAGCATACCTTTTCTCACTCACACACTTTTCATAGAGTGTGCATTATCCCACAAGGAATGATTATTTCCATATCATTCAATGGGTATACTATCTTCAGCCTACCCATTGTACAGAATCACACTTAAAATATTTGACGAATAGAATCCCATGTTCACTACCTCCACAAAAGCCAGTGTTTTGGCAGTCAAAATACTTTTAACAACTCTTGTTATTTTCTTAGCTTCCCAAGCTAAAGGACAACATTTCCCATTCTTACCCATCAGAAATATTATGAAACCAGCTGCACTAAATTATTCATCAGGAAAATTGGCATGTGAAGCATTGCTAAAAATGATTATCTTCATGTTCTTTGGGTTACCGAATGATGGGAACTTATGCATTTCTCCAGAATAAACTTTCTTAATGTTTTATTTGCCCTAAACACATTCTCTACTTTAGGGTGTTTCATCATAGTACTTAACTCCAATACATCAAAACTAGCATCTGGTCTAGGCTGAGTGCCCAACCAGTTCAACTAATCAATCAAGCTTCACAATTGCTCGGTCTCATTAGATTTAACATCATTTTTCTGTGATGACCTAGTACAGTTAAGCATGGATGGGAGTAACACTCTCTAAATAGGATTGTTGATTTAAAGTTATTCCAGACCTACCTTGTTTGATATCTAAACCAATATATTTAAAAGTCCCGCAAGCCTGACTTCCCATTTTAAATTCTGCTCTAGTCTTATTAATAACACATTTCTCAAATTCTGCAGTATCACCCCATAAGAAATCATCAACATGTATCATGAAGATGCCTGAATGTTTCCCTTTATGATACCAATAAAACATGGTGGGATCTGCTTTTAGTTGAACACAACCTATTTTCAGCAAAACTGATATCATTGAAAAATACCATATCCTGGCGGCATCATAGACAAATTTATTTAGTTTCCATAGTTTTCCTTCTGTATCTGCTGATCCTTCGGGCAGTTTCAGAAACACCTCGCTCTGAAAAATGTCACCTCAATGTCACCCAGTCACTCTTCAAAACCCCTGGCAACTGGCTTCGCTTTAGCCTTATAAATCTCATCTGCAAGGGCGTTTTCAGTACAAATCCACCTGCGTGACAAAACTGGTTAATCCTTATCTGGTACCTCAGAAGAAACTCCAAACTGTCTCCCAAGTTTTTTTTATATTTATTCTTTCTTGGGAAGTGAGCGTCACTGGCAAGGCTGGCATTTATTGCCTATCCCTAATTGTGCTTGAGAAGGTGGTGGTGAGCCACATTATTGAACTCTGCAGTCTGTATGGGGTAGGTACACCCACAATGTTAGGAAGGGAATCCCAGGATTTTGACCTAGCAACACTGAAGGAATGGCTATATTGTTTCAAATCAGGGTGGTGAGTGACTTGGAGGGGAACTTGCAGAACAGTGTCAAAGGCTGCAGACAGGTCAAAAAGAACAAGGACAGAGAGTTTACCTTTGTCACAGTCACATAAGATGTAATTTGTAACTTTGATAAGAACTGTTTCAGTACTGTGGCAGGGGTGGAAACCTGAATGAGGGGACTCATGGGTACATGGAAGGAGAAAGATTGAGTTGTGGGGAGGTGGGGTAAGTAAGAGGTGCATGCTTATACCATCTGCAGGTGGAAAATGAGGGAAAGAGTATGGGATGAGGGGGGAGATGGAGCACTGCTTCTGCTGCCCTTGTTCTTCTAGGTGGTAGAGGTCATGGGTTTGGAAGGTGCTGTCTAAGGAGCCTTGGTGAGTTGCTGCAGTGAATCTTGTAGATACTATGCCCTGCTGCCTCTGTGCACCGGTGGTGGAGGGAGTGAACGTCTAAGGTGGTGGATGGGGTGACGGTCAAGCAGGCTGCTTTGTGTTGGATGGTATCAAGCTTTGAGTGTTGTTGGAGTCGCACTCATCAGGCAAGTGGAGTGTATTCCATCACACTGCTGACTTGTGCCTTGTAGATGGTTGACAGGCCTTGGGGAGTCAGGAGGTGAGTTATTCGTTGCAGGATTCCTAAACCTGCTCTTGTAGCCACAGTATGGCTGATCCAGTTCACTTTCTGGTCAATGGTAACTCCCAGGATGTTGATGGTGAGGGATTCAGTGATGGTAATGCCGTTGAATGCCAAGAGGAGCTGGTTAGATTTGCCCTCGTTGGAGATGGTCATTGCTTGACACTTGTATGGTTACTTGCCACTTATCAGCCCAAGCCTGAATGTTGTCCAGGTCTTGCCGTATTTGGGCACAAACTTCTTCAGTATCTGGGTAGTTGCAGATGGTTCTGAACACTGTGAAATCATCAGTGAACATCCCCACTTTTGACCTTATGATGGAGGGAAGGTTATTGATGAAGCAGCTGAAGATGGTTGGACCGCAGATACTACCCTGAGGTACTCCTGCAGCAATGTCCTGGGGTTGAGATAATTGACCTCCAACAATCATAACCATCTTCCTTTGTGCTAGCTATGACTCCAACCAGTGGAGCCTTTTTCCCCTGATTGCCATTGACTTCAATTTTGCTAGGGCTCCTTGATGCCACACTCTGCCCTTGACATCAAGGCAGTATTTGACAATCACTATCGCCTCCCCTCTGGAATTCAGCTCTTTTGTCCTGGTTGGATCAAGGCTGTAATGAGGTTTGGAGCTGAGGTGGCCATGGAATAACCCAAACTGAGCATCAGTGAACAGGTTGTTGCTGAGTATGTGCAGTTTGATAGCACTGTTGATGATTGAGAGTTAACTGATGGGAGCGATATTTGGCTGAATTGGATTTGTCCTGCTTTTTGTGGACAGGACATAGCTGGGCAATTTTCCACATAGTCGGGTAGATGCCTGTGTTGTTGCTGTGCTAGAACAGCTTAGCTAAGGGTTAATTCCCTTTGTTTTGCTGCTGTATTTAGTTTATTCTCAAATTTATTGGCAGCCAGGAAAGTTTTAAGGTCATGTCTGAAAAATATTTTCTTAGTTTCCAACCTTCACCTTTCAACAACTATCCTCTGCTACAATGCTATATTCCAGAAAGTCAGGTAGTGAAGGATAGAACTGGAACCAAACTCTACATACTTCTATATGCACTTATTTACACTTATTACATTTGCATTATAAACATGCACCCCCTCATCCAACAGCCACAGTTTCAGTTTGTTCCCTTTTATAGGGACTCAATTGAACCCTCAGTTAATGCCCACCACCTGCATACAATTAAATACAATAAATATATAATTGACACTCGCAACCCATCTCCCCCTCATCCCATACTCTTTCCTCATTTTCCACCTGCAGATGGTATAAGCATGCACCTCTTACTTACCCCACCTTCCCACAACTCAATCTTTCTCCTTCCATGTACCCCTGAGTCCCCTCAATCAGGTTTCCACCCCTGCCACAGTACTGAAACAGTTCTTATCAAAGTCACAAATTACATCCTATGTGACTGTGACAAAGGTGAACTCTCTGTCCTTGTTCTTTTTGACCTGTCTGCAGCCTTTGACACTGTTGATCACATCATCCTCCTCCAACGCCTCTTCACCATTGTCCAGCTGGGTGACACTGCACTCGCCTAGTTCCATTCTTCTGTCTATTCATAGCCTTCAATGGTTTCTCTTCCCACTTCTACAGCGTTACCTCTGATATCCTCCAAGGATCTATCCTTGGGCTGCTCCTCCATTACTCAACTACATGCTGCCCCTCCCGCATCATCTGAAAACAGAATCCTTCTTTCCACACGTATGCTGATGACACCCAGCTCTACCTATGCTGATGACACCCAGCTCTACCTTACCGCTGCCTCCTTTGACCCCTTACTTTCTAAATTGTCTGACTGCTTGTCTGAAATTTCCTCCCAACTAAATATTGGGAAGACCGAAGCCGTTGTCCTTGGTCCCTGACATAAATTCTGCTTCCTAACCATCGACTCATCCCTCTCCTTGGCGAATGTCTGATGCTGAACCAGACTGTTTGCAAAACTGGTGTTATATTTGACCTTGAGATGTGTAACCAACCACATATCCGCTCCATCGCGAAAACCATCCATTTCCACCTCCCTGACTTTGCCCCTGCCTCAGCTCATCTGCTGAACCCCTCATGCCTTTGTTACTTCTAAACTTGACTATTCTAATGTCCTCCTGGCGACCTCCCACGTTTTACCCTCTGTAAACTTGATGTCATTCAAAACTCTGCTGCCTACTTCCTAACTCGCACCAAATCCCATTCAGCGCCACTTTCCTGGAGAGAGACAAGGGGTTTTCTGCTGACATGGAGGAGGGAAGTGAGTGGCAGTCAGCAGGTTTATGGACCGGAGGATGATCGCGTCCACTCGAGCCCATCACCTCTGTGCTCACTGACTTATACTGGCTTGTGGTTAAGCAACACTTCCTTATCTCTGATCTTCTGCGGTCTCTAATCTTCTCCAGCCCTACAACTATATCTGCGCTGCTCTCATTCTGGCCTCTTGAGCATCCCTGACTTTAATTGCTGCACTGCTGATGGCCATGCCTTCAGTTGCCTGAATCCTAAGCTCTGGAATTCCCCCTCTAAACTTTCCTGCCTCTACTTTGCTTTCCTCCTTTAAGACACTCCTTAAAACCTATTGATTCGATCAAGCTTTTGACCATCTGCCCTAATATCCTTATGTGGCTTGGTATCATATTTTGTTTTATAGTTCCCCTGTGAAGCGCCATGGGGCCTTTATTACATTAAAGGCATTATGTAAGTATAAGTTTTTGTTGTTGAAGCGCAAGCTAATCTGGCAGTAGCGGAACATCAAGAAGGCAATGATGAACAAGATGCATTGTCATTCGATTTCACACTCGGCTACTAGCTCAGATACTGACACTGCATGTAATATAAAGGATAGGCTATAGAGGCAGGATCTGCGTGTGTTGCGACACTGGGCATGAGTGGCCTGGCGCCAGGGCAGTGGAGGGCAAGGATGGCGCAAGTGCTAGCTTGCCAGAGGACAAGGTCGCACACAAGTTCTGCTGCAGGGGATTCATGAGCACTTTGATGGGGCAGCCTGCAGAAGAACCATGACGAGTATGCACAACAAAATGCTTGGTGCGTTGGGAAGCCCGCCAGTAAGCATGCGGTCAGTATCCAGGATCATGGAGGAGTCCAGCACACAGTTTGCACAGGGCTTTGTGCAGAGCTTGGAGTTGATCCTTTCCAACATGGAAGTGGTAGCCAACTCAGTTCACACATTTGTGGATCCAACTATGAAGCAGCATCTGATTGCCAATGTTTCAGCTTCCATTGCAACACAAGCAGCAGCCGCCCAACATCTGAGTGCTGCAGTGGAAGCTCAGATAGCTGCCAACATGGCTGTGGATTACAGTGTGAAAAGGGGCTTGCTGGATGTCACAGTAGTTCTTCTCCTTTCCCCCTCTCTTCCAGCAGTATGTCCTGTTCTAGGTGGTTTCTGTTCATCTCCAAGTTATGCTGTATTCCAAGGGGAATACTTACTAGTGCACCTTTGTCTGGGCACAACTGGTTTGTGTAGAAGTGTTGAAGTCAGCAAAAAGTCTTGTAGCCTAAGAACATAAATAAGAGCAGGAGTAGTCCATTCGGCCCCTCAAGCCTGCTTCACCATTCAGTAAGATCATGCCAGTTGAGTGGCCTCAACTCTACTTTCCTGCTTGCCCCCCCTTAACCCTTGACTCCCTTGTAGATCAAAAATCTGTCTAACTCAGCCTTGAATATATTGAGTGACTCAGCCTCCACTGCTCTCTGGGGTACAGAATTCAAAAGATTAACCTCCCTCAGAGAAGAAACTCCTCTTCATCTCTGTGTTAAATGGGAGACTCCTTATTCTGAAACTGTGCCCCCTAGTTTCAGATTCCTCCACGATCAGCTCTCATTCATCTTAACTCCTGTGTGTGTTGGCCCAACCTGCTCAACCTTTCCTCATAAGACAACCCAACCCAGTCATCCCAGGAATCAGCTTAGTGAACCTTGTCTGAACTGCTTCCAATGTAAGTATATCCCTCCTTAAGTAAGGAGACCAAAACTGTACACAGTACGCTTGGTGTGGTCTCACCAGCACCCTGTACAGTTGTAGCAAGACTTCCTTACTTGATGCTCCATCCTCCTTGCAATAAAGGGCAACCTTCCATTTGCCTTCCTAAATACTTGTTGTACCTGCATGCTAACGTTTTGTGATTCATATACAAAAGAAAGACTTGCATTTATATAGCGCCTTTCACGTCTCAAAGCACTTTAGAGTCAATTAAGTACTTTTTGAAGTGTTGTAATGCAGGGCACCCTGATCCCCCTGTACCGCAGAATTCTGTAGTGTCTCTCCATTTAAATATTTTGCTTTTCTTCTTACAAAAGTGGATAGCCCCACATTTCCCCACATTATACTCCATCTGCCAAATTTTTCCCACTCACTTAACCTGCCTATATCCCTTTGCAGACTTTCTATATCCTCCTCACAACTTGCTTTCCCACCTGTCTTTGTATCGTCAGCAAATGTGGCCATAATACACTATCACTTCATCCAAGTCATTAATGTAGATTGTAAATACTTGAGGTCCCAGCACTGATCCCTGTGGCACCGCACTAGTTACAGTTTGCCAATCTGAAAATGACCCATTTGTCCCTAATTTCCCATTAGTTAGCCAATCCTGCATCCATGTTAATATATTAACCCCAACAATATGAGCTGTTATCTTGTGTAGTAACCTTTTATGTGGCACCTGTCACATCGCTCCCTGTAGGCTTTTGCAAGTTGAAACTATAGAAAGCACCAAGCACTTGTAGCATCGAAGCAACAGCCAGAAGAAATCAACCAGCAACTAACCTGTTAGCAGTTGATGATCCCTTTAAATAGAACTGGTGGGGGTTCCTTTCTGCTGCTCAACACCTGCTCAGCTATGCAAGGTTAGGAGGGGATGTTGGCTGGAACTTTGAGCTTATGAGTGACACTGCTGACGTCAAATCAGCATTGCACGCGTACTCTAAAGCCTTCACCAATATGGCATCTGGTGTGATTTGACCCACAAGTGTGTCCACTTGCCATAGGTGCCATTTTGGAGCTGTAAGGGCACTCGGAGAGCCCAAAAATGGGTACAATCCCAATTTCTTACCAGTAGGTTTTAAGGGATGTGTTATAGGTTATGAGAGATGAAAAAAGTGGTGAGGATTAGGGAGGGAATTCCAGAGCTTAGGGCCTAGACAGCTGAAGGCATGGCCACCAACCTAAAACTGTGTGGCCCAGTAGACAAGCCCACTGCCCTTTCACGCTTGGTACCTGGCTTCAAATGCAGCCAAAACTCTGGATGTCCGAAAGCACTTTACACCCAACTTTTGAAGTGCAGTCACTATTGTAATGTCGGAAACATGGCAGACAAATTACGCACAGCATGCTCACAAATACAAATGAAATAACTGACAAGGTAATCTGTTTTAGGTGTTGATTGAAGAATAAATGTTGGCCAGGAGACTGGAGAGAACTACCCTACTCTTCTTTGAACAGAGCTGTAGGTTTTTTTTTTTGTAGCATCTACCTGAGAGGGCAGTTGGGGCCTTGGTTTAATGTCTCACCGTCAAGATGGTACCTTCAAAAGTGTAGCACTCACTCACTGGAGTGTCAGTTATATGATGTGCTCAAGTCTCTGGAGTGGGACTTGAACATACAGTGTTCTAACTCAGAGGTGAGAGTGCTACCACCGAACCAAGGCTGACTCTTAAAAACTAATGAGTTGAGTTTATAGTACAAGTTTATAGTTTATAGTATTGCACACAATACTTTCAAATAATTTGTGACAACTGCTCATGTCTCTGGTACATCTGTGTTGGCTGTATCCTAACAGCATTGTGGGTGTACCTACCCCACATGGACTGCAGCAGTTCAAGAAGGCAGCTCACCACCACCTTCTCAATGGCAATTAGGGATGGGCAATAAATGCTGTCCTAGCCAGCGACGCCCACATCCCATGAATGAATTTTTAAAAATTTGTAGGGTGATCAATCACATCAGATGTTTCACTGTTTGACTTGTACACTGAATTTTGCTACATCAGATCAGGAAATACCTGAAAGCTGTGTTTGTCGCACCCCCTAGGAATTTATGGTGCTGGTTGCCTCATCACTGAAGGATGTCGTGGTGAAGGTGGAATTCTCATTAACCGTGAGGGAGAGAGGTTTATGGAGCGCTATGCTCCTGTTGCAAAGGATCTTGCTTCAAGAGATGTTGTTTCGCGATCTATGACCATTGAAATTCGTGAAGGACGGTAAGCTTTAGGTGCTCTAGCTTTGTGTGCTTTTGTTTCCTTTTGTTAAAGTAAGATTTGCACTTTTCTTTCTCTCAACTCCCTTCCCCCCGCCTGCAATAGAGAAGAATGCACAAGCAACCAATTCTCAGCTTTTGCCAGTCTCATTCTGAATCAGACCCATGGGATGTATTAAAGCAACCCGATAATGGCTATCTGATATGACACACTTTGGGAAAACACCTGGCTTGCCCACAGCATTGATTGAATTCTGGAGCATGCCATTTCCATCCTTGAATGGCATGTTAACTATTCCAAAGTGTTATGTCACTGCACCTCTCCTGTTTTACTGGTGTATGCAAGGGATGGAGTGGGGTGGTGAAAGAAGGTTTTAAACTGCTGAATTGACACAAGACAGCAGGGGCTCGTTGGAATTCTATGCCACAAACCATTGTTGAAGCAGAGTCAATAAATCTTTTAAAGGATAATTACACAGTTGTTTGAAAATGAGTATTAAAGGTTTTAGAGAGCAAGCGGAACAGTTGGGATTGAATAAGGTGATTTATGGGGGAGAGGAAATAGAGCCAGTGCAACCTCGTTGGGCTAAATAATTTATTTCTATAATGTTACGACCTCAGTACAGACCGCTAACTTTAAAACAAGAGATATGAACTTCCCAGTGACCGATTAAAGAATCACACGACAAGAGTTCATATTTTAAGACTTTTACCATGACAATAAACTAAAAATGAACACTAACAGTACTTTGATAGCTAATATACTAAATTACAGAGAAAGGTATTTCCCATTAACTTATTAACACACTTGAAAACCCCACACCACATTTATATATTACACAGTGTTCTCAGCAAAAAAGGTATCCTTGCAGTTAAAAGTCCCAAACTCCTTCCAGCTGCAGTGGATTAGATCTCCTAGTGTCCTTCTCAAAGCTCCTGCTCACTCACTTCTTCCGAGCACATTTGACTGGACTTCCATTTATAAGGCAATCTCTGGTGACACCATTGGTCTTTTCTCCTCCACAAGCCTCCGAGCCTTCCAACCGGGTTCAAATCTTAGTAGCCTTTTGCTGTATTGGTGAATGAGAGCCGCTGTTTCCCCAGAAAGACCACTGCCTTGTCTCTGGGCAGATTTTGTATGAGATCACATGTTTCCTCCAAATGTCCATGTTCCACTGCGTTAAAGACCACAGTTTTTAAAAACATAACTCTATCATTGGCGGCCGTGCCTTCAGCTGCCCTAAGCTCTGGAATTCCCTCCCTAAACCACTCCATCTCTCTACCTCTATTTCCTCCTTTAAGATGCTCCTTAAAACCTATCTCTTTGACCAAGCTTTTGGTCACTTCTCCTATATCTCCTTATGTGGCTCGCTGCCAAATTTTGTTTGGCGCTCCTGTGAAATGTTTTGAGACATATTATTGCATTAAAGGTGCTATACAAATGCAAGTTGATATTGTTGTAAAGATGTGGGTTCAAGCTCTAACAACTTCTTGTCTTTAAAGTAGGAAAGTGTTCCACTCCAGAGTTAGGAGCAGTTAATCTAAGCTGACTCTTCAATGCAATGCTGAGGGAGTGCTGCAGCACTGAGGAGTACTGCACTCTGAGGTTCCAGCCTTTGGATGGGATGTTAAATTGAGGCTCAGTCTGCCCTTCAGGTGGTTGTAAAAAATCCCATGAGACTATTTTGAAGAAACATGGCAGAGTTATTCCCAGTGTCCGGGCCAATATTTATCCCTCAATCAACATCACTAAGAACAGATTGTCTGGTCATTATTCAGGTTGCTGTTGTGGGAGCTTGCTGTGCATAGATTGGTTGCCATGTTTCCTACATTACAAAAGTGATGCACTTAAAAAGTACTTCATTGGCTGTAAAGCGCTTTGGGACGTCCTGAGGTTGTGAAAGGTGCTATAGAAATGCAAGTTCTTTTCTAAACCCAGCACTGAGGTAGTAGCAGAGCTGGTGCAGGCTTGCAGTGATGGTGGAGGGGATTTGCAGGGTTTGAGAAGGTAAACAAACGGGAGGTTGGGGAAGTGGAAGAGGTTGGGTGTTGGGAGAGGGAAAATGTTTAGGGTGAGGTAACACGGGCTGACGGCCTGTATAGTATTAATGTGGAGGGGGGAGGTAAGGTAATGGTGCCTTTAAGGGCTACTGCTTAGGCTGCTACAGAGACTGTGAAAGAAATTGGAACTTGGATTTTTTTTCTCTTGCAGTTGCTCACTGGCCCACTGAGCCATTCCAGCACTGTCTGTTTGCAGGTGACTTATTGTCTTTACTGCACTGTCCCTCCTTATTTTGTGTTCAGTCCTGAGTAACATCCTTAGCTATTCATGTCCGCTCAGAGTGGCCTGACCCTGGGAGTTCGAACCTTTCATTGTATTACTGATACTTCTGGACATCTTTTCTCAGCTATAAAACCGTACAGGCCCACACAGCAAGAATGATGAGGCTTCTAGCCAAGATAATGCTCACACCAAAACTCTGGAATATATTATGTTACAGTCACCAAGTTCATGCTTTGTATTAATTTTCCAGAGGTAACTCCTAATTTGGGAATTGTTTTTTAATACAAGGCAAATGGTTTGAGAAGATGCCAAACAAACTTAGGGTGTTACAAATCAAAGGGTGGCCCATGTTTATTTAGTTAGGTCATAATGGGAAGTGTTAAGACCCTAAACAATGGGAACCTTTCAGCTGGAGATGGTGTGTCTGCAGCTGCCTCAATCAGGGGTTTAAATATTCATATGATTTTCCAGAACAAAAAGAAGATTTGGAGTTGACAATAATTGGTGTAAATTGCTGTCACAGACATCCCACATATACATTGCTGGATATAGATGATGCAGGGGGTGCCTATTGGTGTTTTGATTTGTGTTTGCTGACAGAAAAGCAGAGGGTTTCAGACAAGCAGTTGGTCACAGATAAATCAGTTGGCTTTTGAAAATCAATTGGCCTCAGGAACAAAGAAGTCATTGGGAACCAGGCGTGTTTCTGTTTTGAGGCAGGCCCATGCTGGTGCTAAATTGGGGGAAGGCTAATTATAACAATATTAGGTCGGAACTGAAGAATTTAGATTGGGGGTGGCTGTTTGAGGGTAAATCAACATCTGACATATGGAAGTCTTTCAAACGTCAGCTGATTAGAATCCAGGACCAGCATGTTCCTGTGAGGAGGAAAGACAAGTTTGGCAAGTTTCGGGAAGCTTGGATAACGCGGGATATTGTGAGCCTAGTCAAAAAGAAAAAGGAAACGTTTGTAAGGGCTGGAAGGCTAGGAACAGACGAAGCACTTGAGGACTATAAAGACAATAGGAAGGAACTTAAGCAAGGAGTTAGGAGGGCTAAAAGGGGTCATGAAAAGTCATTGACAATCAGGATTAAGGAAAATCCCAAGGCTTTTTAGTTTAGTTTAGAGATACAGCACTGAAACAGGCCCTTCGGCCCACCGAGTCTGTGCTGACCATCAACCACCCATTTCTACTAATCCTACACTAATCCCATATTCCTACCACATCCCCACCTGTCCCTATATTTCCCTACCACCTACCTATACTAGGGGCAATTTATAATGGCCAATTAACCTATCAACCTGCAAGTCTTTGGCATGTGGGAGGAAACCGGAGCACCCGGAGGAAACCCACGCAGACACAGGGAGAACTTGCAAACTCCACACAGGCAGTACCCAGAATTGAACCCGGGTCGCTGGAGCTGTGAGGCTGCGGTGCTAACCACTGCGCCACTGTGCTGCCCCTTAAACAAATATAAAGAGCAAGAGGGTACCAGGGAAAGGGTTGGCCCACTCAAGGACAGAGATGGGAATCTATGTGTGGAGCCAGAGGAAATGGGTGAGGTGCTAAATGAGTACTTTGCATCAGTATTCACCAAAGAGAAGGACTTGGTGGATGATGAGCCTAGGGAAGGGAGTGTAGATAGTCTCAGTCATCTCATTATCAAAAAGGAGGAGGTGTTGGGTGTCTTGCAAAGCATTAAGGTAGATAAGTCCCCAGGGCCTGATGGGATCTACCCTAGAATACTAAGGGAGGCAAGGGAGGAAATTGCTGGGGCCTTGACAGAAATCTTTGCATCCTCATTGGCTACAGGTGAGGTCCCCGAGGAATGGAGAATAGCCAATGTTGTTCCTTTGTTTAAGAAGGTTGGCAAGGATAATCCAGGAAATTATAGGCCGGTGAGCCTTATGTCAGTGGTAGGGAAACTATTAGAGGATTATTCGGGACAGGATTTACTCCCATTTGGAAACAAACAAACTTATTAGCGAGAGGCAGCATGGTTTTGTGAAGGGGAGGTCGTGTCTTACTAATTTGATTGAGCTTTTTGAGGAAGTGACGAAGATGATTGATGAAGGAAGGGCAGTGGATGTTATCTATATGGACTTTAGTAAAGCCTTTGACAAGGTCCCGCATGGCAGACTGGTACCAAAGGTGAAGTCACACGGGATCAGAGGTGAGCTGGCAAGATGGATACAGAACTGGCTCGGTCACAGAAGACAGAGGGTAACAGTGGATGGGTGTTTTTCTGAATGGAGGGATGTGACTAGTGGTGTTCCGCAGTGATCAGTGCTGGGACCATTGCTGTTTGTAGTATATATAAATGATTTGGAGGAAAATGTAGCTGGTCTGATTAGTAAGTTTGCGGACGACACAAAGGTTGGTGGAGTTGCGGATAATGATGAGGATTGTGAGAGGATACAGCAGGATATAGATCGGTTGGAGACTTGGGCGGAGAAATGGCAGATGGAGTTTAATCCGGACAAATGTGAGGTAATGCATTTTGGAAGGTCTAATGCAGGTGGGAGGTATACAGTAAATGGCAGAACCATTCGGGGTATTGACAGGCAGAGAGATCTGGGCGTACAGGTCCACAGGTCACTGAAAGTGGCAACGCAAGTGGATAAGGTAATCAAGAAGGCATACGGCATGCTTGCCTTCATCGGTCGGGGCATAGAGTATAAAAATTGGCAAGTCATGTTGCAGCTGTACAGAACCTTAGTTAGGCCACACTTAGAATATTGCATGCAATTCTGGTCGCCACACTACCAGAAGGACGTGGAGGCTTTGGAGAGGGTACAGAGGAGGTTTACCAGGATGTTGCCTGGTCTGGAGGGCATTAGCTATGAGGAGAGGTTGGAAAAACTAGAATTGTTTTCACTGGAACGACGGAGGTGGAGGGGCGACATGATAGAGGTTTACAAAGTTATGAGCGGCATGGACAGAGTGGATAGTCAGAAGCTTTTTCCCAGGGTGGAAGAGTCAGTTACTAGGGGACATAGGTTTAAGGTGAGAGGGGCAAAGTTTTGAGGGGATGTGCGAGGCAAGTTTTCTACACAGAGGGTGGTGAGTGCCTGGAACTTGCTGCCAAGGGTGGTGGTGGAAGCAGATACGATAGCGACATTTAAGAGACATCTTGACAAATATATGAATATGAAGGGAATAGAGGGATATGGGCCCCAGAGTGCAGAAGGTGTTAGTTTAGGCAGGCATCAAGATCGGCGCAGGCTTGGAGGGCCGAATGGCCTGTTCCTGTGCTGAACTGTTCTTTGTTCTTTAGTACAAAGTCCAGCGTCCATAACAGTAACTCTTTATTTCCCTCTCCTTTTATACCCTCATTAAAACCCAATTCTTTTACTAAGCTTTTGGCTATCCCTCCTAATATCGCCTTTGGCTTTGGTTTTTGTTTGATTGTGAAGCACCTCAGATCGTTTTTCTACATTGACGGCGCAACATCAACACATGTTTTTATAAAATTCTATGAATTTGCACGGCTTTACAGCTAGTTTAGCACCCCACAAGTTGCAAGTGGAGGTCGGGGATTTTTTTTAAAATTTCCAAAATATGCTTTATTCATAAAAAATCTGTAAATCTCACATTCCCAAACAGTTTAAAACAGCATCAAGTCAAAAAATACAAACAGTGCAAAGCTGATCAGTTTCCTTCTATACAATCATGAGTTGCCTCACAACTCTTCCATTTCATTGTCATGCCATATACATTTTTACATTTACAGCACACAAAATTTTCCCGATACAGTTCAAGGGGTTTCCCATAGATCCAGCCCCTCAGTTCAGCTTGGTGGGGGGACCTTACACTGTGGTCTTTCCCCATTGAACCTTTGCTGCGGCTGCCCTAAGCTTTAGTGCGTCCCTCAGCACGTAGTCCTGGACCGGGGATGGGATTCTGGAATATTGTAGCCCTAAATCTGGGCCCCATGCTGCCAGCAGAGCTTCACCGTTTCTGCCATGGGGTGACTCCCATTTCATACTGACTTTAAAAAAAACGATAACATTTAATCATCCAAGAGTGAATTTTGCTCATGCACATTTTAGACTTGTGGTTACAAATTAACTATTAGTTGTAATTGTAAGCAGTGGAAACAGTATTGATCCATTCAATGCAAATTAGATAGATTTCTTTCAGAGAATAACATTTCGGGATATAGTGTATGAGTAATTTGGGATATGCCATATGGTAAGTGTAGCATACTTGGGAGGAATGGTTGACTTTGGACCTATAGTTCCCAAAGCGCTCTCCCCCTGGGGTTTTCCTCATGTCATGTCTTTTCTAGTCTAATTGATATTGATTGATCAACAGCTCCATTACTCTTGTATCACGTTCCTATGCGAAGTTGTTTTCGAGAAGTCTGTTTCTAATTATTTGTAGCCTGAATGTCCTGTAGAACATTGGAGCACAAATGTTATCCAAATTCAGATGCTACAGGCATTGTAACTCTGAATGAATTGCAAAACAGTTCCAGGAGCTGCTGCCAATTACCAACCATAGGTTAGATTGTTCTTCTTTGGGCTCTTACTGAAGCCATGACGGGCACAGTTTACTTGATGTACATTGAGCCTGTGAGAGGAAGGAAGGGATCAGTTTTTCTGTCTTAGACCATTTACATAGCCCAGATGCAGTCCTGGCTCAGGCCCCAGTGCCAAGTTTCTTCAGGCACCCCTCTGCAACAGCATCATCAACCTGTATTTATATAGCACCTTCAAACATAGACCCAGGTTCGATTTTGGGAACTGCCTGTGCAGAGTTTGCAAGTTCTCCCTGTGACCGTGTGGGTTTTTGCCAGGTGCTCCGGTTTCCTCCCACAGCCAAAGACTTGCAGGTTGATAGGTAAATTGGCCATTGTAAATTACCCCTAGTATAGGTAGGTGGTAGAGGAATTGAGGGGAGGTGGGGATGTGAGAGGGTAATGGGATTAATGTAGGATTAGTATAAATGGGTGGTTGATGGTCGGCCGAAGGGCCTGTTTCAGTGCTGTATCTCTAAATAAAAAAAATAATAAAACATCTCAAGGCACTTCACAGGAGCACTATAAAGTAAAATAAGGCAATGAGTACAAGACAGCAAGGAAAACGATGGCGGGAATCTGAGGGCGGAAACCCTCCGTCGTCTCATTCGTATGCTTAATGCAGTTGTATGTCCAGTTATGTTTAATCTGGGAAAGCTAGTCAGGGCAGCATAGTGGGGGCAGAGAACTGATGTAACAAGTACCTGCCCCTTTTCATCTGTCTGGGGACTGAGCATTCCCCAAGTGCAGTGAAGAGGAGAATCTGTCCTCTGGTATTTTCAAAACTGCTTTTTCAATCAACAGTGACTAGCCAAAGCATGTCTGTTACAACTGAAACCTGTGACTTTCACTCTCTGTCTTATTGATTTAGCATAGCCCAGGGTAAACTAAAGACAGTGTTTTAGCCCGTCTGGTTTCCAGCTCTACCTTGCCCATCTAAAGTGGAGAGGGACACACTACTTCAACAAATGATGGAGATCAAGAGAATGAAATTTTGCAACCTGAGTGCTAGTCAGTTTTTGCATGTAATCCTGCCACTCAACCACTATTACATCATGCTGCCAATATAAACAGCATTGAAGCATTCAGCCCTGAAGGTGAATAGTTAACAGTACAAACTGAGAGACATTTAATAATCACTTTAATGTGCCTGAAATCTGTAAGTAGAGAGGGCTAAATAATTAAGGTAATTGCACTTAAGGTGTGGAAAGCTTGTTGAATTGCCTGAAGTGACCACCAAGCTCAATACATTATAAGCAATGGTTTTATAATAGTCTGCTGTGGTGATGGATAATAGTTATTGTTAATTGTTCAGTATAGACCATTAGGCCATTATAAGCATGGGTGGTATAAGTGTGGGGTCTTGTACTTTCTCTGGAGTGTTTTCCTTAGATCTTTGACATTTGCCCTTTATTTTCTTAACAGAGGATGCGGCCCTTACAAAGATCATGTGCACTTACAACTGCACCATCTGCCCCCTGCGCAGTTGGCGATGCGACTGCCTGGTATTTCAGAAACTGCCATGATTTTTGCTGGTGTGGATGTCACCAAAGAGCCTATTCCAGTCCTTCCTACAGTGCATTACAACATGGGAGGTGTCCCCACCAACTACAAAGGGCAGGTAACCACAATCTGTTGGGTTGTATTTTCGACAGAGATCTCTACAGGTGTCAGCCTTGGATCAGTGTAGCACTCTTGCCTCTGAATCAGGAGGTCATGGGTTCAAGTCCCCCTCCAGAAACCTGAGCACTCCATCTAGATTAACACCAGTGCAGTACTGAGGGAATGCTGAATTATCAGAGGTGCTGTCTTTCAGATGAAGCACTAAACAAAGGCCCCATCTGCCCTCAATTAGATGTAAAAATCCCATGCTATTATTTGAAGATCTCCTCAGTGCCCTGGCCAATAATTATCCCTTAACCAGATTAGTAAAAGAACAACATTAATTTTCTAGTGCCTTTCACATCCTCAGGACATCCCAAAGCACTTTCCAGCCAGTAAGGTACTCTAGAAGTTTTGTAATGGAGGGGAACGCAGTAGCCAATACACACGCAGCAAGCTCCCACAAACAGCTTATGTTCTTATGAGATAAATGACCGGATAATCTGTTTTAGTGATTTTTTTGAGGGATAACAATTAGGCCAGGACACTGGAGGAGAACGTCCCTGCTCTTCTGCATTCTGGTCTGCACTGAGTGTTGCTGGAGGCACAGTCTGTGAAGAAGGGAGTTTGGTAAGTGAGTGGATTTTAAGGGTTAATCTCTCGAGACTAGTTTTTGTTTTGTTTACATTTAGCAATTAATTGAAATTTCTGTTACAGTTAAGAGGTAAGTTAGGTTTCTTGCAGTTTTAAACAGGGATATAGAAACACACAGAGTAGCTGTAGCTAGTTAATTAGGTAGCTAGCTTAAACTGTTTTCTGAGCTCTAGCAAAGCTGACACAGCATTGTCTTCAGAGTATAAATTCAGGGGGCTCTCAGTGCTGCTTGTCTGCACTGAGTGTTCCTGGAGGCACAGAGTGCGAAGAAGGGAGATCCAAGGGATTAGGGAGAATGAGGAATTGAAGCAATTAGAATGGGAATTCATGTTTGACGAACCTGTTGGAGTTTTTTGAGGATGTTACTAACAGAATTGATAAAGGATATGGTATAGTTGGATTTTCCGAAGGCCTTTTGATAAAGTCCCCCACAGGAGGTTGGTTAGCAAAATTAAAGCACATTGGATAGGAGGTAATATACTGGCATGGATTAAGGACTGGTTAACAGGCAGAGAGTAGGAATAAACTGATCATTCTCGTGTTGGCAGCTATGACTAGTGGAGTACTGCAGGGATCAGTGCTTGGGCCCCAGCTGTTCACAATATATATCAATGATTTGGATGTGGGGACTAAATGTAATATTTCCATGTTTGCGGATGACACAAAGCTAGGTGGGAATGTGTGTCGTGAGGAAGATGCAAAGTGGCTTCAAGGAGATTTGGACAGATTTAGTGAGTGGGCAGGAATGTGGCAGATGTAATATAATGTGGAAAAATGTGAGGTTATCCACTTTGGTAGGAAGAACAGATGTGTAGAGTATTTTTAAATGGTAAGAGATTAGAAAGTGTAGATATACAAAGGGACCTGGGTGTCCTTGTCGGTAAGTCACTGAAAGCTAACGTGCAAGTGCAGCAAGGAATTAAGAAGGCTAATGGTATGTTAGCCTTTATTACAAGAGGATTTGAGTGCAAGCATAGTGAAGTCTTGCTTCAATTGTATAGAACCTTGGTTAGACCGTTCCTGGAGTACTGTGTGCAGTTTTGGTCCCCTTACCTTAGGAAAGATATTGCCATAGAGTGAGTGCAACAGTGGTTCATCAGATTTGTTCCCGGGATGGTGGGACTGTCCTATGAAGAGAGATTCAGGAAACTGGGCCTGTATTCTCTAGAGTTTTGAAGAATGAGAGGTGATCTCATTGAAAGTGACAAAGTACTTAAAGGGATAGACAGGATAAGTAAGATATTTCCCCTGGTTGGGGAGTCTAGAACCAGGGGGCACAATTTCAAAATAAAAGGGAAGCCACTTAGGAGAGAGATGAGGAGAAATTTCATTACTTAGAGGGTTGTGAATTTTTGGAATTCTCTGCCCCAGAGGGCTGTGGAAGCTCAGTCATTGAGTATGTTTAAAGCAGAGATTGACAGATTTCTAAATGCCAGTGACAAATGAGGATAGTTTAGGAAAAAGACATTAAAGTGGATGATCAGCCATGATCATATTGAATGGCAGAGCAGGCTCGATGGGCTGAATGGTATACTGCTGCTTCTATGTTCTACAAATAGTAGCATTGGCTTTTTTACATCCACCTGAGAGAGCTGACAGTTTAACGTCTTATCCAAAGGACAGCATCTGCAACAGTACAATAATACGAACATACATACTGTTTATGATCCTGTAGTTTTTTTTCGGGAAGAAGGCAGTGTTCCTTTAAGGCTAGAAAGGGAGCAGTACTGCTTTAAGGCAGCAGGCTCCAGAAGCTGAGTCAAAGAATGCATTCGCATTGCCCAGGATACAGCTATTCGGAGACTGTGATGCAAACAGTGCATTCTCGTTGCCCGGGATACAGCCGCTCAGAACCAGAGATCGAGAGATACATTGTTACAATTTAATTTTGAACTGGCTTATAGTGGAAACAGACTGTTCTAACAGAGAAACAGACAGACAGCTGCGTGTTAGCGCCTGAAAGGAGGGCTCTCAGACCATTTAAACTGAACGAAGAGAATTTAGTCTGTTTATTTATTATTCTCTCTCAAAATTCTAAAAAGACAAGCCAAAACGGAGAGCTCTGATAATTTAAACTGAAGGAAGGGAAGTTAGACTGTGACAATCTTTTATCTTTCAAAAATTCTAAAGCCAGATTGATTCTTTAAAAAGTGTTTGCAAGTTGTTAATTGTTGAAATTCATCGCTGGAGAAGGAGCAACAATTTTGACTTCTGAATTAGACTGCGGACTGTTCGCCTGTTGAACCTTTTTCACCCCATCGGACGGCTGTGAGGACATCAAGCAACCTTGGACTGTTCCACATTCAGCAGGAGTGTAAATCTGCAAGGACTCTAACTTTTTCTATTTTAGATATTGTTTATATCTTAGTAGTGTATAAGAATTTAGTTTTTCTAATTAAACAGTTAATTTGTTTATTTAAAGGCACCCGGTTTGGTTAACCTCATTCGGGGGGGTTAATAGATTCTCCAGTTAAGCTGGTCTTTCTTTCATTTGGAAAGTTTAAAATGATATGTTAGGTGATCTATGGAGGGACGGGATTGAATTAACAGTGTGTTTCTCCCACCACAATCAGAATCGTATACTTTAATTGGGGGCTTCGACTGGAGTGGTCTGTTGTAACAATACGAACATCCAAATTAGGAGCAGGAGTAGGCCACTCGGTTCTTCGAACCTGCTCTGCCATTCAATAAGTTCGTGGCTGAACTAATTACTCCGCATTTCCACCTACCCCCGATAACCTTCCACCCCCTTGCTTATCAAGAATCTATCTACCTCTGCCTTAAAAAAATTCAAATGAATGAATTTTACGGTGCCCCAGCGGGTCGGGTGGGGGCGGCGTAAAATTGAGCGGAAGGCTCTGGGAGGACTTCTCGCTCCGCTCCAGCCTCTGGTCAACTTTACAGCGGTCGGGCTGGGGGGGAAACGGCCCGACTGCCCGAGGCCAATCAAGGCCCTTAAGTGGTCACTTCAGGGCCCCTGCCCGCCTCCATGGGTATTTTACCCATGGCAAGTGGGCATGCTAGCGACATGGAAGGCCGCCCAGTGATAGCTACCAGCCTTTCCGAGCGCCCGGGGTTGTGGTGGTGGTGGTTGTGAGGGGGGGGCGGGGGTGTCCTGGCAGTCAGGCACAGGGCCTGATTGAGGACCGCCCCCGCTTCCCAACCCACCCCTGGGACCTAAGATGCCCCCCCTCCCCACTAGCTACCACACTAGCCTCACCAGGGCACAGCTAATCTCCCTGGTGAGGCATGCCCAACTTACCTTCCCTCCTGGCTCTGTAGTTGGCTGGGCTGCAGTCCCAACAATCGCCACTGCTCCCGGTGGCGCTGCTGGGACTAAGAGCTGCCGGCCCGCTGATTGGCCGGCAGCTCACTGAGGCTGGACTTCCTCCCTCAAGTGGGTGGAAGTCCTGCCTCAGGAAGCGAGTTTGCCACCGACTTTTACGTCGGTGGCGAATTCCCGTCCGCCTAAGGTAAAATCCAGCCCAAAGACTCTGCTTCCACCGCCTTTTGAGGAAGAGAATTCCAAAGACTCATGACCCTCTTGAGAGAAAGAATTTCTCATCTCTGTCTTAAATGGGCAACCCCTTATTTTTAAACAGTGACCCCTAGTTCTAGATTCTCTCACAAGGGGAAGCATCCTTTCCACATCCACCCTGTCATGATCCCTCAGGATCTTATATGCTTCAATCAAGTCGCCTCTTACTCTTCTAAATTCCAGCAGATACAAGCCTAGCCTGTCCAATCTTTCCTCGTAAGACGGCCCGTCCATTCCAGGTATTAGTCTAGTAAACCTTCTCTATACTGCCTCCAATGCATTTACATCCTTCCTTAAATAAGGAGACCAGTACTGTACACAGTACTCCAGATGTGGTCTCACCAATGCTATGTATAGCTGAAGCATAACCTCCCCACTTTTGTATTTAATTCCTCTCCCGATAAATGATCACATTCTATTAGCTTTCCTAATTATGTGCTGTATCTGCATACTAACCTATTGCGATTCATGCACTAGGACACCCAGATCCCCTGCATCTCAGAGCTCTGCAATCTCTCACCAATTAGATAATATGCTTTTTTATTTTTCCTGCCAAAGTGGACAATTTCACATTTCCCACATTATACTCGTTTGCGCAACGCCTAGGCGTTGCGCAAACGACTACTGGCAACACCTATGCAGTCATATTCAGCTGGCCTCAGACACCGGAAACATCAGAGGAATGTATGATGGCATGAAGAGAGCTCTTGGGCCAACCATCAAGAAGATCACCCCCCTCAAATCTAAATCGGGGGACATAATCACTGACCAACGCAAACAGATGGACCGCTGGGTTGAGCACTACCTAGAACTGTACTCCAGGGAGAATGCTGTCACTGAGACTGCCCTCAATGCAGCCCAGCCTCTACCAGTCATGGATGAGCTGGACATACAGCCAACCAAATCGGAACTCAGTGATGCCATTGATTCCCTAGCCAGCGGAAAAGCCCCTGGGAAGGACAGCATTACCCCTGAAATAATCAAGAGTGCCAAGCCTGCTATACTCTCAGCACTACATGAACTGCTATGCCTGTGCTGGGACGAGGGAGCAGTACCCCAGGACATGCGCGATGCCAACATCATCACCCTCTATAAAAACAAAGGTGACCGCGGTGACTGCAACAACTACCGTGGAATCTCCCTGCTCAGCATAGTGGGGAAAGTCTTTGCTCGAGTCGCTCTGAACAGGCTCCAGAAGCTGGCCGAGCGCGTCTACCCTGAGGCACAGTGTGGCTTTCGTGCAGAGAGATCGACTATTGACATGCTGTTCTCCCTTCGTCAGATACAGGAGAAATGCCGTGAACAACAGATGCCCCTCTACATTGCTTTCATTGATCTCACCAAAGCCTTTGACCTCGTCAGCAGACGTGGTCTCTTCAGACTACTAGAAAAGATCGGATGTCCACCAAAGCTACTAAGTATCATCACCTCATTCCATGACAATATGAAAGGCACAATTCAACATGGTGGCTCCTCATCAGAGCCCTTTCCTATCCTGAGTGGTGTGAAACAGGGCTGTGTTCTCGCACCCACACTTATTGGGATTTTCTTCTCCCTGCTGCTTTCACATGCGTTCAAATCCTCTGAAGAAGGAATTTTCCTCCACACAAGATCAGGGGGCAGGTTGTTCAACCTTGCCCGTCTAAGAGCGAAGTCCAAAGTACGGAAAGTCCTCATCAGAGAACTCCTCTTTGCTGACGATGCTGCTTTAACATCTCACACTGAAGAATGCCTGCAGAGTCTCTTCGACAGGTTTGCGTCTGCCTGCAATGAATTTGGCCTAACCATCAGCCTCAAGAAAACGAACATCATGGGGCAGGATGTCAGAAATGCTCCATCCATCAATATTGGCGACCACGCTCTGGAAGTGGTTCAAGAGTTCACCTACCTAGGCTCAACTATCACCAGTAACCTGTCTCTAGATGCAGAAATCAACAAGCGCATGGGTAAGGCTTCCACTGCTATGTCCAGACTGGCCAAGAGAGTGTGGGAAAATGGCGCACTGACACGGAACACAAAAGTCCGAGTGTATCAGGCCTGTGTCCTCAGTACCTTGCTCTACGGCAGCGAGGCCTGGACAACGTATGCCAGCCAAGAGCGACGTCTCAATTCATTCCATCTTCGCTGCCTTCGGAGAATACTTGGCATCAGGTGGCAGGACCATATCTCCAACACACAAGTCCTTGAAGCGGCCAACACCCCCAGCTTATACACACTACTGAGTCAGCGGCGCTTGAGATGGCTTGGCCATGTGAGCCGCATGGAAGATGGCAGGATCCCCAAAGACACATTGTACAGCGAGCTCGCCACTGGTATCAGACCCACCGGCCGTCCATGTCTCCGTTATAAAGACGTCTGCAAACGCGACATGAAATCGTGTGACATTGATCACAAGTCGTGGGAGTCAGTTGCCAGCATTCGCCAGAGCTGGCGGGCAGCCATAAAGACAGGGCTAAATTGTGGCGAGTCGAAGAGACTTAGTAGTTGGCAGGAAAAAAGACAGAGGCGCAAGGGGAGAGCCAACTGTGCAACAGCCCCAACAAACAAATTTCTCTGCAGCACCTGTGGAAGAGCCTGTCACTCCAGAATTGGCCTTTATAGCCACTCCAGGCGCTGCTTCACAAACCACTGACCACCTCCAGGCGCGTATCCATTGTCTCTCGAGATAAGGAGGCCCAAAAGAAAGAACATTATACTCCATTTGCCAGGTCTTTGCTCATTCACTTAACCTATCTATATCCCTTTGTAGTCCCCTTATTTCCTCTTCACAGGTTACTTTCGTACCTATCTTTGTGGCATCAGCAAATTTGGCAACCATACCTTCAGTCCCTTCATCTAAGTCATTTATATAAATGGAAAAAAGTTGAGGTCCCAGCACAGATCCCTCTGGCACACCACTCGTTACATCATGGCAACCAGAACATGACCCATTTATGCCTGCTCTCTGTTTCCTGTTAGCTAGCCAATCTTCTATCCATGCCAATACAGCCCTACGTCATGAGTTTTTTTTTCTACAATAACCTTTGATGTGTCACCTTATCAAATGCCTTCTGGAAATCTATGTACAATACATCCACTTTATGTTCCCCTTCATCCACAGCACCTGTAACTGCCTCAAAGAACTCCAATAAATTGGTTAAACATGATTTCCCTTTCACAAAACCATGTTGACTCTATCTGATTACCTTGAATTTTTCTAAATGTCCTGCTAAAATGTCTTTAATAATAGCTTTTAACATTTTCCCTAAGACAGATATTAAGCTAACTGGCCTGTAGTTTCCTGCTTTCTGTTTCCTTCCCTTTTTGAATAAAGGAGTTACAGTCGCTATTTTCCAATCTAATAGAACCTTCCCCGAATCTAGGGAATTTTGGAAAATTCAAACCAACGCATCAACTATCTCACTAGTCACTTCTTTTAACACCCTAGGATGAAGTCCATGAGGACTTGTCAGCCCGCAGCTCCAACAATTTGTTCAATACCACTTCCCTGGTGAATGTAATTTTCTTGAGTTCCCCCTTCCCTTCCATTTCCTGACTTACAGCTAATACTGGGATGTTACTTGTATCCTCAATAGTGAAGACTGATGCAAAATATCTGTTCCATTCATCTGCCATCTCCGTATTATCCATTATTAATTCTCCAGACTCACTTTCTATAGGACCAATGCTCACTTTGTTAACTCTTTTTTAAATATCCATGGAAACTTGTACCATCTGTCTTTATATTTCTAGTGAGCTTTCTCTCGTACTCTAATTTTTCCTTCCTTATCAATCTTTTCATCATTCTTTGCTGTTTTTTGTATTCTGTCCATTCTTCTGACCTGCCTCCCATCTTTGCGCAATTATAGGCTTTTTCTTTAAGTTAGATACTATCTTTAACTGTTTTAGTTAACCACGGATGGCGGATCCCACACTTGGCATTTTTGTTTCTCGTTGAAATATATCTATTCTGTGTATTCTGAAATATCCCCTTAAATGTCTGCCACTGCATCTCTGTTGACCTATCCATTAAACTGATTTGCCAGTTCACTTTAGCTAGCTCTGCTTTCATGCCCTCATAATTGCCCTTATTTAAGTTTAAAATACTAGTCTTGGACACACTCTTCTCTCCTTCAAGTTGAATGTAAAATTCAATCATATCAGTGCTACCTCTAGAGTGGGACCTGAACCAAAAATGACTGATACTGAGCCAAGCTTGGCATCTGGACGCACTCATGTCACTTTGAATAGCTATTGTGAGTAGGGTTAGGTGAGTTTTTCAAGTGTTGCTTGTACTTCAGTTTAATTATTTAAACACGTTATATAACTATGCTGCAAGGAGGCAGTGCCCTCTTTCAAAAGCCTTTTTAAAAAAAAAAAGTCAAATTGTCCTCTAATTAGCATAACTTCACACATTGTGGATGTTTCCTGGGAGTAGACTGTCCTGCTTTGGGGAGGAATAAGATCCAAAGGTGCTTTTAACATAACATCCACCACATGCACTCTTGTGATCTCCCGTGCAACATAGTGACAGGAAAAAGGAAAATAAGCACCCTTCCAGCCTCTATCCATCTTGATTTTTTTCAAAAGAATGTTTTGTGCCCTCTGAACTTCGGTAGCCTTACGTGATATTTACCTATTTGCAACTGTCTTTCCCGATTTTATATAAGAAAGGTCAAGAATGAGGTCACCTGGTCACCTCAGCATTTTTGCCTCGATAACTCTCTCGCAAATTAATCCAAACATTTTTCACTCTTTGATTTGTTCATTGTGGGGATAGTTTTAAAAGACAAAGGTTCAGCAGATGCTTGGAATAAGTTTCCAGAAAATGCATTGAGGAATGGGAGGGAGTTTATTTTTTGGGTTTTGATTTAAAGTGGATCACTGACATTATAGTGGACAAATGAACTGGATTCAAGTACTGTACCTGATGCTAAAGATGCCTTGATTATAGCTGATGATCATAGTGGATGTCTTGGTATGCCTTTCTTCTTGATCCTAAAGTTTTCAGCCCCCGTCAGATTGGACTTGACTCTAAAGTCTCAAAGCAAGAAATGTGCTTCCTTCAATCTGTTCCAAGAATCATTTGTTGGGACCTAGCCAAAGATGTGCGAATTGAACTTTCTTCGGCTAATAAAACTAAAACTGCATCTAACATTTTGTTGTTAAGCAATACATATTTGAATGTAATGAAACATGGTTAAATAACAAAATTTGCATAGTTTGCTGTAAATACTGCACTTCAGAATGTTCCCTCAGCATAAATTTTTTTATCTGCCTACCTGAAGGGATTTGTGAGATAGTATGATTTGCAATATTAAAATGTACACCACCTTTAACTGTACATTTTGCTTCATGCAGGTGATTAACCACACAAATGGTAAAGATGCTGTGGTACCTGGCCTCTATGCCTGTGGTGAAGCTGCCAGCGCTTCAGTTCATGGAGCTAATCGGCTTGGGGCAAATTCTCTCCTTGACTTAGTGGTGTTTGGCCGTGCCTGTGCCCTAACCATAGCAGAAACTTGCAAACCTGGTAAGTCTTGTAATTTATTTCATACTGAACAAAGCAGTGCCAGAGCACCTCGTGGCAAGTAGTTTCACAAGCTTTTAAAACTTTATTTTCAATCTTAATGTGTTCTTTTAAAGGACCAAAGGATTAAAATTTAACCAGCAATTATATATCTGTGAGTGAAGAGCTGTATCTGTGAGTGAAGAGCTGTACAAAGAGGCCCAGTATCTTTCCTGACCAAACAACTTGGAGATAATGGAGCCCCACATGGTTTATAATAGCTGCCAATCTGATAATTATTGTAGAGCAACACCAAATAAATTAAAAATCTCCATTTAGGCCTGTGTAAAACAGCAGGGCTGTTATGTATAATGTTACGATCCCGTTAGGAACTGATAACCTTCGAAGAGCGAAAGTCAAATTCCCAGTTACTACGGAAAGAATAATACCACAAAAAAACTTTACAAGAGTTAAAGCAAAACTCTACTAACTTAACACTACAATTTGGAATATGCTTTAAACTCTAAATCTCAACAGAACACTCCTGTTTGACTGTTACTTCCACTCTAAGAGGCCTCTATACGTTACAGGATCTTGGCAGTTTGTTCACTTTTGAGACCAATCCAAAGTGTAGCACAGCTCTTAGGAATTCACTTCGATTTCCTTAGTTTCTCCGCTGTCTTCTGAGGTATCGGATCTCCCGAATTTGGACTTCTCAGCTTGAGCACAGGCCCGCCTCAAAACAGAATCACCTTTGGTTCTTATGGCGTCTTAGCTCCTGAGCTCAGCTGCTTTCAAAGCCAAGAGCTTTCCAAAAGCCAACTGACTGTGTCAGCAAGCACACAGATCAAAAACCTAACAGGCACCCCCTGCATCATATAGCTCCATAGTAATGTGGTACGTGTGGGATGTCCCAGATAGCAATTTAAACTAATTATTTCCAAATCTTCTCTTTGTTATGGGAAATCATATGAATAATTTAAACCCATGATTGCGGCAGCTGCAGACACACCATCTCCATCAAGAAGTTCAGAGAGGTTCCCATTGTGTAGGGTTTCCACACTTCCCATTACGATCTTACTAAATAAACATGGGCCACCCTTTGATTTGTGGCCACCCTTTGATTTGTAACCACCCTAGTTAGTTTGCCAGCTTCTCAAGCCAGGTGTTTTCATTTGTCTTGCATTATAAAAAATTTAATTCCCAAATTAAAAGTTACCTCAAGAAAATTAATATAAACCATGAACCAGATGGTTGTAACAATAGGATAAGACTGGTGGCAGAAAGGGGCCCATGCTTGACTGGGAGCTGCACTGGTGGAAAAAATGCAAGCATTTTACAGTGCAGTGGAATAGCTGGACAAGTCATTTATCTTTCACCAGTATTGCCCTCCAACACAATTACCAACATTTGCTTTCACCCACTCTGTTTGCCAGCTGGGGTGTGTAAGGACAGGTCAAATACTAGGCCGTACAATTTAGATTTTACAGATAGTTGAAACATTTAGATTGCTTTGGAATTTAAACCTGTTACTTCTTGTAATTATAGTTTCTTTTGACCTCTGTTTATTGCGTAGTTAATTGATGGAACCTTCTAAGAACAAGTTGATGCTGTATATGGATTGTGCAAAAGTTTTTGTGTATAGTTTCTTTCACATTGGTGCAAAATGTGGTTCAAATCCAGCCTGGGAGTTGGACGGAGATAATGAGCAGAATTTTAATAGAACAAATCCACACATAGGAGGCCAGTAGCAGGTCAAGAACCTGTGTGTTGAAGTAGTAGGTTTTCCTGTGGCTGTTTAAATCAGTCACTGCATTAATATCCTGCCTCCAGGTTTCCCGGCCAATCAGAGTGTTGGCGTGATGACAACCTGCACTCTGGGCGCCCAAGCAGAGTCTGAATGGCTTGATTCTGAAACATTCTGAAAGCAGGAGAGTGGAAGGAAGACTTGGAAAGGCATGCTCCCCCAGTTCTCTGACTCTTTCCCCCCTCCCCCCCCCCCAAGGTCTCTGACTCTTCCCTGGGGGTCATACTGGAGAAGGCAAGGGCCAGGAGAGAAGTCCTCTTCCTTGAGTATTGGAAGGAGAAGGCCAGCCAGCCAAATGAAGCCAGCATGGCTGGAAGTAGCAGAAGCTGTCAGCAGCAGGAGTGTGGTGCATAGGACCTGGATACAGTGCCACAAAAGATTTAATTATCTCAGTAGTTCTCGAAAAGTGAGTATCATGCCACTTTCAGGTGGCATCCATCACTCTGATTTCACTAGTATTCTCCTGCACAGCACTCCTCTGACCGACACACCTTCCAGTTTCACACACCCCTTTCTCTCCAGCTACCTTTTCAAATCTCCATCTCAACAGACAACACTCACACTCACCCTCATCCTATTGCACCCATCTCTCTCAATTACCCTCAAATGTTCTCATTCCATCCTCAGCGCACATTCCACTTCTCATACTCATAACCTTCCATCATTGCAGTAGAAGAGACCCCCCCATCTCCAGGGAGAGACAGAACCTTGGGATGGACCTGCACCACTCTGACTGCATTGGTGGATGATGCCCTGGAGGTCGGCAGGGGTGACAAACACACACCCATACACACACACACACCCATACACACACACACACCCATACACACACACACACCCACGCACCCACCCACGCACGCACGCACCCACACACACACACGCCCATACACACACACACGCCCATACACACACACACGCCCATACACACACACACAGCGTCAACGATAGAGAGATCGGGGAAGCCCACATATCTGGTGACAGCACTAACTGCCACTTGGCCCTTCAGTCACCCATATTGAATTGATGTCACCACTGTCTCCGTAATATGCACTATGCTGAATTTGTACCCTTTCTCAATGTCAGCGCTAACTCATGTCTTTCATCTCCCACAGGTCCTTCACGGGTCACGTAGGAACTGATGATGGACCAACCTGAGGAGTCCTTAGAGGAGGACAAACACTCTGAGGATGCACCATCACATGACTTATGCGCACCCTCCACTAGCACAGATACACCACACGTGGGTACTATATTGGTGGTAGGGAGGTTGTCACATGCTAAGTAAGGAACACATCACAAGTGAGCTGGTACTGGAGACAGGGACAGCAGTGGAAAGTCCCCATCTGGGGACACAGGGCATTCCAAGTTCTGCTCAGCTGGACGTAGCTGCTGTTCCCCAGGGGTCATGCACAAGAAGGAAACTTGTGCAGCAGCAAGAGGATATGTATGTGCTTCTGTCAGCATTTCCAGAGGCAGTTCATACCCTTGGAGAGAGATTAGAGGAGTCCCTCTCTAGCGTGAGTTCCATGATGTCTCAGGCATTTGCGCTGATGTCCATGGAAGGAATGGCCGCCTGCATGGAGAATCAGACGTGGCAGGCCACTGAGTGCATGCAGGTTCAGACCAAAGACCTGAACACTCTGACTGCCACTTTACACAGGATTGAGCAAAGATTCATCTTGGTGGCTCAGCACCCCACTGACATGCAGCCAAGTAGCCTGTTGGCTAGCAGGGAAGTGCAGGTGGGCTGTGAAAAGGAAGATGGGGGAAAGGGCACATGGCATTGGGGATTCTTCTCAAGGTGCCCCACTTCTGAACCCTTGCCGTCCTTCAGACAGAGCCACACAAGCTTTCTCCTGCCCCGATGTCCGAGTCTGCCCCTGCACAAGTGGAGGTGGGGCCCTCATGCTCCAAAACCCAGAGGACGTCCACCACGGGCATCTCGTGTCACAGCAAAGGAATGAGCAGCCCATCTCCAGCTCAGCTGAAGCCACAGGGGTGCTCCTCATAGGAGTAATGGAAAGCGAATGAAAAAGTTGTCTTAGTTGAACAAGGGGATTTACTTGGGTGCTTATACCAATGTTAATGGAGTTATGATGATGTTGATTTCAATGAATGAAAGACTTTATTTGAACTCCTCAAACTCATGGCCTCTGTTGTAGCTCCCATTCATGCTGGACAATAGCCTTAAGGTGAATAGCATGATCAGCCTTTATGAGGAACAAAGGGTGTGAATGTGATCATTAGCTGGTTTACTGTTAGAGTGAGCTGTGTCTTTGGGGGGAGGCTGTTGGGAGGCACAAGTTTTCTGATACACTCAGATGGCTTAATGCACGCATATAAAGTGAAGCGTGTCTGGATGGGCCCATCGTGGGCTTCTCTGGCAGCCAGGTGTGTGACCACAGGCACCATGGCCACATCTGGCACCTTCTCTCCTTTCTCCTCCTAATACCAACTGTTCTCCACCTTCCTCTGCAGTGTGATTTTGTGAAGGGCACAGCGAACCATAATAATCCTGGAGACCTTTGATGGGGCATATTGAAGGACACCTCCAGATCTGTCCAGGCACCTGAACCACATCTCGAGCAACTCAATCGCTTGTTCTATTATTGCCGTGGTGGTGACATGGCTCCTGTTATGTCTCAGACTCAGTGGCAGGGTTGCTCACAGGAGTCAGCGGCTAGTTTTTGTCTCTCAGGAGTCAGCTGCTGAAGCTGTGTAGAGGAGAGAAAACCTGCAGTAGGTGTGATTGCCGCAGAATGAATGAGCCATTGTAGCTCCCTAGATATCTAGTACAGCCGTGCGTGATCACCTTCTGGTGTACCTAGCTCGGCATGAAGGGAGTAAAATCCCTTGCGATTCATAAAGACACCTGGCTGATTTGAGGATGCCTTGATTGCTACATGCATGAAATCAATCACACCTAGATCTGTGGGAATCAAGCCACTGCAGCGAAGAAGACAACCCACTGGGTTTGAGTGGCTCATTCGTCACAACGTTGATATAATTGGCATCCTTGGAAAACACTGCTTGGGTTGATGCACTTTATGGGCAGAAGTGATATCCTGTAGATGTCTGCAGCAGATCCCTAGAAGAACCCAGGATGAAGAAATTCAGGGTGGTGAACTTCATGGCTGCTGGCAATGTGTGGCCACCTGGACCTCTTGGGATAAGTTCTGCTTCCAGAAGTCTGCAGATGTTTGCTACAACCTGCCGCAGAGTATGAGACTCCTGAGGACTGTTGTTCTGTCATGTTGAGGAAGCTCACTCTCTGTAGACCCTCTGCTGGGGTATCGTTTCCTTTGAGCTACAGCTCTCTCTCCATCCCTTCTGTCTTGTGGAGTGGCATGTGGCTGCAGAGAAGGCAGCTGCTGCTGGTGTTTGCTGCTACTCCTCAGAGGTCCAGGCTATTGCAACATAAGTTGCTCCCATGCTGCTCTGAAGGCTGACAGCAAGAATTTGAGATGAATGTGAGTGTACTCTAAGGTACTTGAAAGTAACTCCAAAAAGTTACAAATGGCACTCAAAGTTGTGATTTCAGGCTATCAGAGGTAAGTCTGCAAGCACAAACCTTCCACTGTGGCTGACCACAAGCTTAGCCATTTCAGTCTTTAAAGTCTTCCCAGCACATCATTTTCATTAAACAATCACTCCCTGCTGCGCTTTCAGCTTGTGGACCCTGGTGAGCTGTAGAGAACATAGGAAACCCGTGCGTTGGTTGTTAAAGCCAGAATTCAGGTTTATCTATTTGAATACTTTAATTACTCATCCGACAGCTGCATGGGGGTTTCTTGTTTGCCTGCAAACCCACCCGGATCAAGCCCAGAAGTGGGTGGGATCAAATCGGGTCCCTGACCTGACTCCACTTTTCAGGGATGTGACCCTGCGCCCATACCAGTGCCTGCCTCTCCTCAGTTAAAATTCTGCCAATGATTTCTGACTGGAAGTCTAACCATCACTATTTTAATATTTATAAGGGCCTCATTTCTCAACCTTCTCCGTGTATTTCCCCTAAAGATCTTTTCATTGAATTTTAAGCAAATTAAATTTTCTCTGCCACTATATCTCATTGTAGAGGGACATAGCCAGCAATCAGCAAGGTTTGGTGTCAGTCTATCCTTCAACACTTTCTGTTCTCTCTGACAATCTGTAGGTTATTAGCAAATTTTCAGTGAGGTAAATGACAAATTTGGAATACTGCAGTTTGTGCTTTTATTTCAGCAAACCTGATAACCTCCTCATTTTGCCTGTTACTTTCAAGCTCCAAACCTTGGTTATTGCTTACCCACAAAGCCAAACATGTAATGTGGAAATTTGCAAACATCCAAAAATTGACAGTGAACCTCTGTCGGAGGTCCACAGGGCCAGCTTCATAAAAGACTACAGTGTGAAAGCGTAAAGCTTAATAAAAATTACCTGCAGGAACAGAGAGTGGAGAAGGAAATGTTGGCTGTATGATGTTTCTGTTTTCCTGTGATTTATTTGAAAGTTTTAACCTGTTACTTAGGGGGAAAAAACTTGCTCTTAGTCCAAACTTGTAAATGTTTGGGATTTTCCAAATTTTATTGGCCAAAATACAATTTGGCAAATTTGAAGAGTAACAGCTTTGTAGTTCTTAAAATTTCATTTCCAGTGGATGACTCCCAGCCTCTCAGCTCAAATGTTGCCATCAAAGAAAGAACTGTTTGTTTCAGGGTATGTTGGTTTATGCTCTTCATGTCTGAATCGGTGATTTGGTGATTAAATATTGGTCATTTTACCGACCAGTCATATAACAATAAAATGCACCTGACCTTTATGCATGCCAAAACATGAATGTTGGGGCGCATCATTTAAATCAGTGTGTGGTTTGGAAACCTTCTGGAAGCAGAACTGCAGGCCAAATGACTTGCCATGGGGTGGCATCCCATGATTTTTAATACCTATTGGGACAAGAGTAATATGTGGCCCCAAGTAACACCAAAAAAAATCCAGTCAGCAGCTGTGCCACAAACCCAAGGTGGGACACTTTAGAATACACTTCCTTGATGTAGTTTTATTTTGACTGAGTGGATGCCAGGTGAAGCTGTTCCATCAATGAAATCATAGCCCACCCTCCCCCAGTTATACAGTTCAGTTGTGAAGGCAGCAAGCACGCACCTTCAGGCACACTGTTGGAAGCTGATCATAGAATTGAGAGAGCGGCTGCCTGTTTAAATCATCAAAGGCCACCTTAAGTGCAACTGCACTGGAGGGTGAGCTCTTGCTGCCATTGTGACTCCCTCCTCTGCAGGAGGGATGTCGTTAATCTGTTATAGAATCACACAGTACAGAGGAGACAATTCAGCCCATCGTATCTGTGCCGGCTGTTTAAAAGAGCTACCCAGTTAGTCCCAGTCCCCTGCTCTTTCCCCGTAGCCTTGCAGATTTTTCCTTTTATGGTAGTTATACACTGCCTTTTTGAACGTTGCTATTGAACCTGCTACCATCCTTTCAGACACTGCATTCCAGATCCTCATAACTTGCTGTGCAAATAAAATCATCTCCCTTCTATTTCTTTTGCTAATTATCTTAAATCAATTGAAACAAAGTCAGAATCGAAACATCTTGTACAAAATTACAGTATGACTTTGAAAATGAGTCATTTGTTGCCGGGGCCATTGATTTTGCTGACAGCACCAATGAATGAGAGCAATGATGCTACTTTATACTTGTGGAGTATTTCAAATAACATATATCCCCTTTTACTTATCATTTTACTTCCTTGTGATCTTCTCACCCATTTCCCCTGACAAACCAATAGCCTTACTGATCAGAAATTAATTTAGAATCAGTTTGAATTGTTGGGAGTTTTTTTCCTACAGTAAAAGTGAAATTTTCTGACAGAAGTGGCTCTCAGTATTGTACTATCCATTTTTACTATTTATTTAGTATAGCACTTTTCACATCCTCAGCTTTATAACCAATTAATTACTTTTGTAGTGCATTCACTATTAGGTAGGCATATGTGGCAGCCAGTGTAGCTACAGTAAGGACCCCAACCAATAAATGACCAGTCTAACTAGTGTAAGTTGAGGACATTGCGAGACTTGCCTACTTTTTAAATGATACCATGAGTTGCCAGGCTTGTTACTTGACAGCACCTCTGACAGCACAGACCTCCCTCATTACTGCGTTGTAGTATCTGTCTACATTACATGCTGGAGTCTGTATTGGGGCTTGAACCCACAACCTCCTGATTGTTGCAGTGAGAGTGCTACCAATTGACTTAGGTGTACTTTGCAGTGATTGCTCTGACTTTATTGCTGTAAGCTCAAGTTTTACACCTCGCTAGGTTTTGGGGATGTTGAAGCTAAAAGAATATTATTTCCCTTGTGGAAGAATTATTTTCAGATCTCTTCCCAGCAGAATTGAATTAATTAAATGCTTTTGAAACCAATTCTTGGAATCTGAAGTACTCTTGTTTATTGCTCGGAATCTAGGAGAAGCTGTCGCACCAATTAATCCAAATGCTGGAGAGGAGTCGGTAGCCAACCTTGACAGACTGCGATTTGCTGATGGAGGCACTCGCACGTCAGAGCTCCGAATTAACATGCAGAAGGTGAGGGAAGGGAAGCAACTTTCAGAATTTCCCCAATGTATGTATTTTGATATTTTTGTGCTGTACAAGATAATTGCCACTGCTGAAAGTGCAAGAGCTTTCTATTTTTAAACAAGTTCTTCTCATCTTGATGAGTATTAGTGCTTTTATAAATATACATGCTTCATCATAAAAGATTGGGTAGTGCAGTGTTAGGGCCCAGTCCTTTCCCCTTTTAAAACCTAGTTTCTGACAGATGTGCTAGTCTTTATTTTGTTATATTGAAATTATTCTTGTGTAATTTGCTAGATAAGTTTTAGATGTAATTGTAATACAGTAGTTCATATGGTTTGCAGAATGATCACTGATTCGGACTGGAACCTGCTCAAAGAATTTATTGCTCAGTTACTAAGAATTTTGTTTGGCTAAAACTCCGGCCTTCAGTCAAGGAACACTCATCATTTGGTGCCTGAAACTGATTTGTAATCATTGTTGCATGTTGCTAGAAAGCTGAAGTATTAGACATTGGATTCACATTTCTTCATTGATATAATTTGTAATTTAGGCAACTAGTTCTATTCTAAAGTGATCCAGAAATCATATGGGAATAGGAATAGGCCATTCAGCCCCTTGAGCCTACTGTGCCATTCAATTAGATTGTAGCTGATCTGCATCTCGACTCCATTTACCTGCCTTAGCTTCATATCAGTTGATACCCTTATATAATAAAATCTATCTACCACAGTCTTGAAAGCTCCAATTGTGGTTGAGGAAGAGTGCTGCAGATTTCTATTACCCTTTGTGTGGAAAAAGTGCTTCCTGATTTCACTCATGAATAGCCTAGCTCTAATATTAAGGTTATTTCCCCTCATTCATGATTTCCCCCCCACCCCTGCACCAGAGAAAATAATTTTTCCGTACTAGCCCTATTGAACCCGAAATCTTCTAAAATCAGGGGAATACAAACCAAGTTTATGCAACCTGCCCTCAAATTTACCCTCCAAGCCCCATATCATTCTGATTAAATATACAAGTGAAAACTGACAAAATTGCATTTCCAAATTTGACACAAAATAAATTCGTATTAGATATGATGAAGGTATAATAGGAAAAAAAGCATTTATTGGCCCTTATTGACTTTCACATGCATAGGTCAATATCTAAATGTGGAGATGAAAATCAGATGGTTGCTGTTACGGACGGCTGATCAGCAATTGCCAGTTTTACACCTGGGTGGAAAATTATAAATCTGCCCTATTAATGTCTTTAAAAAAAACCCAGTGAAAGTTGCATTTAATATTATATAAGTTGTCAGCTTTTTGCTGGCCAGCTCTGCTGCTCCGGAAGCTTTTATTATGGAATTTCCCTAAGTCTGTTGGATATACTGCCCACAGCTCAGCCACACAGTGAAACTGGTTCAATCCACTTTGCTGAACTGCCGATTACCAAACAAAGTTTTCCTGATTAACTTCTTGTATATTTCACTGTTTGCATTCAGTCTCTCTTGGCTTGGTTTCCTAAGCAGAATGTTAGACACCCTGGCTGAAGTCAATTCATGTCATATTCAGTAGTGAAGGCATTGGTAAAAGGGTATATGTAATCATTTTTGTGTAAATTGACCTGGTCAGTATAAATGAGAGTTTTTTTTTTGTTTACATTGATATATTTTCTGTAAAATCTTCCTGCTCGTTAGCAATCGGGAACTTGATGCGACTACGTCATACTGCTCAATCAACGTCTGTTCTCAAGATTGATGTTCCTTCAACTCTTATCTTCAACAGTGCATGCAAAGTCACGCAGCTGTGTTCCGCACGGGCTCTGTACTGAAAGAAGGTTGTGAGAAGATGAGCGATTTGTATAGTTCTCTGGATGACATCAAGACATTTGACAGAGGTAGGTGCTTTTCCCTTTTTTTTGTCTGCTGAAATTCATTTATTTATCATACTAGTGATTACCATCATAATGTTAGATGGCACATATTTGTTGGCACAACTGTACACAGAAGGGTTAATTCTCAGAGGATCCTTGCTACACGTAAGTGTGGGGTGGAAGATAGTGCTGTTATGCCTCAACTCCAATTCTCCCATCTGCCCACACTGCTAGTAAGCCTCCACATTAACAGTAAAGTCTCGCTCAGAAATACCCCTCAAGTTATTAGATATGCACACAATTATTAATGAATCTGAGTTTTATTATATGCATGCCAGTTGTTGGGATTAGAATTTTTAAATCTGTCATATTACCATAATAAGAATTGATTCCAGAGCCCCTCAGTCATTTTATAAAGATGCTAGCTCAGGGTGCACAGAACTCTCTGCCCACGTCAATATTGCTAATGTTAATGCAGAACCAAATTTTGAGTGTTCCAATTTTGCAGCTTTGCACAGCATTATGTCTATTTCAGTGATAGGGCAAACTTTAAAAAAAAAAAAATTCTTCAGGATGTGGGTGTCGTTGGCAAGGCCAGCATTGATTGACCATCCCTAGTTGTCCTTGAGACAGTGGTGGTGGTGGTTGGACTACTTCTTGAACTGCTGCAGTCCATTGAAGGTGCTCCCACAATGATGTCAGGTAGGGAATTCCGGGAACAGGGATAGTGTGTGACTTGGAGGGGAACTTGGAGGTTGGCGTTCCAGTTGGTGGAGATTCTGGTTTTTGGGAGGTGTTGAAAACAAATCTTGGTGAGTTGCTGCAGTGCATCATGTAGATAGTACACACTACAGCCACAGGGAGTTGATGTTTAAGCTGGGAATGGGGTGCTGATCAAGTGGATTGCTTTGACCTGGATCGTGTTGAGCCTCCTGAACGATACTGCAGGTATTTATTTCAAATAGGCAAAATACATTCCTCTGTCTCAGTGGCTAAACTATTGGATTAGCAGCTCAGAGGTTCAAAGTTCAAATCACACCATGGCAAATTGTGAAATTCAATGTGATAAATCTGTTAAGTTGTGGGCTGGTGCCAGGAAAATAAATTGACCGTGGATGCTGTCAGATTGTTGTTAAAGCTTGAGGGAACTGGCCTGGCTGTATGTGACTCTAGACCACACAATATGGTTAATTTTTGATTCCCTCTGAAGTGGTTTAGCAAGCAACTAACCAGGTCAGCTAAGGTCAAGCAGTAAGTGCATCATTATCAGCAACACCCATATCCGGAGAACAAATTTAAACAATGATTTTTGTGTCCTGTTCAAACATGCAATACGTTTACTAAACCAGTATTTGTATTTCATGAGAGCTTACTGTTTGTTTCAGGTATTGTTTGGAACTCTGACCTAACCGAGACCTTGGAGCTGCAGAATTTGATGCTTTGCGCCCTACAGACTATCTACGGTGCAGAGGCTCGCAAAGAGAGCAGGGGAGCACATGCCAGGGAGGATTACAAGGTTTGCATAATGTGGCAGTGTTGTGATGGTACAGCACACACTGGCTGGGCCAAATATACCTTTAGTACTGCACAGTCAAATGAGTTACTGAGTATATATGTGTTTTTCCACTGTTTACCATGATTGCAAAGACCTGAACAGATATGTTCAAAACTGGCGATGAGGTTAAAGGGTGGTCTGATGGAGATATTAAAATAATGAAGTGTAATCAAGGAATGGGCATTCTAGTAGAGGTGTGCAGAACAAACAAGATTCTAAAATTCAAGCTAAGATGGTTAAAAGCAGATTGGAGAAAACATCTTCACATAAAGGGATTTGAGGATTTGGAACGCACAGCCCCAGAAGGTCATACCAGTGTTTAAAAAGGATATTGATACAGACTTGGGAACTAAGAGCATTAAGGGAAATGATCAAGGGCACAGAATTATGATTTTATAAGTTAGAGCTGCCATGAATTATTGATAGGGTCTTACCAAATTCACAGTCAAATTTTACAAATTTCAAGGTCCAACATTTAAGAGTCTTGAATTTTGCGATTTAAAGTATTTAAATCATAAATTTCACGGTGTCACAACAAACCATGAAAGTGATCTATTTAAAACAAAAAAAAGGGAGGTTTCTGGTTTCAAATGGCATTTACTATATACTCAAAAACTATTGTCAAAAGCAAACTATAAATAGGTCACATTCTTTACTCACTGAATCTCTATGACTCTATAAAGTCAGTATACTACCATCGGCATGCAGAATTTGTTTTCCAAATTCTTTCACTCGATGTGCTGCAGTAATGGTTGTGGCCTTATTTGATTTTCTCATTCGAGCATTCTCACTTGTTTGCTAATACTTGAGACTGCTTCTTTCAAAACTGCACCGGGAGTCCCCTCTCATCTACCAATCAGCGAGTTGAGCCTTGTGTCAATCACTAAAATGTTCCCAACATGCCCAGTAGTCAGAGAGGTGAGCCCTGTGTCAATGAACAAAATGTGCAAAGTTTGCAAAATGGCTGATTTCACAGAAGACCTGAGATTTCATGGACTGTGACGCATTTTTCACGGCCATGAATTTGGTAGAGCTGGCTCAGTGGTCTACTTGAAGCTATAATACAATGAACAGTTGACCATCTCAAAATAATGGGGAAAGATTTCTGTTGTTTGAAATGCAACAACTACTTCTTTCTTACCCACTACTTAAGAAGCCTAGCAGAGCAATCACTGCTGCATTCAATAATGGGAAATGAACTGGAGCAGTTAAGAGAAATAAATGTAGGGGAGCATTTAGGTAATAGCAATCATAACATAATAAGGCTTAAGATAATGATTGAGAAAAGCATAAGTAAGACAAAGACCAAGTAATTAAAAAAAAAACTAATTTCAAGAAAATGAGAATGAAACTGAACTAAATTAACTAAAACTAAACTAAACTGGAAAAGAAATTAACGAACAAAAAGAGCAGTAGCAGAAAATATTTTTAAAGGTGATCAGTAGAATTCAGGAGAAATTTATTCTGCTAAAGAACAAGAACAAGCTAACCAATAATGAAACCATGGCTGAATAAAGAGATAAGGACAAAAGAATGTAAAGAAAAGGCACTACTTAGATAGATAATGAAGAGGATGATGAGAGAGAATATGAAGGAGTTGGAAAAGAAGTAAAATAAAAATAGGAACACAATAAAATTATCAAGGAATATAAAAAAAGTGAAGTATTTTAAAAACACCTAAAGAGCAAAAAATAAATCAGAATAGGGGCAGGGCTGCTTAGGGATGCACAAGACAAACTCACAGGTAATGACAGTGAAATGGCAGAAATATTGAATAATTACTTTTGTCTCAGTATTTACCAAAGAGATTTAATGGGGGTGGGCATGACAACAGAAGAGATTAAAAAAGACATTCAAAGAAGAAAGGGATGAGATTATTGATTCATTTATGAAAGCTAAAATCCCTAGTCCTCATGCACTATATCTGCGCATACTAAAACATCAAGGGAAGAGATAGCAGAGACACTATGATGTATTTATAAAAATATCTTTAAAAAGGGAATACAAAGACTGGCTGAAATATTATGTTATTCTTGTATTTAAAAAGGGAGATAGAACAAGTCTAGGGAACAACAGACCAGTTAGCTTAATATTGGTAGTAGGAAAGATAATGGAATCTTTACTCAAAGATGTAATAGAAAATATCTAGAAACTGAAAATATAATAAAAAGTAATCAGCATGGATTCCAAAAAGGAAGGTCATGCTTAACCAACCTATTAATTTACATGGCTCCCTCTGCCATGTACCATTTTCCCATATGACTGTAAACTTGCAATCTACTCCTTGTTCTCTCCAAATGTTTCACTTCTGGCTAATGGTTTAAGAGTGGGTTTCATTTTACTTTCCCTTTGTGCAAGAAGCTAATTCACCTTTATTCAATCATCTTAGTGTCTCAATTACGATTGGAAACTTTGCTTAGAAGCAGTTTGCAGTTGGCAACCAAGAAAGTTGATAATTTCTGACTACTGCAATGCTAATATTTTCCCTTTGTCCTTTCATGCAAAGTATCTGTTCAGCTAGGAAGAGTTAGTTGAAATGGGTAATTGATCTAAGGGAATTCCTCATTGTGTAGATATTGTCTTTATTGAGGACTGTGCATAAAAGCAATTTCAAAAGTTAACTTGGAGCACTCTTGCCTCTGAGGCAGAAAGTCATGGGTTCAAGCCCCACTACAGCATTTGAGCCTACTATCTAGGCTGACAATTTAGTGCAGCATTGTCTGATTGCTATCTTCCAGATGAAATATTAAACTGAGACCCCATCTGCCTATTGCAGATAATTGTAAAGTATCCCTTGGCCCTATTTGAAGAACAGCAGGTAGATCTCCCAATGACTTGGCCAAAATTCTGAGTGTCAGCTGTAGCATTGGTAAGTAAGTATTCTTGCCTCTGAATCGTGGTTTCAAGTCTCACTCCAGAGACCTGAGCACGTAATCTAGGCTGACACTTCAGTGCAGTATTGAGAAAATACTGCAACGTCAGAGGTGCCATCTTTTGGGGGAAATAATAAATCAAGGCCTCGTTTGCTCCCTCAGGCGGTAGTATTTGTAGGACAGCAGGGAGTTATCCCCAGTGTTCTAGACAATATTTATTCCTCAACCAGCTTTACTGAAAACCAATCATCTGCTCATTATCTCATTGCTGTTTATGCCTGTCTGTATAAATTGGTTGCTGCATTTCCCTATAATGACCGCATTTCAAAAACAAAGTGATTACTGACAACGCAGCCGGTAGCTTACGTCATCCAACTGTGCCAATCTGCACACATGCGCAGAATGGTTCCTACCCTCTGCGCATGTGCTGCGTTCCGCAGTGCCAGGACTGGTTGGCGCATGTGCAGATGACATCGTAATGTGGGCAGATGGGCTTGGCGCATGCGCAGATGATATCATCGCGTAACGCGAGCAGATGGTGGGGGGATCCGGGCCGGAGAGAGCAGGGGTGGGGGGAGAGGGGGTCTGGGGAGCGGGTAGAGAGAGGATGCGGGGAGAGTGCGGCCGAAGAACTTGCTGGTGGCAGGTGTGCTCTCCTCCTTTCCCCCCGCTGCCTGCTCCCGACGCCCGCCTGCTCGCTCCCTCCCCTCCCCGGCCTGCTCACTCCCTCCCCTCCCCGGCCTGCTCGCTTCCTCCCTTCTGGCCATTGAATGCTGCCATGTGTTTAGGTGGCTATCGTGTGATTACTTGAGCAGTGCCATTTTTAATCCTGGCAGCTGCCTGATGTCGCAAACTGTGATGTTTTAGTGGCACAGGCTGCATTTGTGCATGTGCCATTGCAGCGCCACCTAGTGGTGGCATTGTCAGCAAATGCAGCCTTTCAAAAAAAAAACTCCATTGCCTGTAAAGTGCTTTGGGATTATTCTGAGGTCATGAAAAGCGCTATATAAATGCAAATCTTTTTCCTTTGTAATCCTACGCTACATTGCCAGTGATCTACAGAATTTATAAACCTATAAGTACAATTTTATTTTCCTTAACCTTTCCTTAATGTGAATGCTTTTAAATACAATTTTACTTTAATGTTGTGCTTCATCTCCTGCCCTCACACAGTCAAACATCCTGCCAACACAATCCAGACTCATGCGTGACAGTTGTTCAGTTGGCTGAGATACATGTGGGCTGCTCAAAGTAAGGGAACCTTGTCCCAGTGCAAGTCACTACCTTGAGAAGAAAATCAAATTTAGAATGATTTCAAACAAAAGTTGCAGTAAGGTTTTTATAGGGAGAGGGGAGTGCAAGAGAAAGAAAACTGAGGTTTAATTTCTAACTATTATTAAAAGCATCTTAGTCCTTCTAATTGCATTGATTTTTGTTTCTGTGAGCAAGGATGTACCTCTCTGTTTTTGGTAGCTTTTCAGTTACTGGTGGGGATCTGTTTTAGAAGATGTATTTTCAAATAGCAGTGGGGTTGTTTTAGTGAGCCCACTTTAAAATAGCAGCGGTCGTTTGTTTTAGAGAGCCCATTTTCAGAATTTGGGCTCCCAACGTAGAACATCGTCTTCCTGGGAGCGTATGATGGGTAATGGTAAGCATATTCCTTGTGATTTCCCACCCCTTTAAAATTAATTGCTGGAAATTTGTGGGAAGTGCAACTGTGCCCCTGGTAGGGGAGGCACCTCTGCTGGATTGTGCGTTCGGAAAATCAAACCTCAAGTAGCTGGAAACCAAACAGTGGGAAGGGGAAAAAAAACTTGCATCTATATATGCAGCAACCAATGCCTTCCATGACCTCAGAACATGCCAAAGTGTTTTTATAACCAGTGAAGGTAATTTGGAGTGTAATCACTGGTGCAATGTCGGAAATGCAGCAACCAATTTGCACACAGCAAAGTTCCACAAATAGCAGCATGGTCATGACATGCTAATCTGTTTTAATGTTGTTGGCTGACGTATAAATATTGGTTAGGACACTGCTCTTCTTTCAGTAGTGTTATGTAATCTTTTAAGTCCAACCAATAGGGCAGTAAGGACCTCGGTTTAACATCTCATTTGAAAAGCAAAGAACTGAAGATGTTTCTGCATGCGTCTGTTTGAAATGTGTAGCCTTTTTTTCTTTTTGATTTCTATTCTCATTTTAGGTGAGAATTGATGAATATGATTTTTCAAAACCATTGCAAGGCCAAGAGAAGAAACCATTCAGTGAACATTGGCGAAAGCATACACTTTCATGTGTGGATCCCAAGACTGGAAAGGTGAGAATTGTTGACTGCAGAAAATGAAGAATAGTTTGCACAAGTAAATTTCTTGAATACTCTGCATTACTGAAAGTACTGGTACACCGAGATAAAACATTTTTTTGTAATTACAAATTTTTAATATCAAAACGTCAATTTTACAAATGCTGCTGTGGCCAAGAATCCTCGATTGCTGCCGACACAAAATGGAAAGTTACAGATGCTCTACCTATGACTTCCTTTCATTAAAATTAATGGTCAGAATTGTGGTCAACTCTGTACGATGAGGCTGCATGCGAGTAGAATATATGAAATCAGCCCCTTGACGTAAAGCTAAACTTTGGTTTTGGTATCTTCACACTCTTCCCTAGAAGAATAGTATGAAGTAATAGAATGATTTTCAGGCTGATTAACAGTCTTGACAGGCTGTAAACGGTAATCTAGCTATGGCCGAGCTAGTGTTTTATACATAAAAATAAAAGCTAAATACTGCAGATGCTGGAAATCTGAAACAAAAACAAGAAATGCTGGAAATACTCAGTAGGACCGGCAGTATCTGTGGAGAGAGAAGCAGAGTTAACGTTTCAGGTCAGTGACCCTTCATCAGAACTGGCAAAGGTCAGAAATGTAATAGGTTTTAAGCAAATAAAGCAGGGATGGGGCAAGAGATAACAAAAGGCAAGGTGTTGATAGGGCAGGGTCACAGAGAATAACTGACCAGAAGTTCATGGAGAAAAGGCAAACAATATGTTAATGGTATGTTGAAAGACAAAGCATTAATGCAGAGAGGGTGTTAATGGTCAGAAAAATTCACAGCCCTGGCCCAAAGCACAAACATGAAAAAAAATGGTGGGCAGGCACATGGTAAGAAAAATGAATGATGAAACAAACTAAAATAAAATAAAAAGAAAAAAGAACTGAAAATAAAAAGGCCGGGGGCCCGTCATGCTCTGAAATGCTTGCACTCAATGTTCAGTCCGGCAAACTGTAGCGTGCCTAATGGGTAAATGAGATGCTGTTCCTCGAGCTTGCGTTGATGTTCACTGGAACACTGCAGCAATCTCAGGAAAGAGATCCGAGCATGAGAGCAGGGGTGTGTTGAAATGGCAAGCAACCGGAAGCTCGGGGTTATGCTTTCGGTCTGAGCGGAGGTGTTGTAACCCAATCTGCATTTGGTCTCCCCAATATAGAGGAGACCACAATGTGAGCAGTGAATACAGTATACTAAATTGAAAGAAGTACAAGTAAATGGCTGCTTCAGCTGAAAGGAATGTTTGGGGCCTTTGATAGTGAGGAGAGAGGAGGTAAAAGTGCAGATATTACACCTCCTGCGATTGCATGGGAAGGTGCCGGGGAAAGGGAACGAGGTGTTGGGGGTAATGGAGGAGTGGACCAGGGTGTCATGGAAGAAATGATCCCTTCGGAATGCTGACAGGGGAGGGGAGGGGAAGATGCATTTGGTAGTGGCATCACTTGGAGGTGGCGGAAATGGCGGAGGATGATCCTTTGGATGTGGAGGCTGGTGGGGTGGAAAGTGAAGACAAGGGAAACCCTGTCACGGTTCTGGGAGGGAGGGGAAGGGGTGAGGGTAGGGGTGCGGGAAATGGGCCGGACACGGTTGAGGGCCCTGTCAACAACAGTGGGGGAGAATCCTCGGTTGAGGAAAAAGGAAGACATATCAGAAGCGCTGTCGTGGAAGGTTTCATCAGAGCAGAGGCATCGGAGATAGAGAAATTGGGAGAATGAAATGGAGTCCTTATAGGAGACAGGGTGTAAAGAAGCGCAGTCAAGGTAGCTGTGGTAATAGGTGGGCTTACAATGAATGTTCGTAGACAGCCTACCCCCAGATATGGAGACAGAGAAGTCGAGGAAGGGGAAGGAAGTGTCAGAGATGGACCATGTAAAGGTGGGAGAAGGGTGGAAATTAGAAGCAAAGTTGATAAAGTTTTCCTGTTCGGGGTGGGAGCAAGAAACAGCACCGATACAGTCATCAATGTACTGGAAAAAGAGTTGGGGGAGGGGGCCTGAGTAGGACTGGAACAAGGAATGTTCGATATATCCTACAAAAGGACAAGCATAACTAGGGCCCATGCAGGTACCCATAACAACATCTTTTACTTGAAGGAAGTGAGTGGAGTTGAAGGAGAAGCCTGTGCGAAGTTTGCAAGTTCTCCCTGTGACCGCGTGGGTTTCCGCCGGGTGCTCCGGTTTCATCCCACAGCCAAAGACTTGCAGGTTGGTAGGTAAATTGGCCATTGTGAATTGCCCCTAGTGTAGGTAGATGGTAGGAGAATGGTGGGGATGTGGTAGGGAATATGGGATTAATGTAGGATTAGTATAAATGGGTGGTTGTTGGCTGACACAGACTCGGTGGGCCAAAGGGCCTGCTTCAGTGCTGTATCTCTAAATACAAAAAATGTGAACACTCCTTCCATGGCCATAACCATCTTTATACCTATCAATAGAGTGATTAGTCCTATATGACGGCAGGGCTTTACAGGCCCTCATGACCCAGATGATGTGCGGGGGACACCCACACCCACCAGTCATGAGTATCCCAATGAATGTCAAACCAGAATTCAGAGCCGGAACTCTGGTCTCTGCTCGCCGCGACTGTCTGGAGTGGGATTCGAATCCTGCACCTGCTGACACAGGCAGGAATGCTATCACTGAGCCAAAGGCGTGCTGTGCGAGAGCTCGTGCACAGTAGAGTGTCTGATTAAATTGGAGCATCTGAAATGCCGTGTTTCTAATTACACTCCACATGGGGTTTCTATAATACACTAATTAGGAGCATGTGCTTATGATGAGGTGAAAAATAAATGTGAAGCATGAATGCACTAAATTAAACTTGCATTCCATTGAGTCAGCATTCATGCAGTTATCCCATTAATTGTGCAGCATAGATTTTCAAACTAGGGGACTGGGGAAGTCTTTGAGCAGCTGTTGGGGGTCATCAGTTTTTTGCCTGGGTAGATGTGTCTCAAAATATCGCCTGTTTGTTGACTTAGTGGCACTTTTTCTTTTGGTCTTTTTGAAATTGTGTTGGGTGTCCTGGTGAGTATGTCCATATCTGTGGGTCATTCTCCACACAGAAAAGATTGAAAGCCCCTTAGGAAGTGCCCAATCCTTGCAATTTTCTGCTTGAAGTGAAGTAGAGGGGCAGGGAGAGGCAAGGATACAGGACACTAAGACATGCTTCTGTTTCGAGCATTTATTTGTGGCTTTGTTTTAAATTCCAGGTTACACTGCAATACAGACCTGTAATTGACACAACGTTGGATGTAGAAGAATGTGCCTCAGTTCCACCAGCAATTCGTTCTTATTAAATCCAACTGGGCTGGTACATCCATTACAATCTAGATTGTCATGATAAAAATAGCTCCATGGTGACATATTTAATAAAATTCTAAGTAATGTAATAACAAAATATGATTCCTTTCTAACTATATGTATATTGTAAAAGGTAAAGCTACATCTTTAATATTAGTGTGACTGCTAATTCTATATGAGCAGTGCTATGTCTGTACATACAGTGCATTGATGAATTCCATAAAAAGTTTCAGTAGAATGTGTAGTTATAGCAGCAGCATTAGAGAGCATGCACTCTATTGAAGATACCAGAGGTTTCTCTGCCAGTTCAATAAAAATAAATCCATTGCCACGCTGCATGACTATGTTCTTAAAGTTGCAAAATCCTATCTCTGAATAATTAATCTGTTGGTGATTATCTTTCCACTGATACAGAATAGAAGTTGAAGTTGCATACAGTTCAGTGGGACATTTTCAAAGTCAGATCAACAGTATTTATTTGGCTGCTGAAGGACAATACCGGTGTAGTGCGTGCTGTATAGTGATATGAAATAGTATTTCATGTTCATTGCTTTGGTAGCTAGTTATGTTTTGTGCACAATTACTGATAAAGGGTGTAAAAGTTTTACTTGAACTTCAAATTGATTTATGGTAGCATAGTGGTAATGTTACTGGACTAGTAAGCCAGAGGCCCGGATTAATGGCCCAGCAACATGAGTTCAAATTCCACCATGGCAGCTGGGGAAATTTAAATTTAATGATAAATCTGGAATACAAAGCTAGTCTCAGTAATGATGATCATGAACGACTGGATTGTTGTACAAACCTATCTGGTTCATTAATAGCCTAAATGTGACACCAGATCCACAGCAATGTGGTTGACTCTTACCTGCCCTCTGAAATGACCTAGCAAGCCACTCTGTTGTATCAAACCAATACAGAAAAGTCAAATAAGAATAAAACCGGATAGACCACCCAAGATGGACCTAGGCACTGGAAGCAGCAAAAGCACATCCAGCCCAGTCGACCCTGAAAGGTTCTGCTCACTAGCATCTGTGGATTGTATAAAAATTGGGAGAGTTGTTCCACAGACTGGTCAAGCAACAGCCTGACATAGTCATACTCACCCAATGTCCCAGACTCCTCAATTACCATCCCTGGGTATGTCTTGTCCCACCGGCAGGATAGACCCAGCAAATGTGGCAGCAAAGAGGTATGCAGTCGAGAGGAAGTGGTTTTGTAAGTTGTCACATTGAGTTATGGCATCAGGTGAACCATGGGCAAGGAGACCTCCTGCTGATTGCCACCTACTGTCCTCTCTCAGCTGATGAATCAGTGCTCTTCCATGTTGAGCACCACTTGGAAGAGGCACTGCGGATAACAAGGGCACAGAATTCACTTTTGGTGGGGGATTTGAATGGCTTGCCAGCACCACTACTGACCGAGCTAGCCGAGTCCTAAAGGACATATCTGCCAGACTGGGCCTATGGCAGGTGGTGAGAGAACCAACAAGAGGGAAAAACCTACTTGACCTTGTCCTCACCAATCTACCTGTCAAAAATGCATCTGTCCATGACAGTAATGATAGGAGTGATCACTGCACAATCTTTGTGGAGACCAAATCCTGTCTTCACACTGGGATAGATACCTTCCATCGTGTTGTGTGGCACTACTACTGTGCTAAATGGAATAGATTCAGAACAGATCTAGCAGCTCAAAACTGGACATCCATGAGGTGCTGTGGGCCATCAGCAGCAAAACTGTATTCAACCTCAATCTGTAACCTCTTGGCTGGCATGTCCCTCACTGTACCATTGCCATCCAGCCAGTGGACAACCCTTATTTAATGAGTGTAGGAAAGTATGCCAGGAGCAGCATCAGCCATACCTAAAAATGAGATGCCAACCTGGTGATGCTACATGCATACTAGATAGTGGAAGCAGCATGCTATAGACAGAGCCAAGTGATCCCACAACCAACTGATCAGATCAAAGCTCTGCACTCCTGCCACATTCAGTCATGAATGGTGGTGGACAATTAAACAAATAACGGGAGGAAGAGGCGCCACAAACATTCCCATCCTCTATGATGGCTGAGCCCAGCACATCAGTGCAAAAGACGAGGCTGAAACATTTCCAATCATTTCATCCCTATTCTTAACACAAATAAATTAAAATACTCTGTTTAAATGTAGCATTTTCGTATTATGAGTATTGTATAGTATAATTTAGACGAGGGACAAATGATTGCTAATCCAATCTAACTAATTAACTAATCCAAGAAAGGTTCTTCATACAGTAAATGCCATACCATATTTTAATGGTAGCTGTTGTTAACACAATTTATTTTATGCGTGTGGCCCTCAACAGCTCACCAAACTTAAGTGGCCCTCCAGTCCAAATAATTGCCCACCCCTGACCATAGGGACAACACTATCTGAAAGTTCCCCTCATGACACATCATCCTGGAACTGTATCGCCATTCCTTCAGTGTCACTGGATCAAAATCATGGAACTTCCTAACAGCACTGGGTGTACCTGCACCACATGGACTGCAGCGGTTCAAGAAGGCAGCTCATAACCACCTTCTCAAGGGCAATTAGTGTTAGGCAATAAATACTGGCCTTGCCAGTGATGCTCACATCCCATGAACAAATAAAAAGAACATTAATTGGCTTATCCGAATTAATGTGAATAAAGCAGCGTCCAACACTTACAAAGTATTTGTTGTTCTGTTTGAGACATTTTCATAACTATATTCATATTAGTGAGGCTCTTTTTTCATGATGTTGCTAAAATACAAATGACAATATCCATATGTAACAACAGACTTCGATTTAGAATCACACTTTTCACAACTTCAGGATATCCTAAAGCTACTTACTGCTGAAGAAGTACTTTTGAAGTGTAGTCACTGTTGTATGAAACATGGCAGCAATTTGTACACAGCAAGGTCCCACAAACAACATTGAAATAAGTGACCAGGTATTCTGTTTTAGGTGTCAGTTGAAGGATAAATATTGGCCAGATCACAGGGATGAACTCCCTTGTTCCTTGTATAGTGCTGTAAGATTTGCTGTATCCACCTGAGAAGGCAGATGTTTCTTAGTGTAACATCTCATCCAAAAGACGACACCTCCAGCATTGCAGCACTCCCGCAGCAGAGCACTGGAGTGCCAGCCTGGAATATATGCTCAAATCTCTGGCTGGGGCTTGCAACCTAATCTGGTGTTTTAGTGCATTAGCTTTCAGACATAGTTTGTGGAACGGTGCATCCCCACTTCAAATATTAATTACTGTCTTTTGCATGGACAAATTTCACAATAGACATATTCACTATTTAACTATTGGAGAAGAAGTAAATGTATTCTCACAAAGGTTCCTGCTTCCAGTACATAGAGGTGGCACTCAGGCCAGTAGTACTGGGAGCAAGATGAAGGCGAGCAAGCTGTCCAGTGCATTAGCCTCCAGACCATGGTTTGTGGAGGGTGCCTGTTTGCACGAATTGGTATCGACACAGAATGGCCAGGTCTCCAAACCACTGACTGTTGGAATATATGATGTTGCAGAATTTTCATGGAGCAAGTGGATGAATGGTCCCAGTTGCTGCCATTCACAGTTATAGACACAAGCTAAAGAACTGGTTGATGAAACCAGGAATGCTAATTGCCAGACCCCTTTTGATGTCCCTTGTTAGCCTAAACCAATGCATAGCCTGCCTTTTACATAGAATATACAACACAAAAACAGGCCACTTAGCCCAACAGTCCATACTGGCATTCACACTCCACTTGAGTCTCCACCCATCCTTATCTAACTCTATCAGCATAATCCTCTGTTCCCTTCTCCTTCACATGCTTATCTAGTTTTCCCTTAAATGAATCCACACAATTCCCCTCAGCTACTGCTGTAGTGTAGGAAATGTGGCAGCCAATTTGTGCACAGCAAGCTCCCACAAACAGCAGTGTCATCAGATAATCTGTTTCAGTGACGTTAAGGGGTAGATAGTGGCCAGGACACTGGTGGTAACTCCACTGCTCTTTGATATGATGCTATGGGATCTTTTACATCCACCTGAGAGAGCAGAAGCGGCCTTGGTTAATTTTTCATCGGAATGATGGCACCTCCGACAATGCAGCACTCCTTTGGTACTGAACTGGATTGTCAGCCTAGATATTGCTGTTCGTATTGGATTAGTGGAAATTATACATAATGCAGTCCAAAGAAATTACTGGTCTGGTGTTGGTCATTATGGCTACAAGTCCATTGGTTCATGCGCAACATTCTCTAGGATTGTAGGAAATATTGTGTGTCCTGACCTTGGAGGGAGAGAAGGTAAGTCTTGCAGTGCATGTATATAACCACTAGGGGTGCCTAAAGCATTACTTTTAGTGAGAATATAGTTAAGTGTAGACAGAATGTGAGTTTAAATTACTACAAATTTAAGAAATTCTATTCATACTTGTTTGAAAGGCAGTTCCACATCTAAAGTACCACAATTAAGGATCTGTTCAATGTTTCTTTTTTTTGGGCCTCCTTATCTCGAGAGACAATGGATACGCGCCTGGAGGTGGTCAGTGGTTTGTGAAGCAGCGCCTGGAGTGGCTATAAAGGCCAATTCTGGAGTGACAGGCTCTTCCACAGGTGCTGCAGAGAAATTTGTTTGTTGGGGCTGTTGCACAGTTGGCTCTCCCCTTGCGCCTCTGTCTTTTTTCCTGCCAACTACTAAGTCTCTTCGACTCGCCACAATTTAGCCCTGTCTTTATGGCTGCCCGCCAGCTCTGGCGAATGCTGGCAACTGACTCCCACGACTTGTGATCAATGTCACACGATTTCATGTCGCGTTTGCAGACGTCTTTATAACGGAGACATGGACGGCCGGTGGGTCTGATACCAGTGGCGAGCTCGCTGTACAATGTGTCTTTGGGGATCCTGCCATCTTCCATGCGGCTCACATGGCCAAGCCATCTCAAGCGCCGCTGACTCAGTAGTGTGTATAAGCTGGGGATGTTGGCCGCTTCAAGGACTTCTGTGTTGGAGATATAATCCTGCCACCTGATGTCAAGTATTCTCCGAAGGCAGCGAAGATGGAATGAATTGAGACGTCGCTCTTGGCTGGCATACGTTGTCCAGGCCTCGCTGCCGTAGAGCAAGGTACTGAGGACACAGGCCTGATACACTCGGACTTTTGTGTTCCGTGTCAGTGCGCCATTTTCCCACACTCTCTTGGCCAGTCTGAACATAGCAGTGGAAGCCTTACCCATGCGCTTGTTGATTTCTGCATCTAGAGACAGGTTACTGGTGATAGTTGAGCCTAGGTAGGTGAACTCTTGAACCACTTCCAGAGCGTGGTCGCCAATATTGATGGATGGAGCATTTCTGACATCCTGCCCCATGATGTTCGTTTTCTTGAGGCTGATGGTTAGGCCAAATTCATTGCAGGCAGCCGCAAACCTGTCGATGAGACTCTGCAGGCATTCTTCAGTGTGAGATGTTAAAGCAGCATCGTCAGCAAAGAGGAGTTCTCTGATGAGGACTTTCCGTACTTTGGACTTCGCTCTTAGACGGGCAAGGTTGAACAACCTGCCCCCTGATCTTGTGTGGAGGAAAATTCCTTCTTCAGAGGATTTGAACGCATGTGAAAGCAGCAGGGAGAAGAAAATCCCAAAAAGTGTGGGTGCGAGAACACAGCCCTGTTTCACACCACTCAGGATAGGAAAGGGCTCTGATGAGGAGCCACCATGTTGAATTGTGCCTTTCATATTGTCATGGAATGAGGTGATGATACTTAGTAGCTTTGGTGGACATCCGATCTTTTCTAGTAGTCTGAAGAGACCACGTCTACTGACGAGGTCAAAGGCTTTGGTGAGATCAATGAAAGCAATGTAGAGGGGCATCTGTTGTTCACGGCATTTCTCCTGTATCTGACGAAGGGAGAACAGCATGTCAATAGTCGATCTCTCTGCACGAAAGCCACACTGTGCCTCAGGGTAGACGCGCTCGGCCAGCTTCTGGAGCCTGTTCAGAGCGACTCGAGCAAAGACTTTCCCCACTATGCTGAGCAGGGAGATTCCACGGTAGTTGTTGCAGTCACCGCGGTCACCTTTGTTTTTATAGAGGGTGATGATGTCACAATTAAGGATCTGTTCAATGTAAGAGCCTTTTATTCCTACTAAATTTTAAAAATGCTAAATCTAGATCTTTGATATATAATTGTCTTCAACCATTCAGAATTCTGGGATGTACTAAATCCAGTCTTGTACAGTCCTACACAAATGTGCAAGAAACAGCTTTGCTGAGCAATACAATAAATATGAATTTAAGAAATGTTATAATATGAAGTTATTTTTGGAGCCCTCATGAGGTACCAAGCATGCTTTAGAAAATTTCATTCAGTCTTCATGTGATCTTCCATCTATTGAAATCCATGAGAGAGATTGGAACATCTCCCACTGAACTTCTGAAGGAAGAATATCGAAGATTTTAAATTATCCTTTGATTTATTCACTGCAGCGCTGGCCTTTTTCACTTTCTTCCTATCTTTTCCTTTTTTCTTTCTACTTTGGCCATTTTTATTTTCCGTTTTATTTCCTGTTCTCTCAACATAATCAATTATTCATCCTGTTACTTTTTTGCTGAATTTTATTTCAGTTTACCAATCAGGTTTTTTCCTCATTTGTCAGTTTTTCAGGCACAAATGAAGGCCACCAATCAATTTACACATATAAAACATTTACTGAAACCCCAGTTTATAGCTCAGCTCTAATATACTCAAGCCCCAGGGTTGGATTTTGTTCTCCCTCAGGCGTCAAATTCCATGGCGGGGGTGGGTGGGCCTGAAGGTGGCTCCCAATGAGGCCCGCCACAGACCTGGTCACCATGAGGGCCTGGCCCAATCCTCCTGGCGATGAGGCTCTGTGGCGGCTGCAACCCCCCTGCCCCTGCCCCGCTTCTGGGCTACGGGACTGCAATTAAAATATTCGAATCAATAAAATGAATACATTTAAATAGACTTACCTGCAATCTCGAGAGCAATCCCACGGTTTCAAATCCCCATCCGGGGAAACGTGGTGCCACACTGGTGGGTAGGAGGTAAGATTTTCAGTGTGGGAGGTGGGGAGAGATGGGGTCAAATCAATGTAATGGGTGTAGCGAATGGTGGGAAGGGTTGACCTTTAAACTTTGTGCATTTTTGGGGGATAAAGTCAACTGTAATAGTTAAGTGTTTTGGGGTGGGGAGAAGGCAAATAGGTACTGTAATTGTTATGGGGGGGGTGGGTGGGGAAGGGGCATTATAAATTTATTTATTTAATTTTGGGGGGAGGGGTTGCTTCTTTAAAAATGTAAGTGTGCCCGCAGGGCTGGCTGCCTTTTAAAAATGGCGCCAGCGCCTGCGCACTGGCAGCTGACAGCATTGCCAGCAACGGACAGCCTGCCCCCTCCACGTGATTGAGGGGGCGGGCCGCCCTGGCTATTTAAATGAACCGGCATGTGGGAAATTGCAGCAGCTCTTTGGCGTGTTGCTCGCGTGGGCGGGCCACCATTTTTGAGCTCGCTGCTGAGATTAGTGGTGAGCTCTTAAAATCCAACCCCTAGTGTGTAGCATGCATTCACTACACTCAAACCCTTGCCTGTAGCACACATTCACTACACTCAAACCCTAGATTCAAGACAGGTCCACTGTACTCAAACCCCAGCATCTAACACAGGTTCACTGCACTGAAACCCTAGTGTGTAGCACAGGTTCACAGCACAAAGTCCCAGTGTGTAGTATAGGTCCACTGTACTCAAACCCTAGTGTGTGAGGAATGTGTGAGGTACACCTAGTGTACCCAAACCCTTCTTTAAGTCAGTAAAGTCTATGCCTTTAACTCTGGACTCTCTCCTATTGTCTCCTTTCTATTCCCCATTTACTGCTAGAATATATACATTCTAATTAATGCTATGTAACCAGGCCTATGTAACTTGAGTTTTCCCTGTGTCCATTTGCAGGTGCACTTTGGCTGCCGTTCTGGACCTGAGCCCATGACTTCCACTTCTATTTCTTTCTCTCTCATTTCTCCCCTCTCAGGTAAACTGCCTTCCCAAATTCTAATCAGAACCCTTCCGTCCTCCTTGACCTTCCTACTCTCCTGCCACTATACCAGGCCCTTAGATAAGCCTACAGCATCCCCCCTGTGCTTCTCTTGGTATCCTCTGAAGGGCCCATCAAGGCACTCATTGTGCCTCCTTACAAGCATCAACCACAATTGCGCCATTGTGTCACCGATCTTCCTGCCCAGTGTGCTGGCTGGGAGCTGACTTGGAAGACTCCTCTTTGTCCAACTCACCCTTCTCAGTGCTGATCCTGTGGACTCTGCCAGTGGATCAGCTATCTCTCCGTATCGCCCTCCAGAACTTGTGAATAAGGTCCTTGCCATCCATAAACTCATTGTAGATGATTACATCAGCCTCTTGCCTTGGCAGATACCTGGCTGAGGGGTGATGACACCTTCCCCCTAACTCAAGCCTCCCTGCCTGGCTATACCTTCCACTACTTGCCTCGCACAGACCATCCTGGTGGCAGTGCAGCTCTTATCACAAAATCACACCTTGACCTGAGCCCTTACTCCTCTGGCACTTTTTCCTCTATTGAGTATCTCACCTGTTCCACCCTCTCACTTATTTAAAATCCTCATTCTCTACCACCACCCAAATACCGTGCCAATTTTCTCACCGAGCTATCTCCACTGCTTTCTTCCCTCAGCCTCTCCCAAGTGATTTCAATCTCCATCTCAATTCATCATGTCTTCTTTCCTCTGAGTTCACTAACCTCCTATCCTTCCTTAATCTTTCCCTCCATGTAAACTCCCCAATCCATATTAATAGCCACCCTCTTGACCTTGCCATCTCACATGCCTCACTACTCCCATTGTATCAATCACAGATAAAGCTATCTCTGGACACTTCTTTGTATCACTGTCTACCCAAATCCTGCTTCCCCCTTCCAATCCTACTTGCTTCAGTGTCCAGCCATGGAAAATACTCTCTCCCAATTCACTTACAATCCACTTTCACAATCTAATTTTTTCACCATGACATTTCTGCAGCTACCAATCTGCCCAACCATCTACGATACCCTTATCCCAATTAACATTATCACTTTCTCTCACCCTAGCCATTCCCCCTGATAGGCCCTCATCACCAATCCCTTAATTCCAAGGAATGCAGACTTGAACAGTTGTAGTGGACAACTGATTTAGTCATTCACCGCAAAATCTGGCTGAATAACATAAAGCACTATCAGCTCCTGCTCTCGTCTGCTAAAACTGCTCACTATTCCAGGATCATTCTGTAACCTCCAAAGGTAACCCCTGGTTTCTTTTATAAAGACTGGCAGGCAAAGGTGTAACTGAACAATGGGCTGCCTTTAAAGAGGAGATAGTTCGGGTATAGTCAAGGTACATTTCCACAAGGAGGAAAGGTAGGACAAACAAATTCAAAGTTCTCTGGATGCCAAAAGAGATGAAGAGGACAGTAAGATGAAGCAAAAAAAGGGTGCAAATGACATGTTAGGTGGATAATCCAATTGAGAACAAGGCTAGGAAGTTCAGAGGAGAAGTGTAAAAACAAATGAAAAAAGTAAAGTGAATATGAAAAAAGACTGACAGCGAACAAAAAAAGAAATCTAAGAGTCTTCTATAGGCATTTAAATAGTAAAAGAGTGGTAAAAGGAAGTGTGGGGCCGATTAGAGACCTAAATGAGGATTTACGCATGGAGGCAAAGACTCCATCTCTCTCCCTGCCAAACGTTTGAGGCTGAAACAGACTGTTCACAACCTTGGTGTCATACTTGACCCTGAGATGAGCTTTCAAACACATATCCGTGCCTAAGACCCCCAATTTCCACTTCTGTAACATCAGCCAATTCCACCTCTGTTTCAGCTCATCTGCTGCTGAAACTCTCATTCATGCCTTTGTTACCTCTAGACTTGAACATTCAAACGCAGTCCTGGTTGGTCTCCCACTTTCTATCCTTGGTAAACTTGAGGTCATCCTCTTGATCATCCCTGATTTTAATCCCTCCACCATTGGTGGCTGTGCCTTCAGCAGCCTAGGCCCTTAGCTGTGGAATTTCTTTCCTCCACCCCTCCACCTCACTTTCCTCCTTTAAAACACTCCTTATTACCTACCTCTTTGACCAAGCTTTTGGTCATCTGCCCTAATATCAGTGTCATATTTTGCTTTATAGTGTTCCTGTGAAGTGCCTTGAGATGTTTTATTCCATTAAAGCTGCTGAATAAATACAAGTTGTTGTAGTATAATTGCACTACACTCAAACTCTGGTATATTCACAGGTGCACTGCATTCAAACTGTTATGTGTAGCAAAGATCCACTGAACTCAGTTGATATGAATTTTAAATTTGAGACATTGGTGCATGGCTCCCCATGTAGGTCAACAAGAACAGGAGTGATTGGTGAACAGGACTTGGTGCAGGCTTTTGGATGAGATCATGTTGGTGCCTCTTTTGGAACAACCAGGAAGTTGTTAATAAAGAGGAATGAAGTGCCCCTTCTGAAAGGGCATCACTAATATACTGTACCAAAAAAAAACAAAATCTTTAAAGGAAACTTAGCTAATCAAACTAAAGAGACATTCCCGGGGTGATGATGCACTCCAGTGGCCGCTTCCCCCTTCCCCCCACCAGTGCCCATCGGTTGAGGAAGGCCTCAAGCATACCAGCAGACACCGCGTGCTCCCTCTCCACAGACACCTGGGTGCGGATGGAGTCATGGAAGAGAGGCAGACAGTCTGGCTGAATGACCCTCTTGACTGCCTGCTGCCTGGACCTGTTGATGGTGAGGTCGTTTTTACAGGGTTGAAGGTGGGAGGGCAGCATTGGAACACTGACACCTGGAGGTAGCAAATGCACAGATGAGAATTTCAGCAGCAGATGGGCTGAGGCAGAGGAGGAGATAGGCAGTGTTAAGGAGGTTGAAGTAGGTGGTCTTTGTGATGGAACACTACCTATTTTTCATCCCTAGATGCTGTGAAGGCTTTAAGGCCTCAATGTGGGACAGGAGTCACATGTAGGCCTAACCACATAGTGGTGGCATATTACTTTCCATGAAGTACATCAATTAACCAGTTGGGTATCTACAACAATCCAGTGGCTTTCATGGTCACATTTGTTCCTGGTGCCAGCCCACGTTATCAGATTTTACTTAATTCAATTTTACAATTTGCCATGGTGGAATTTGAACTCATTATCTCTGTGTTTCTCGTCCAAAACCCATAGCTAATAAAATATCAAGTGTTAAGTCTTCACTGGTGTCACCATTAGTAATTCGTAGGCTTGTGTCTGAATAGTACAGACACAACCATACCCATAGGTTTAGTATACAAAGCTTGGAATGACTACATTGAAATTGTATTTTGATGATAGTTTGCAGGAGATATACTGGGTGGAGAGCTCCAGAGATCTGTGCCTGGACCCCTACTGTTCCAAATTTACCGAAATGTGGAACAGACAATAAATTGATCAAACTAGCAGATGATACCAAACTTGTGGTGCTATAAATTTGTATTGGGTGGTAATGAAAAACAGATGATAGTGAAGTGGCAATCCGTTTGCACTCTGTCCAATTCCATTTAATTTTGTGGTAAAGAATCCGGAGGAGAGTGTAAAATGGGCTGCTGATTTACTGTTGTCCACTTGGTGCTACTGTCCAGGACTAATTTATGTCCATAGGACACCCAGATCCCTCTTCGTTTCAGAGCTCTGCAATCTCTCACCATTTAGATAACATGCTTCTTTTTTATTCTTCCTGCCAAAATGGATAACTTCACATTTTCCCACATTGTACAGCATTTACCAGATCTTTGCCCACTCATTTAACCCATCTATATCCCTCTATATTGGATGAAGGGACCGAAGGTATGGTTGCTAAATTTGCTGATGATACAAAGATAGGTAGGAAAGTAAGTTGTGAAGAGGGCATAAGGAGTAAAGGCCTGCTACCCGACCCGAACCCGATGGGACCTGACGACATGTGTCGGGTACAGGTCGGGTCGGGTCGCACTTCTGGGTCTGGCATTTGGGCTTGGGTCAGGTTGGACCGGATCGGACATGCTCTATCACCACCTCAGGTAAGTGACTCTAATGTTAATTTACTTTTTGGACTTTAAAGGTGGTTTTGTTACAGTTGTTTTAAGCCTGTGCAAGTAAGGAACAAAGTGAAAAACGGAAGGTAAGTTAACTGATGGCCGGGTGAGGTCGGGTGCGAGAAAAAATAGAAGGACTCGGGCCAGGTTGGGCTCGGGCTCGTATGGGGTTCTGTCGGGCTTGGGTCAGCTCTCATTTGCAGACCCGAGCAGGCCTTTAATAAGGAGGCTACAGAGAGATACGCAGCAGGTCTGGCAACATCTGTGGAAAGAGAAAGAGAGTTAAAATTTCATTACTGACCTTTCATTAGTTCTGACTTTGCCCCAGCCTCAGCTCTTCCGTTGCTGAAACCCTCATTCATGCCTTTGTTACCTCTGGACCCTGACTATTCCAATGTAGTCATGGTTAACGTCCCACATTCTACCCTCCGTAAACTTGAGATCATCCAAAACTCTGCTGCCTGTGTCCTAACTCACACCAAGTTCTATTCACTTATCACCCCTGTGCTTGCTGACCTACTTTGGCTCCCGGTCAAGCAATGTCTTGATTTTAAGATCCTCATCCTTGTTTTCAAATCCTTCCATGGCCTCACCCCTCCATATCTCTGTTATCTCCTCCAGCCCTACAAACCTCCAAGATATCTGGGCTCATCAAATTCTGGCCTCTCGAGCATTCCCGATTTTAATCGTTCCACCATTGGTGGCCGTGCCTTCAGTTGCCTAGGCCTTAAGTTTTGGAATACCTCTCTGCCTCTCAACCAGGCTTTCCTCCTTTAGGGCACTCCTTAAAACCTCTTTGATCAAGCTTTGGTCATCTGACCTAATATTTCCTTTATGTGGTTTGTTGTCATATTTTGTTTTATAAGGCTCCTGTGAAGCACCTTGAGATGCTTTATTATGTTAAAGGCGCTATATAAATACAAATTGTTGTTGCCTTCACAACAATGTATCTAGCTGGTTCTCTTTGTAGGGGGCTATGAGACAAGCTAGAATCTTGTCCACCTAAAAAGGGGATTGTTTTATAGACACAACACAGAGCATGATCTGCTGGACGTAGAATCATTGCGAGAAGTGGGTTGTCCTCATATAACAGCTATATGTGTATTGAGGATAGCCTGGAACTCCTTACCTAACAGCATGATGGAGGCATCTTCACCAGATAGGTGGCAGCGGTTCAAGAAGAAGGCTTATCATCATCTTCTCAGGGGCAATAAATATCTGCCTTGCTAGTGATCTCTGTAATTCTCAGAATGAATAAAAATAGATTAAAGAGATAACTTTACAAAACTGACACAGAGCTTTATACACCAGGAGTGCATACAGTTGGAAAAGCATGTGAGGGAGCATCTGAATTCATGATATGTGCTCCCAATTTATTTAGAGATACAGCACTGAAACAGGCCCTTCGGCCCACCGAGTCTGTGCCGACCAACAACCACCCATTTATACTAATCCTACATTAATCCCATATTCTCTACCACATCCCCACCATTCTCCTACCACCTACCTACACTAGGGACAATTTACAATGGCCAATTTACCTATCAACCTGCAAGTCTTTTGGAGGTGGGAGGAAACCAGAGCACCCGGCGAAAACCCACGCAGACACAGGGAGAACTTGCAAACTCCTCACAGGCAGTACCCAGAACTGAACCCGGGTGGCTGGAGCTGTGAGGCTGCGGTGCTAACCACTGCGCCACTGTGCCACCCATAATGGCGAAGCTCTGTGGCATTCTGTTAAGATTATTCTTTGCAGATTGCATTAGGACTGAGAAGCAATACATGCATCACATTTTAAACAGGTCAAGCAGCACATACACACCTAATGATCAAACAAGTCTCTCATCCCACCAACTAAACATGTGTGGTGAACCAATATTTGGCCAGCTGCTCAGAAAGTCCCATGTGCTCCTTCAGCCTAGACAGGGGAAATCCCATCATATGTGGCACCAGCCCAGATATGCTATCATCTTTAGACTTTTTAATTACCCAAACAAGGTAAACGAATATCAAAGTCCTCAAATTCATGCCTCAGTTACTTATTACTTGAACACCTACAACCTCGCACTCTTCTTTTTCAGACATAAAGTAATGTTGCAGCATATAACTCTTAACGTGTCTATCACAGGTTATAAATTGCAAATGTTTCACAGGGCGGCACAGTGGTTAGCACTGCAGCCTCACAGCTCCAGGGACCCGGGTTTGATTCTGGGTACTGCCTGTGTGGAGTTTGCAAGTTCTCCCTGTGTCTGCGTGGGTTTTCTCCGGGTGCTCCGGTTTCCTCCCACAAGCCAAAAGACTTGCAGGTTGGTAGGTAAATTGGCCGTTATAAATTGTCACTAGTGTAGGTAGGTGGTAGGGAAATATAGGGACAGGTGGGGATGTTTGGTAGGAATATGGGATTAGTGTAGGATTAGTATAAATGGGTGGTTGATGGTCGGCACAGACTCGGTGGGCCGAAGGGCCTGTTTCAGTGCTGTATCTCTAATCTAATCTAATCTAATCTAATTTTCTTACACAGTCTCACTGTGGCCAGGCTGGTCAACCACTCCTGACTCCAAGTGGGAAGACGGCGTAGTCCAGGGTGTCTGAGTGTCTGTCCATGGGCCACATCTGGCTCCATGAGGTTCGGTCATCCAATCCTCGAAGCCCAGACCGCAAAGTCCTGTTTCTTATTCAGTGGTTTGTCCTGTTTGAATTTGGTGGGCCTGGAAGTTTTGGAAAGGGCCGTTCCTGATGCTAGATCAGATCAGAGATACAGCACTGAAACAGGCCCTTCGGCCCACCAAGTCTGTGCCGAACATCAACCACCCATTTATACTAATCCTACACTAATCCCATATTCCTACCAAACATCCCCACCTGTCCCTATATTTCCCTACCACCTACCTATACTAGTGACAATTTATAATGGCCAATTTGCCTACCAACCTGCAAGTCTTTTGGCTTGTGGGAGGAAACCGGAGCACCCGGAGAAAACCCACGCAGACACAGGGAGAACTTGCAAACTCCACACAGGCAGTACCCGGAATCGAACCCGGGTCCCTGGAGCTGTGAGGCTGCGGTGCTAACCACTGCGCCACTGTTGCCTCATTGGTGAATAAGTCCTAAGTTAGAACACCAAGAGATGTATCCACAACTTGAATGGACATCTTTGTAAAGAAGATAAAAGTGGTGGAGCAAGGGCCGTGACACTCCGACTGCAAATAGAGTTAATCAGAAATGCCAGAATGAAACTCGGTCTGTATCAACCCAGCAAAAACAAAATGAATGAGGGAACTTGTATTTAGGGAACATCCCAGGGCATCCCAAAGTGTTTACAGTCAATAAAGCACTTTTGAAGTGCAATCACTGTTGTAATGCAGGAAACATGACAGCCAATTATCATGAAGACCCCCACCTGCCAAGCATTATATGAGCATTAATTTTAAACTTGCTGGAGTGAAGAAATTACTTGTTTTAAAAGTGATCACCAGACACTTGGCTGGAGGACATTTGCATACTAAGAGACAGTGCTTGGAGAGACAAAAGAATTGCTCACTGATTCAATTAACAGAGATTGGGCTGGGCAATGGTGATCACATCTTGTTGGGGTGGGAGACAGCACTACACCCCCCCACCGAGAGCTTTGGAATCCACAAATGCAGGAGTGGTTAAGCCAGCTAGTCACCTGGCTAACTGGCTAGTCCAGGCTTTTTGAATTAGACAGAGGACAGTTTGAATGCAGACTGCAGATTGCAACTGAAGCTGGAACAAGAGAGCTTCTCTCCTGGCTGGCTCTCTCTCACTTTCTCACAAGCGTCCGGACCCACTGAAGACACGTAAACCTCAAGAGAGAAAAGACTACTACATCGAAACAAGTTAAAGCGTGCATTGGGCCCCAACTAACAGCAAGACTTACCGGCAACCAAAGACTCCACATTTAACTCAAAGGACTGTAAATAACCACCAGATACTGCCTCAAACTTTTCCCCTTTATTCTTTCTACTTTTTCTGTCTCTATCTGCATGGTATGCATGGTAGCGTGGTTGCGTTGCATATTCGTAGTCATTAACCGGAATAGAGTTTAAGATTAATAAACTTCCACCTTTCTTGTTTAAATCTAAGAAAACCTGTTTGATTGATTTCTTTGCCTTACAATTGGAAAGCAGTGAACAAGGATTCACTGAGGGGGAGCTAAAACACAGTGTTTTTAAAATTAAACCCTGTTACGGTTAAACCAGGCAAAGGCCAAGAGGGAACCCCTAGACCCCTGTCTCACCTGGTCGTAATGCAATTGACAAACAACTGCAATGCAATGATGACCAGATAGCCTGTTTTGGTCATGTTGAATGGTCAAAACAGCAGGGGAACTCAGCTGCTCTTCTTCAAAATAGTGCCATTGGCTCTTTAACATTCACCTGAGAGAACAGATTGGAACTTGTTTTAACATCTCATTGGAAAGGCAGCACTTTTGACAGTGCAGCATTCCCTCAGTACTGCACTGAAGTATCACCCTGGATTATTCACTCAAGTTTTTGGAGTGGGACTTGAACCCACAAAATTCTGAGTCACAATGCTACCACTGAGCCACAGCTGATATAGCAAACCATGTAAGTAAGGGAGATCTGCAATTGCATAATCAAATCAATGATAAATAATAAGGGGACAATAGTTGAGGGAGATTTAAATTGTATGGAGAATTAACAAGGGGCAAGTGCAGGAGATGGGAAACTCCCAATAACCATTTATAGATATAATCAGTTTTACTTCTTAACTCAACATGGGGTGTCCAGCCCTCGAGGAGAAAATGGCCACATGGTTTGTCATAGTAACTTTGCTGGAAGTGCAGCAGAAACCCTGTTTACATGTGTTAGGATGGTGCCATGCAAGTTCCTGGTCAATATATTGGGTTTGGCCTTCAGTAATGTACGCACCCCCTTCCCCCCCACACACCCTTCCCCACTGCACCGCCTTCCCCCCTGCACCCCCTCCCCCTGCACCCCCTGCCCCCACACTCCCTTCCCTCTCGCACCCCGTCCTCCTCGCACCCCCACCTCCTCGCACCCCCTCCCCCTTCCCTCTCCCTCCATGAAATCACACATACTTGTTAGGCCTCTGCTCAGGGATAGGAGCTAACAACCCCACTACCTTGTGGGCATCTCGGGAGAGACCAAGGCTAAGGGAGTAAACCCTAACAGAAAATCCGGAGCGGAATCCCTAAGGCGGTCATGTGTCACCTTTGGCATGTTTCCAGCAGTTCCTGCAGCCATACTGGTGCCAAATGTCGTGCTCTGTACTCCTTTGGACCCCACTAGGAAGGCCGAGAGGGGGGTTTTGACGCTTGGGCAACTCACAACCTCCATACATCCGCCCAGGCACGCGCCATGGAGAGGTCACTCCATAGTCGCCTCACAGCGACCAAAACAACAAGGAAGGCAGCAGTTACGGGTTATAAGTCCAGCTCAATTGGCGTGGAGATTGGGCGCCACGGGTTGCCTTTGTCAGTAGGAGAGGTCATCGCATCTCACTGATCAGCTACCGTCTGCCTCAACCCGGGCAGCCCACGGTCAGTAAGGTTCTGTCCCGCCACAGTCCACCTGCTTCAATGGGTTCTTGGAGCTCAGGGTCATTGCCCGACAAGTGGACTGTAACACCGCACCAAACAGCACGACAAAAAAAGGAAAGAAGATACCAGCCTTTCATTTTGCAAGATGGAATGTCAGAACTATGTGTCCTGGCCTGTTGGAAGACCTTGCACAAATCAACGACTCTCGGAAGACCGCCATCATTAACAACGAGCTCAGTAGACTCAATGTGGACATTGCAGCACTTCAGGAGACACGTCTCCATGTGAGCAGATCTCTAAGAGAGCAAGACTACACCTTCTTCTGGCAGGGTAGGGTTCCTGAAGAACCAAGACAGCATGGAGTGGGCTTTGCCATCAGAAACTCCTTGCTCAGCATGATAGAGCCACCTTCAAATGGCTCGGAACGCATACTGTCCGTCGTCATTCACCGCCTCTGGTCGAGTACACCTACTCAGCATCTCTGCTCCCCACCTGAAGTTAAAGACCAGTTCTACAAGGAACTTCACAATATCATTCGTAGCATTCCTAAGACCGAACATTTGTTCCTGCTGGGGGACTTTAATGCCAGGGTTGGAGCTGACCATGACTCATGTCCCTCCTGCCTTGGGCGCTATGGCACTGGAAGGATGAATGAGAATGGACAGAGACTGCTGGTATTGTGTACCTATCACAACCTCTGCGTCACCAACTCATTCTTTCACACTAAACCCTGTCACCAGGTTTCATGGAAGCACCCAAGATCACGTCGTTGGCACCTGCTGGACCTCATCGTCACAAAGCGAGCCTCTATAACCAGTGTCCAAATCACACGCAGCTTCCACAGTGCGGACTGTGACACCGACCACTTCCTGGTGTGCAGCAAAGTTAGACTCAAACCAAAGAAGCTACATCACTCCAAGTAGAAGGGCCACCCGTGCATCAACATAAACAGAATTTCTTATCCACAGCTGTTACATAAGTTTCGAAATTCACTTGAAAAAGCCCTTCAAAACACTCCTGCAGGGGTTGCAGAGACCAAGTGGGCCCACATCAGAGACGCGATCTATGACTCAGCAATGACCACCTTTGGCAAACGTGAGAAGCAGAATGCAGACTGAGTTCAATCTCACTTTGAAGAGCTGGAACCTGTCTTAGCCGCTAAGTGCATTGCACTGTTGAACTACAAGAAAGCCCCCAGTGAGTTAACATCCGTAGCACTTAAAGTAGCCAGAAGCGCTGCACAAAGAACAGCCAGGCGCTGCGCAAATGACGACTGGCAACACCTATGCAATCGTATTCAGCTGGCCTCCGACACTAGAAACATCAGAGAAATGTATGATGGCGTTAAGAGAGTTTTTGGGCCAGCCATCAAGAAGATCGCCCCCCACCTCAAGTCTAAGTCTGGGGACACGATCACCGACCAACGCAAGCAAATGGACCGCTGGGTGGAGCACTACCTAGAACTGTACTCCAGGGAAAATGTTGTCATTGATACCGCCCTCAATGCAGCCCAGTCTCTGCCAGTCATGGATGAGCTGGAAGAACAGCCAACAAAATTGGAACTCAGTGATGCCATTGATTCTCGAGTCAGTGGAAAAGCCCCTGGAAAGGACGACTTTACCCTTGAAATAATCAAGAGTGCCAAGCCTGCTATACACTCAGCACTACATGAACTGCTTTGCCTGTGCTGAGGTGAGGGAGCTGTACCACAGGACATGCGCGATGCCAATATCATCACCCTCTATAAGAACAAGGGTGACCGCGGTGACTGCAACAACCACCGTGGAATCTACCTGCTCAGCACAGTGGGGAAAGTCTTCGCTCGAGTTGTTTTATACAGACCCCAGAAGCTGGCTGAGCATGTCTACCCTGAGGCACAGTGCGACTTTCGAACAGAGAGATCCACCATTGACATGCTGTTCTCCCTTCACCAGATACAGGAGAAATGCTGCAAACAACAGATGCCTCTCTATGTTGCTTTCATAGATCTCACCAAAGCCTTTGATGTCATCAGCAGACGTGGTCTCTTCAGACTACTAGCAAAGATCAGATGTCCACCAAAGCTACGAAGTATCATTGCCTCATTCCATGACAATATGAAAGGCACAATTCAGCATAACGGTGCCTCATCAGACCCCTTTCCTATCCTGAGTGTCGTGAAACAGGGCTGTGTTCTCGCACCTACACTGTTTGGGATCTTCTTCTCCCTGCTGCTCTCACATGCGTTCAAGTCTTCAAAAGAAGGAATTTTCCTCCACACAAGATCAGATGGCAGGTTGTTCAACCTTGCCCGTCTTAGAGCGAAGACCAAAGTACGGAAAGTCCTCATCAGGGAACTCCTCTTTGCTGACGATGCTGCATTAACATCTCACACAGACGAGTGTCTGCAGAGACTCGTAGACAGGATTGCGGCTGCCTGCAACGAATTTGGCCTAACCATCAACCTCAAGAATATGAACATCATGGGACAGTACGTCAGAAATGCTCCATCCATCAATATCGGCGACCACGCTCTGGAAGTGGTTCAAGAGTTCACCTACCTAGGCTCAACTATCACCAGTAACCTGTCTCTTGATGCAGAAATCAACAAGCGCATTGGAAAGGCGTCCGCTGCTATGTCCAGACTGGCCACGAGGGTGTGGGAAAATGGCGCACTGACACGGAACACAAAAGTCCGAGTGTATCAGGCCTGTGTCCTCAGTACCTTGCTCTATGGCAGTGAGGCCTGGACAACATATGTCAGCCAAGAGCGACGTCTCAACTCATTTCATCTTCGTTGCTTCCGGAGAATCCTTGGCATCAGGTGGCAGGACCGTATCTCCAACACAGAAGTCCTCGAGGAGGCCAACATCCCCAGCATATACACCCTACTGAGCCAGCGGCGCTTGAGATGGCTTGGCCATATGAGCCGCATGGAAGATGGCAGGATCGCCAAGGACACATTGTACAGCGAGTTCGTCACTGGTATCAGACCCACCGGCCATCCATGTCTCCGCTTTAAAAACATCTGCAAACACAACATGAAGTCCTGTGACATTGACCACAAGTCGTGAGAGTTAGTTACCAGTGATCGCCAGAGCTGGCGGACAGCCATCAAGGCGGGGCTAAAGTGTGGTGAGTCGAAGAGACTTAGCAGTTGGCAGGAAAAAAGACAGAAGCGCAAGGAGAGAGCCAACTGTGTACCAACCTCAACAACCAATTTATCTGCAGCACCTGTGGAACAGTCTGTCACTCTAGAATTGGCCTTTATAGCCACTCCAGGCGCTGCTTCACAAACCACTGACCACCTCTAGGCGCTTACCCATTGTCTGTCGAGACAAGGAGGCCAAAGAAGGAAAAAAAGATAAAGAATGTTGGGTGAATAGTGTTCTATTCCAGAAAGCCAGTTGGTGAAGGATAGAACTGGAGCCAATTTTTACACACTTTTATACTTATTTGCAGAGTTGCACATGATAAACATACATCTCCTAACCCAACAACCACAGTTTTAATCTGTGTCTATTTATATGGGCTCAAGTGAATGCCCAGTTAATGCCCACCACCTACATACAATTGAACACCATTAATGTACAATTAACAAGCGGAAGGCAGCTCTACTGTAAGATGGGACTGTAAAACAGTTTAGAGGATAATAAGTGTGCTTGTGTTGTATTTTAAAAAAGCTTCGTTTACAGAAATGAAAAGAAACCTTAGCAGCAGTTAAGTGGACGAGAGCCGGTTGTTGAGAATGACAAGCACAACAGAAATGTGGGATACTTTCAGATGGATCCTCAAGCTTTAAATATAGCTATGAGAAGGAAAACAGGAGGTAGAGGGGGGTGGAAATGGGAGTGCTTGTACATTGGAATGGGATCCACCAAAATTGGGATGAACGCCTATGGACCTAATGATTTTTTTCTTGTCCTGGGCATCTAATGTCATGTGCACAAAGCAACAATCTCAGATACTGATTCTTGGCTGCCTAAAAGGAGCATCAGGCCGTCACCAGTGGGAACCCTGGTATAGAGCTGGAAGCACATAGTTCCAATTTCCAGCCCCATCCCATCTTGTGCAGCTGACATGAGGGGACTGTCATGGGACTGCTACTGCTGCCAGGAAAGGCAGCATGGGGCAACCTCTTTCTTCTGCAGACAGCTCATTGTTTGTCTTTTTGGCATAGCTCTAAAGTGGAGAGGTGAGATGATAATGAAAACGATCTCAACCTGAAGCTTAAGGTCCCTCCTCCTCGTTCTGCTTAGAGAAAAGCAGGAAGAAAGATTCAGGGTGAGGGGGGTAGTCAAACAGGTGACTATAGACTCTCAGGGCAGTTCTGCAGCATTGTAATTTCACTGAGCTTTCCAATGTGTTCTTCTTATTTATTTATTTTTATTTAGAGATACAGCACTGAAACAGGCCCTTCGGCTCACCGAGTCTGTGCTGACCAACAACCACCCATTTATACTAACCCTACCACCTACCTACACTAGGGACAATTTACAACGGCCAATTTATCTATTACCTGCAAGTCTTTGGCTGTGGGAGGAAACCGGAGCACCCGGCGAAAACCCATGCGGTCATAGGGAGAACTTGCAAACTCCGCACAGGCAGTACCCAGAACCGAACTCGGGTCCCTGGAGCTGTGAGGCTGCGGTGCTAACCACTGCGCCACTTATTTCCTCTTCTCCATGGAACAACATACATCATCATTCTCAGACCTTGCTGGTTTGTGGCTGCTCGTTCCTCGAACTCTGTAGGCCTGAATCAACATGATTGCTGCTTTCCAGTGGGACGTAAGAGCACCCAATGACCTATCTGATTCAACAAGGCCAGTTCATGCATTTAATTAACATATGCTGCTTGAGCATTGTTCACGCACGCAGATTAACAAGAGTTGCAGTAGCTGCTCCTGATTAAATCGAATTAATTTTTAACCTGGACAATGATTTTACAAAGCCTGTGCATGTAGCAGCCTGGATATTCTTCCCAGTGGCCGGTTACTTGCAGCTTTCCAACTAACCCACCAACACAAATACAAAAGCAAAATACTAGGGATGCTGGAAATCTAAAACAAAAGAAGAAAATGCTGGAAATACTCAGCAGGTCAGGTAGCATCTATGGAGAGAAAAACAGTTAACATTTAAGGTCAATGACCTTTCATCAGATGATGAAAGCAGGTATCCGTATCAATGGGGCTGGCTTAATCAAAGGCTGTGGCTTCCCAACTACCTGACTTGTTTGGCAAGTTCTGTAAAATTCAACCATATCCTTATGCAAGCCCGCCAATAAAAATGCTGTCTTATCCTGGCCTGAGTCTTTCAAATACCCACCTGACCTGCCACTGGGATCTCATGAGCAATTCTCAAAATCTCAAAACAGTATGCAAGGGGAACAACAATCTGGTGAACTATAGCCCAATCCTCATCAGCAGGCCTCTGGGGAGCTCTCTGCTTTCTCATTTGGATGCCATTCTTAATATAAGAGCATGCAGGGACGTTTTCAACTTCTGCCTCAGAACATGCCATCTGAGACAAACTTCTTAAATCAGGGTCTGCCTGTTGTGCATCTATCAAAGACAATCTGCTAAAGAATTCACCATTGCTAGTCTTGGAGCATTTTCCACCAACATTTCCATCCAAATCTTTGAAAATGTTTCAGCCAACCAAACACCCGAATTGTCCTCCACAATTAAATCCTTCTTATCTTGTTTAATCTTCTGAGCCTGGGATCTTGTCACTACACAATCTGGGAATATTCCAGGAAACTCCTCTTGCAAAACTTCAGTTTCAACAACCTCAACTGGCTTTTCCAAAACTACTGGAGATGCCAATGCCTTATCCCCAGCTAAGTCATTCCATAGTAACAAATCCACCCCTTGAATGTGCAAATCCGGGACGATTCCCACTGTTACTGGACCAATGACTAAATCACATTGCAAATTAACCTTATGCAATGGAACAGATAAATGACTACCCTCAATGGCCCACACCATGACCTTTGCATTCATAGCACTATTTGACGAAAAATCTACATCCTTTGCTATCATCAATGATTGAGTTTCCCCTGTATCTCTAAGCTGCACAAATGGCTTGCCTGCCTCATCTGACAAATACAGGGACAGCGCCCCCTAAACACAAAAATTCTATACCCTTCAACGACCTGACTTAATTTGTTAGCGCACAAGAGAAAACACTTCTGTTTCCTGTCCAATATTGCCAAAGCCACTGGCTCGTCAACAAAGCCACCTATTGGGGCATCCTTTTCAGCACAGGCTTTTGGTAAACCTACTATAGCTACTGGCTTGCCCTTTAACTTCCAGCATTCTGATTTTATGCGCTCACTTTTATTACAAAAATAACACGTTGTTTCTTTGACTTAACCCTAGTCTCGTAACTACCTTTTTAACACTCTGAGAGTTGTATCCTTTCTGTCACTAAACCTGAATCTATTCTCATTATCCACTCTCCTGTCTTTCCAACTTCTTTGAAAGTTTCTAAACTGGAGTATGTAACCACTGCTTTTGTGGGTCAATTCATAATCATTGGCCATTTCTGCGGCATTCTTTATTTTACAAACTTTATGTTCTTCCAGGTGGGACCTAATTCCTGAAGGGATACTATTTTTATATTCCTCCATTAGGATTACATCCCTAAGGTTTTCAAAGTCTTGCTCAATCTTCATGGACCGATACCAATGATCAAATATCATTTCCTTCTCTCTAGCAAATTCCATAAAAGTCTGACCCAGTTTCTTTCTTAAATTCCTGAATTTTTGCCTGTAAGCCTCTGGTACCAACGTATAAGCAATGAGAACTGCAACTTTAACCATTTCATGAACATTTGACTGTTCCTTCAAAAGTATTGGAAATACTTCTAATGTTTTTCCCACTAACACACTTTGCAATAAAATTGTCCAACTTTCTTTCGGCCATTGAAACTTTGTAGCAACTTTTTCAAAGCACACAAAGTACCTTTCAACTCCTTCCTCACTGAAATTAGGAACGAAGCAAATGTTCCTTCCCAAATCAAAACCAGGAGTTAAATCTGATTCATCCTCAAACTTTCCTGTCACTCCCTGTCTGTAATCTAAGCTTTTCTTTGTCCAGTTCAAATTTCCTGGCTTCTCTTTCTTTTTGTAAATCTCTTTTTCTTTCTCCTCAAATTCAAACTTTTTCAGTGCAAAATGAAATTATCTGTCTTTTTCCCTTTCTTCGTTTTCAAGTTGCTTCATTTGTAACTGAAGTCTAGCTAACTCGATCTGAGAGCAGCCAGGATCACCCTTTTCTTCCTCAGGCTTAAAATGTTGAGCCAAAAATTCAATAACTCCAAAACCTTCCGAATTGAACTTTGAGTTCAATAATTTCAGATCATCACTGGCCCTTTTCTTATTATTATTTTATTTTATTTTGTTTTATCATTTTTTTTACCATGTGCCTGCCTTAAACTGGGTTTTTCATGTTTGTGCTTTTGGCTAGGGCTGTTCATTATTCTGTCATTAACATTCTCTCTGCACTAATGTTTTGTCTTTCATCACACCATTAACACACTCTCTTTGCCTTTGCCTCATGACTTCGTTATCAGTTAATCTCTCTGGCCCTCTGTCCTATCACACATCTTTCCTTTTGTTCTCGTTCCCCCAGCTCCGCTTTACTTGCTTAAAACCTATTACAATTCTAACCTTTGTCAGTTTTGATGAAAAGTCACAGACCTGATACGTTAACTCTGCTTCTCTCTCCATAGATGCTGCCAAACCTGCTGAGTATTTCCAGCACTTTCTGTTTTTATTTCAGATTTCCAGCACCTGCAGTATTTTGCTTTTATTTCAATAATTTCTGCCTTTTTGGCTTTTGATTTTAAACTAACCTCACTTGCTCTCCTTCACTGAAGGTGAAATCTTAGCCCTCCACAGAGGCTTGAGCATTAAAAGTAGACATGCTGGTTTTTCCTTGATTATAGCAAAAGTAATTGTGAAATCTTGTTTGTTTAAATTCTAGCAAATTCCAACGTGCAGCTTCTGAATTTGTATCCTGGACCCAAACCCTCAATTTGTTACTATCTCAGTGAGACCGTTAATGTTAAAATACAGGATATGAACCCCAGACCAATTTAAAGAATTATACAATAATATTTCACATTTTTAGGACTTTTATTTTAACAACTAAACTAAAAGAAATCCCATTAACTAAATAGTACTTTGTAAGCAGGTGATACTCCAGATTACTAAAAAGGGTCCCCCTCCCCTCCTCTCGACATTGCACCCACTAGTTGTCTTCCTTACAGCCTGATCTCAGGCTGCAACCACTGGGTTCCTTTCTTACAACCTGCCTTGAGGCCACAACCGCTGGTTTCCTCTCTTACAGCCTGCCTGCCTTCAGAAAATCTGTTAAATTTATCTGGACTCAAAAGTCAATAACTTATTGTCCTTTTCCAATATGCAAAATCCAGACGTCTGGTTTCACAGAGCCACCTGGGCCTTCCATTGTTCCCAGGTGTTCACAGCTGCTTGGTATATTTGCATCTTCAGAATCACTGACTCCTTGTTCTATGACCCGAAAGTCCGGGAGGGCAAAACCCATTGTTCTTCAACTGTTACCCCTGCAGTCTCTTATTTCAAAAAAGAGTCGTTGATCTGTCTTGTCCTTTAGCAGAGTAGATGTGAGGTCACCTGATCTTCCAAACGCCATCTGAAACTTTTAAATATAACAATTTTTAAAACATAATTATGTTTCAAAGTCCAGCTTTCATTACAATACTGTGAATGAAGAGAAGCTAAATTAATTTTTCATGCACCCACACATACAGTTTGGTAAAGATCTATGCAGATATGCTTGAGAACAATGTTCCTCAGGATTAAAGGTTATGTCTTACTCTGCGACCCTGTCAATAGTTACAGTGCTGCCTATTTGTGACTGCTTCTCTCCTGAGGTGTGAATAGACTCCTGTTTTTCAGGAACAATTTGCCATTCACTGAGCCAGAGACCCACAATAATGAGTTCACCAGAGCTACAGTTACAAATAGGTCCTTATTTTGGACTTCAACTTCTGACAAGTGAGCTCATTAAATGCCAGATATTATTTTATTAGTTGGAATTTGCCACCTTTGTTTTTACTGTTGGAGAATTATAGCAGTAACAGATATTTGCATTTCCATGGCATTGCTCAAATACAGACAAATTTTCAGAGCATTGTACAGGACAGTGGAAGCTAGGGAGGAGATTGCAGAGCCTTTGTCCTTGATCTTTATGTCGTCATTGTCGACAGGAATAGTGCCGGAAGACTGGAGGATAGCAAATGTTGTCCCCTTGTTCAAGAAGGGGAGTAGAGACAGCCCTGGTAATTATAGACCTGTGAGCCTTACTTCGGTTGTGGGTAAAATGTTGGAAAAGGTTATAAGAGACAGGATTTATAATCATTTTGAAAAGAATAAGTTCATTAGCGATAGTCAGCACGGTTTTGTGAAGGGTAGGTCGTGCCTCACAAACCTTATTGAGTTTTTCGAGAAGGTGACCAAACAGGTGGATGAGGGTAAAGCAGTGGATGTGGTGTATATGGATTTCAGTAAGGCGTTTGATAAGGTTCCCCATGGTAGGCTATTGCAGAAAATACGAAAGTATGGGGTTGAAGGTGATTTAGAGCTTTGGATCAGAAATTGGCTAGCTGAAAGAAGGCAGAGGGTGGTGGTTGATGGCAAATGTTCATCCTGGAGTTTAGTTACTAGTGGAGTACCACAAGGATCTGTTTTGGGGCCACTGCTGTTTGTCATTTTTATAAATGACCTGGAAGAGGGTGTAGAAGGGTGGGTTAGTAAATTTGCGGATGACACTAAGGTCGGTGGAGTTGTGGATAGTGCCGAAGGATGTTGTAGGGTACAGAGGGACATAGATAGGCTGCAGAGCTGGGCTGAGAGATGGCAAATGGAGTTTAATGCGGAAAAGTGCGAGGTGATTCACTTTGGAAGGAGTAACAGGAATGCAGAGTACTGGGCTAATGGGAAGATTCTTGGTAGTGTAGATGAACAGAGAGATCTTGGTGTCCAGGTGCATAAATCCCTGAAAGTTGCTACCCAGGTTAATAGGGCTGATAAGAAGGCATATGGTGTGTTAGCTTTTATTAGTAGGGGGATCGAGTTTCGGAGCCACGAGGTCATGCTGCAGCTGTACAAAACTCTGGTGAGACCGCACCTGGAGTATTGCGTGCAGTTCTGGTCACCGCATTATAGGAAGGATGTGGAAGCTTTGGAAAGGGTGCAGAGGAGATTTACTAGGATGTTGCCTGGTATGGAGGGAAGGTCTTACGGGGAAAGGCTGAGGGACTTGAGGTTGTTTTCGTTGGAGAGAAGGAGGAGGAGAGGTGACTTAGTAGAGACATATAAGATAATCAGAGGGTTAGATAGGGTGGATAGTGAGAGTCTTTTTCCTCGGATGGTGATGGCAAACACGAGGGGACATAGCTTTAAGTTGAGGGGTGATAGATATAGGACAGATGTCAGAGGTAGTTTCTTTACACAGAGAGTAGTAGGGGCGTGGAACGCCCTGCCTGCAACAGTAGTAGACTCGCCAACTTTAAGGGCATTTAAGTGGTCATTGGATAGACATATGGATGAAAATGGAATAGTGTAGGTCAGATGGTTTCACAGGTCGGCGCAATATCGAGGGCCGAAGGGCCTGTACTGCGCTGTAATGTTCTAATTCTAATTCTAATTCTAATTCTAATTCTAAGAGGGAACAAGATGAGTATCGAACAGGAGAGAGATGGGGAGAAAAAAATGAGGGGGAGGTGCGGAGCCCAATCAGGAGAGCAGTTTTTGAAAATATGGAGAGAGGTGTCAAGACAGAGTTTGGGAGGAAAGGAGTGGAAGTCCCAGAGGGAAGGAGCATACTGGCTGAAAGAACTGTCACGATCGTGGAGTGGGTAACTTCACATCTCCTCTCCCATCCAAAGCAGGAGGATTATTTGCTTTGACTTTCCTGTACAAATCTGACCAGTTCCAATGAATATTCTGCGTGATGTTTCAGCATTCACTGTATTTCTTCCTTTACAATCCATCTCTCATTCTCCATCTATCTCAATTAGGCATAGCTGAATGTGATGAAAAACACCTTTAATTTGTCACTGAAGGTTGATCAAGTTTTACTTACTACATGAACTGAAAAAAGATTCAGAAAATAGACACAGGAATATAGCATCATTCACGGCCTCAGAAAATCCCTAAGGCTTTACGACCAACAAAGAGCCGTCACTATTGGAACGTAGAGAAATTAACAACAAGGTCTCACAAACAGCAATGAGATAAATGACCAGATATTCTGTTTTAGTAATGTTAATTGAGAAGTAAATTTTTTTTTATTCATTCATGGGATGTGGGCGACGCTGGCCAGCCCAGCATTTATTGTCCATCCCTAATTGCCCTTAAGAAGGTGGTGGTGAGCTGCTTTCTTGAACCGCTGCAGTCCATTTGGAGTAGGTATACCCACAGTGCTGTTAGGAAGGGAGTACCAGGATTTTGACCCAGAGACAGTGAAGGAACGGCGATAGAGTTCCAAGTCAGGATGGTGTGAGACTTGGATGGAACTTGCAGGTGGTGGTGTTCCCATGCATTTGCTGCCCTTGTCCTTCTGGTTGGTAGAGGTTGCGGGTTTGGAAGGTGCTCTCTAAGGAGCTTTGGTGCGTTGCTGCAGTGCATCTTGTAGATGGTACACACTGCTGCCACTGTGCTTCGGTGGTGGAGGGAGTGAATGTTTGTGGATGAGGTGCCAATCAAGCGGGCTGCTTTGTCCTGGATGGTGTCGAGCTTCTTAAGTGCTGTTGGAGCTGTAACCATCCAGGCAAGTGGAGAGTATTCCATCACACTCCTGCCTTGTGCCTTGTAGATGGTGGACAGGCTTTCGGGAGTCAGGAGGTGAGTTACTCGCCACTGGAGTCCTAACCTCTGACCTGCTTTTGTAGCCACGGTATTTATATGGCTACTCCAGTTCAGTTTCTGGTCAATGGTAGCCCCTAGGTTGTTGATAGTGGGGGATTCAGCGATGGTGATGCCGTTGAATGTCAAAGGGAGATGCTTAGATTCTCTCTTGTTGGAGATGGTCATTGCCTGGCACTTGTGGCGCAAATGTTACTTGCCACTTATCAGCCCATGCCTGGATATTGTCCAGGTCTTGCTGCATTTCTACACAGACTGCTTCAGTATCTGAGGAGTCACGAATGGTGCTGAACGTTGTGCAATCATCAGCGAACATCCCCACTTCTGACCTTCTGATTGAAGGAAGGTCATTGATGAAGCAGCTGAAGATGGTTGGGCCTAGGACACTACCCTGAGGAACTCCTGCAGTGATGTCCTGGAGCTCAGATGATTGACCTTCAACAACCACAACCATCTTCCTTTGCGCTAGGTATGTCTCCAGCCAGCAGAGTGTTTTCCCTCTGATTCCCATTGACCTTAGTTTTGCTAGGGCTCCTTGATGCCATACTCGGTAAAATGCTGCCTGATGTCAAGGGCAGTCACTCTCACCTCACCTCTTGAGTTCAGCTCTTTTGTCCATGTTTGAACCAAGGCTGTAATGAGGTCAGGAGCTGAGTGGCCCTGGTGGAACCCAAACTGAGCGTCACTGAGCAGGTTATTGCTAGGCAAGTGCCGCTTGACAGCACTGTTGATGACACCTTCCATCACTTTACTGATGATTGAGAGTAGGCTGATGGGGCGGTAATTGGCCGGGTTGGACTTGTCCTGCTTTTTGTGTACAGGACATACCTGGGCAATTTTCCACATTGCCGGGTAGACGCCAGTGTTGTAGCTGTACTGGAACAGCTTGGCTAGGGGCGCGGCAAGTTCTAGAGCACAGGTCTTCAGTACTATTGCCGGACTATTGTCAGGGCCCATAGATTTTGCAGTATCCAGTGCCTTCAGTCGTTTCTTGATATCACGCGGAGTGAATGGAATTGGCTGAAGTCTGGCATCTGTGATGCTGGGGACTTCAGTAGGAGGCCAAGATGGATCATCAACTCGGCACTTCTGGCTGAAGATTGTTGCAAATGCTTCGCAATGATGTGCTGGGCTCCCCCATCATTGAGGATGGGGATATTTGTGGAGCCACCTCCTCCAGTTAGTTGTTTAATTGTCCACCACCATTCACAGCTGAATGTGGCAGGACTACAGAGCTTAATCTGATCCTTTGGTTATAGGATCACTTAGCTCTGTCTATCGCATGCTGCTTACGCAGTTTGGCATGCAGATAGACCTGTGTTGTAGCTTCACCAGGTTGACACCTCATTTTGAGGTATGCCTGGTGCAGCTCCTGGCATGCCCTCCTGCACTCTTCATTGAACCAGGGTTGGTCTCCTGGCTTGATCGTAATGGGAGAGTGGGGATATGCCGGGCCATGAGGTTACAGATTGTGGTTGAGTACAATTCTGCTGCTGCTGATGGCCCACAGTGCCTCATGGATGCCCAGTTTTGCATTGCTAGATCTGTTCTACATCTATCCCATTTAGCACGGTGGTAGTGTCACACAACACGATGGAAGGTATCCTCAATGTGAAGGTGGGACTTCGTCTCCACAGCGACTGTGTGGTGGTCACTCCTACCAATACAGTCATGGACAGATGCATCTGCAGCAGGCAGATTGGTGAGGACGAGGTCACGTATGTTTTCCCCTCTTGTTGGTTCCCTCACCACCTGCCGCAGACCCAGTCTAGCAGCTATGTCCTTTAGGACTCGGCCAGCTCTGTCAGTAGTGGTGCTACCAAGCCACTCTTGGTGATGGACATTGAAGTCCCTCACCCAGAGTACATTCTGTGCCCTCGCCACCCTCAGTGCTTCCTCCAAGTGCTGTTCAACATGGAGGAGTACTGACTCATCAGCTGAGGGAGGGCGGCAGGTGGTAATCAGCAGGAGGTTTCCTTGTCCATGTTTGATCTGATGCCATGAGACTTCATGGAGTCCAGTGTCGATGTTCAGGACTCCCAGGGCAACTCCCTCCCTCCTGTATATCACTGTGCCGCCACCTCTGCTGGGTCTGTCCTGCCGGTGGGATAGGACATACCCGGGGATGGTGATAGCAGTGTCTGGGACATTGTCTGTCAGGTATGATTCCGTGAGTATGACTATGTCAGGCTGTTGCTTGACTAGTCTGTGGGACAGCTCTCCCAACTTTGGCACAAGCCCCCAGATGTTAGTAAGGAGGACTTTGCAGGGTCGACAGGGCTGGGTTTGCCGTTGTCGTTTCTGGTGCCTAGGTCGATGCCGGAGGTCCGTCTGGTTTCATTCCTTTTTATTGACTTCGTAGCGGTTAGATACAACTGAGTGGCTTGCTAGGCCATTTCAGATGGCAAACACATTGCTGTGGGTCTGGAGTCACATGTAGGCCAGACCAGGTAAGGACAGCAGATTTCCTTGCCTATAGCCAGGACACTGGAGAGAGCCACTCTACTCTTTTCTCAATAATGCCATGAGATCCCTTCCATCTACAGGCAAGGGTAGATGAGTCACATGTCCTCCCTTTTAGCTGTTACTTATGGAGAGCTAGCTGTGGGTCACCTGTCCACCATCTTGGCTGTAGCTGGTCACATTTGACTAATGAGAATCTTCACCTTGACTATTATAACAAGTTACTGACAAACCTTAATCAGCCAATGCACTGGCTCCCACTAATTTACCTGACATATTCTATGCCTAATATATTATATACATTTTTGTACTTATTCTTGGGATCTCGGTTTTTTAAAATTAATGCTTGGGATATGGCCATCATTGCAAGACCAGCATTTATTGCTCACCTTTAGTCGTCCTTGAGAATATGACAGTTAGCCTTCTTCTTGTGCTGCTGTTTGTTTGCTGAAGGCACTGAGACCGTGCTGTTAAGTAGGAAATTCCAGGCCAGTGACCCAGCAACAATGAAAGAACAACAATATATGTCCATGGTAATGGACAATTGACCTTGGAGGCAAACTTGGAAGTCAGGATGTTCCCATTGGTGGTAGAAGTTGAGGAACTGGGAAGAATTATCAAAGTAACATTGATAGGTTGCAGCAGTGCATCTGTAGATACTATCAAATGTAACCACAGTATGCTAGTGAATGGAGGCGATTGATATTGAGTTCAGTGGTAGTGCAGCTGAAAAAGTAGACTGCTTTACCCTGAATGGCATTGAGCATCTTGAATGTTGCTATGGTCACACCCATCCAGCCAAGTGGCGACAGCTCCATTGTACTTGTAGCATGAGCCTTGTAGATGCTGGAGAAACATTAGAATAAAAACAAAATACTGCGGATGCTGGAAATCTGAAATAAAAACAAGAAATGCTGGAACCACTCAGCAGGTCTGGCAGCATCTGTGGAAAGAGAAGCAGAGTTAACGTTTCGGGTCAGTGACCCTTCTTCAGAACTGACAAATATTAAAAATGTCAAAGGTTATAAGCAAGTGAGGTGGGGGTGGGGCAAGAGATAACAAAGGAGAAGGTGTAGATTGGACAAGGTCACATAGCTGACCAAAAGGTCATGGAGCAAAGGCAAACAATATGTTAATGGTGTGTTGAAAGACAAAGCATTAGTACAGAAAAGGTGTTAACGGACTGAATATTGAACAGCAGCAAGTGCAAACATGAAAAAAAACAGTGGGTAAGCAAACTGAACAAACTAAGATGAAATGAAATAAATGCAAAAAAAAGATGGTAAAAAATGTAAAAAAGAAAAAGGAAAAAACAACTAAAAATGAAAGTAAAATGGGGGGCTGTCATGCTCTGAAATTATTGAACTCAATGTTCAGTCCGGCAGGCTGTAGTGTGCCTAATCGATAGATGAGATGCTGTTCCTTGAGCTTGCGTTGATGTTCACTGGAACACTGCAGAAATCCCAGGGCAGAGATGTGAGCATGAGAGCAGGGGGAAGTGTTGAAATGGCAAGTAACCGAAAGCTCAGGGTCCTGCTTGCGGAGCAGAGGTGTTCCGCAAAGCGGTCACCCAATCTGCGCTTGGTCTCCCCAATGTAGAGGAGACCACATTGTGAGCAGCGAATACAGTATACTACATTGAAAGAAGTACAATTAAATCGCTGCTTCACCTGAAAGGAGTGTTTGGGGCCTGGGATAGTGAGGAGAGAGGAGGTAAATAGGCAGGTATTCCACCTCCTGCGATTGCCATGGGACAGGATCCAGCAGCTGATGGGGACGAATGCTCCTCCAGATCCTCCTTCCGCTTCACCTCCCTCTGACCCCACCCCTTCTGATCTGACTCTTTGCCGTGTATTCACTATACCCTCTGACCTCCCCCTCTCAGATGCTGAATGTTCTGTACTCAGCAATGGTCTCAGTTTTATCCCCTTACGCCCCCACCTCAATGAATTTCGCGCTTGGCATGACGTTGAGCTCTTCTTCCGTCGCCTCCGCCTCTGGGCTCACTTCTTTGACCAAGAGTCATCCTCCCGACCAGCAGACCCATTCATCCGCGTCCAACATTCTCCCTCTACCTGGACCCCTCCCCCTGGCCACTTACCCGCTCTTGATCTCTTCATTGAAAACTGTCGGCGAGACATTGGTCATCTCAATTTCTCTGCCCCCTTCACTCACTGTAACCTGTCCCCCTCTGAACTTGAGGCACTCCGTTCTCTCAGGTCTAACCCCGACATGGTCATCAAACTTGCAGACAAGGGTGGTGCTGTTGTTGTATGGCGTACCAACCTCTACCTTGCAGAAGCTCAAAGCCAATTCACAGACACTTCTTCCTACCTCCCTCTGGACCATGACCCCACCACCGAATATCAAGCCACCGTCCAAAGGACTGTCACTGACCTCATCTCCTCTGGAGATCTTCCCCCTACAGCTTCCAACCTCATAGTCCCGCAACCCCGGACAGCCCTCTTCTACCTCCTTCCCAAAATCCACAAACGGGACTGTCCCGGCAGACCCATTGTGTCAGCCTGCTCCTGCCCCACTGAACTTATTTCTTCCTATCTTGACTCTATCTTTTCTCCGCTGGTCCAGTCTCTTCCCACCTACATCCGTGACTCTTCTGACGCCCTACGTCATTTTGACAATTTCCAGTTTCCTGGTCCCAACCGCCTCCTCTTCACTATGGACATCCAATCGCTCTACACCTCCACCCCCCACCAGGATGGTTTGAGGACTCTTCGTTTCTTCCTGGAACAGAGGCCCAACTAGTCCCCATCCACCACCACCCTCCTCTGCCTGGCTGAACTTGTTCTCACATTGAACAACTTCTCCTTCAACTCCACACACTTCCTTCAAGTAAAAGGTGTCGCTATGGGTACCCATATGGGTCTCAGTTATGCCTGTCTTTTTGTGGGATATGTCGAGCATTCTTTGTTCCAGTCCTACTCAGGCCCCCTTCCCCAACTCTTTTTCTGGTACATTGATGACTGTATTGGTGCCGTTTCCTGCTCCCGCCCCAAACTGGAAAACTTTATCAACTTTGCTTCCAATTTCCACCCTTCTCTCACCTTTACATGGTCCATCTCTGACACTTCCCTTCCCTTCCTCGACTTCTCTGTCTCCATCTCTGGGGATAGGTTGTCTACCAATATCCATTATAAGCCCACTGACGCCCACAGCTACCACGACTACACTTCTTCACACCCTACCTCCTGTAAGGACTCCATTCCATTCTCCCAGTTTCTCCATCTTCGACGCATCTGCTCTGATGATGCTACCTTCCATGATGGTGCTTCTGGTATGACCTCCTTTTTCCTCAACCGAGGATTCCCCCCCCCCCCCCACTGTTGTTGACAGGGCCCTCAACCGTGTCCGGCCCATTTCCCGTACCTCTGCCCTCAACCCTTCCCCTCCCTCCCAGAACCGTGACAGGGTTCCCCTTGTCCTCACTTTCCACCCCATCAGCCTCCATATCCAAAGGATCATCCTCCGCCATTTCCGCCACCTCCAGCATGATGCCACTACCAAACGCATCTTCCCGTTTCCTTCCGCTGTCAGCATTCCGAAGGGATCATTCCCTCCGCGACACCCTGGTCCACTCCTCCATTACCCCCACCACCTCGTCCCCATCCCATGGCACCTTCCCCTGCAATCACAGGAGGTGTAATACCTGCCCATTTACCTCCTCTCTCCTCACTATCCCAGGCCCCAAACACTCCTTTCAGGTGAAGCAGCAATTTAATTGTACTTCTTTCAATGTAGTATACTGTATTCGCTGCTCACAATGTGGTCTCCTCTACATTGGGGAGACCAAGCGCAGACTGGGTGACCGCTTTGCGGAACATCTCTGCTCAGTCCGCAAGCAGGATCCTGAGCTTCCGGTTGCTTGCCATTTCAACACTCCTCACTGCTCTCATGCTCACATCTCTGTCCTGGGATTTCTGCAGTGTTCCAGTGAAAATCAATGCAAGCTCGAGGAACAGCATCTCATCTATCGATTAGGCACACTACAGCCTGCTGGACTGAACATTGAGTTCAATAATTTCAGAGCATGACAGCCCCCCATTTTACTTTCATTTTTAGTTGTTTTTCCTTTTTCTTTTTTACATTTTTTACCATCTTTTTTTTGCATTTATTTCATTTCATCTTAGTTTGTTCAGTTTGCTTACCCACTGTTTTTTTCATGTTTGCACTTGCTGCTGTTCAATATTCAGTCTGTTAACACCTTTTCTGTACTAATGCTTTGTCTTTCAACACACCATTAACATATTGTTTGCCTTTGCTCCATGACCTTTTGGTCAGCTATGTGACCTTGTCCAATCTACACCTTCTCCTTTGTTATCTCTTGCCCCACCCCCACCTCACTTGCTTATAACCTTTGACATTTCTAATATTTGTCAGTTCCGAAGAAGGGTCACTGACTCGAAACGTTAACTCTGCTTCTCTTTCCACAGATGCTGCCAATCCTGCTGAGTGGTTCCAGCATTTCTTGTTTTTATTACTGGAGAAACATTGTTGGGTCAGCAGGTGAGCCACTTATCACAGAGCACTCAGCCCTGCCCTTCTTTTGTAGGCATGGGGTTGATATGGCCAGTGCCGTTAAACATGTTTTGATGGTAAGCCCCAAAGTGTTAATGGTGGGGGACTCAGCAATGATGGTGTTATTGGAGGTCAGGGAAGGAGCTTGGGTCTTGATGTAAATGTCACCATGCATCAGCCCAAGCCAGAATATTATCTATGATGTAAGATAGCGTGGATTATTTAATTATTCGAAAATTTGAAAATGGAGCTGAACTCTGTCGTCTTGTTAGTGAACATCCCCACTTCTGTCCTTAAGATAGAGGGAAGGTCATCAATGAAACAGGCCCAAAGACTGAGGAACCACTGTTGTGGATGTCCTGAAGCTGTATTGTTTGGCCTTTAAAAACCACTGTATGTTGGGTATAGCTCTAGCAACTGGAGGATATTTTCCTAAACTTGACTGTCTCCAGGGCTTCTTGCTGTCAAGACTGCCCTGATGTTGAGAACAGTTACTCTTGCCTTTCCATGGCATTGAACTCTTGGGTCCTTGGCTAGATCAAGACAACAGTAAGGTCTGTAATCAAATGATTCTGGTGGAACTTAAACTAAGCATCAGTGATCAGCTAATTGGTGAGTAGATGTTTTTCAATGAGACTCTTGACAACTTCTTCCATCACTTTGCTGAGAAATAAGAAAAGATCGATTGGATGATAATTGACCGGGTTAGACCTGTCCTGCTTTTTAGGACATGGGCAACTTTCCTCATTATCAGGTAGATGCCATTATTGTAGTTGCACTGGAATAGCTTGGCTAGACGTGTGTCTAGTTCTGGTGCCCAGATCTTCTGCACTGCAGTTGGTGTGTTATCAGGGCCCACACCCACGCTGTGTCCAATGCACTCAGATGCTTCTCATGTCACATGGAGTGAATAGAATTAGTTGGACTTTGGTATCTATGATGGCATGGACCTCAGGACAAGATCAATCATCAAACACTTCAGCCTTATCTATTTCACTCATATGTTGGAATTAGGTGCAGCTGAGGATGGGATGTTCATGGAGCCTCTTCCTCCCATTCACTACCTATTCCTAACTGGATGTAATAGTGCTCCAGAGGTTTTGGTTGTAATAACATTGAGCTCTATCTACAGCCTGTTGCTTTTGATGCTTAACATGCAGTTAGCCCTGTGTTGTAGTTAGGTTGATGCCTCATTCTTAGGTATGCCTGGTGCTGCTCTTGGCATGCCCTTTTATACTCCCCATGGAACATGACTGGCCTCACTGCTTAAATGCAGGATGTCCTCAATGTGGAGACATTTGGAATCCCCACCTCTGACTGAACCCCATATCATGCCTCTAGCCTATAAAGAGGCTCCACTCCTTACAAAAGAGAGTGAGAAATCTTGTGTCAGGGCAGGACTCAGCATACCTGTCCAATTTTCAACTTTTCAGGTGGACCATTGCTCACGTTATGGCGCAAGTATGGCAGAATGACGATGGAGATTTGGGGCCTACTTGTTTATTCTTCTGACCTCCAGAACCTCCCTGTGTAATTCTGTTATTTTCCTATCGTCATAAATATTTTCTCTCCCTTTTACTGCTTACCAAAATCGGTATAGTGTTGGAACAGAAAGGTTTTTCCCAGTGAGTCTCCAATGACCAGCACATGGACAGCAGATCAGCCACAGTGAACCATGCTCAGTGTCTATCTGTGAGGTCTGAAGTCAGCACTAAAATGCTTCATAAACATTCTCACTGATCCTAGCACAAGAAATCAGTCGAAACCTTGCCTGCACGATAATATAGGTTCATAATTTTTATCTAATTTTTAAACTCTTTAAAAGTACTAAAAAAAAACATTTTTCTTTGATTGTATTTTTTCTACAGCTCATATCTCATTGTTGTTATTTGTGCATTTTCTGCCTGGCTGTCACAGAGCATTTTGGGTATTGCAGTCCCACCGAAACAGCAGGAAAACTACAACTCTCATGATGCATTGCTTTCACATAGGGTCTTTCCAAAGCAGGGAGAAACCAAGGCTTAGGTGAAATTTTAAACTCAAGCCCCAGGCTTCAAGCAAAAACAACTTGCAGTATTAATTTCTATAGGCCCAGAGTCACCTACCTCCAGTTTTCCAAGGAGCAAGTTTTCTGAAGGCTGTGCTTCCCCAGAGAGGATATCACAGTACTCCACAGTTTCTTCCAGCATGATCTGAAGCCCTCTCCCCATCTGGCTATGCATAGTCTGTGGGAGTGGAAGTAACAATGGCCTGCAATTTTTTTGCCTCTGGCTCTTTCTAGGCAGCAGCAGCAGATGGCATCAGCCATGTTAGTCAGTCCATAACCCATGCCTGTATCAAGCAGGTCATTGTTGCCCTCTTTACCAAGGCCAGTCCCATAGACAGCAGCAGCAGCAGCAGGAAAAGGCTGTAGGGTTTGCTCCCATTCCCCCAAATCCAGGCTTCATAACTGCACCCATGTACTAATCAAGGCATCTTCCAATGAGCCAACAGTCTTCATGAATTATAAAGCCTTTCACTCCCTTAATATTCAGGTGGTAAATGATCAAGGCTGGAAGAACATGGGCAACCTTCTAACGAAATGTAAATGAGGTCCGACATCAAAATCATGGGACAGGTGGCCAATCACCTTAGCCACAACTCAGCCAAAATGAAACTTTACCCCATATGTGTGTTAAACCCAGATAAGAAAATGCAAGTTGGTAATGACAATAACCTTAAAAGGACACTATTTTCCCAAGTCCAAACTATTATCTTTAGATTGGTGTGCATGATCAAATTAAAGTGGAGGAACACAGGGCTAGAAATTAGTTTAGGCCCATTTTCAGGCCTGAAATAGGCAAAGTACTTGGATCATGCACCAGAAGCTGGAGGCATGAAACTTGAATGAAATAATTCTGTCAAGGTGCTGATGCCATTTGGAGCTCGCCAGTTGGGTTCCCATTAATTTGGGCCAGCTGCAATAACAGCAGTGGCTCTCAGGTAGGTCGAGAGGGATTGGCGGCGCGGTGGTGGGGGTGACGGGAACAGAAGGACGCAGGCAACAATGGATCTCTAGAGTGCTGTGGAGTTAGGAAGGGCATACCGACTCGACCTTCTGGTGTTTAAAAATATAGTGGAAAAACATACTTATTTTGTTAGTGCACTCCAGTGGTCCATTTAAGGTCTATTGCTTGGGCCACAGCAAGGATAGGAAAACCTGAACAGAGGCGGCCCGGTCAGCAATGATGAATTTATGACAGGTGTCCTTAAACAGGAGGTAGGCCCCTCATTAGCATACTCAAGGGGCCTAATGCCCATTTATGGGAATGTCTAAATATTGCCTGAAGCAAAATGGCATTGAAATTATTTCAGGCGCCCTTGGCTATAGGGACATAGCGCTGTGAGGCTGGACCTTTCTGTCCATTTCCTGCTCAAAGAGCGGGTGCAACAGGGTCCAATTTCTCCCTCAGAAAGTTCTAGTTTTGCAGTTACATAGCTGTCAGTATAAATAGAAAAGGCAAATTGGGAACCCTGGTAGTACAGAGATGAGAAATTTATATATAAGCAAGAAAGTGATGTTGAATTTGTACAGGACATCGGTTAGATCACAGTTGAGGTATTACAATCAGTTCTGGGCACCCCATTTTAGGAAGGATATAGAAAGGGGAAAGTACAGGTCAACTAGAATGATACCAGGAATGAATGGCAATAGTTATAAAGACAGGATTGACAAATTAAAACTTTTTCACTGGAGTAGTGATTGTTTACTCTGGTTAGTGAATTGGTTAAAAAAAAGTCATGACATTGGAAAAAATATTTTAAAACAGAGGGTCATTGGAACATAGAATGCTTTACCACAAGGGGTGATTGAGGCAGGGACTATTCCTTCCTGTAGCCAGATTGACTTTAAAATCTGTGAATAAAAGGAATAAAATTGTCTTTTATCAACAAAAATATCATTAACAACAGGAAAAAACACAAAGCATTTCTCACATACGAGATCTGCCTCTTCTCTTTGGGCTCTTTACATGTGCTTTTGTTTAGTCCCACAATGGATTATGGCTGGATATGTATGTAGTTTCTCCTTGACTACACACACTTTGAATGAACTCTGCACAGAGTGGGAGGATTTTACATTCCAGCCAGTATATTGCTCTGGTTTGTTCTAAAAGAAAGAACACAGAGTCATGTTCCTGCTGGGATTGTGTTTGCAGCTGCATCATTAGATCATGGAGCCATAGGCATTGTGTAACGCCACATTCAGCTTGGTTTGTATTCTTTAAAATCTGTGGAATTTCTTTTGAACGATAGAGTAGGAGAGAGCACAGTGGCAGCATCTGCAACTACTGGTCAACTGTGGGCCTTTTGGTATGTGAAAAACATACAAGAAGCAACTGTAAACAATCGTGTGAGAGTCAGGACTCAGGAGAGTTGCAGTGTAAGAAATGAAAACTCAGGAGACTAACAATGTGAGAGAGGGAATTCAGAAGAATAATAATGAGATATGGAAGCAAAATACTGCAGATGCATTTAAATGATCTGCTGCGTTTAATATTGCGGCAGCTCCGCAACGTGCGGTCCGTGCGGGTGTACCGCCATTTTTGAAGCTTGCCGCCAATCTTGGAAATCTGAGAGAGAAGCAGAAAATGCTAGAAATACTCAGCAGGTCCAGTAGCATCTGTGGAGAGAGAAACAGAGTTAACATTTTAGATCTGTGACCTCTTATCAGAACTTCATCTGACGAAGGTCATCAACCTGAAACTGTTTCTGCTTCTGCTTCTCTCTCCACAGATGCTGCTGTACTTGCTGAGTATTTCCAGCATTTTCTATTTCTCTCAATGAGATATGAGACTCAGGAGAGTAATAATGTAAAAGGTGGGACGCAGGAGATTTACAGTGTGAGAGATGGGTCTTGGGAGAGTAATAGTCTGAGAGGTGGGACTCAGGAATACAGTTTTTATAATTGTGTAATATTTTTGAAATCAAACCAGAGGAAAGCAGAGGCATATAAAAGCTGTAGTCTGAATATCTTGTTAGATTTGAGGACCAGTGTCAGTGCTTGTGAAATATCCACTGTATATGTGACTGCACAAGAGGGTACAGAATGAAACAGAGCAGGGAATAGTAGGGACAGACTGGGAAAACAGCAAGAATAAAGCAGGAAGACAACTGGAAAGGAGTGATAAAGCAGCAAGAACAGAGTGAGAAACAGCTGCAACATGGCAGGACAACAGCTGCAACAAAGCTGGAACAGAGTGGGGAGATAGCTGGAACAGAACAGGAAAACAACTGGAATAGAGCACGAAAGCTACTGAAACAAAATGAGAAAGCAGCAGAAACAGAGTGGGTAAACTGAAAGAGCACGGGAGAGTAGCAACAAAGTGGTAAAACCACTTGAAGTTAGAGCAGACAAAGCAGGAACACTGAAGAGTAGGAACAAAGGAGGAACATACAGCAGAGCACAGCACGGATACAAGAGAGTAGGTACACAGCACAAAGAGAACAGACACAGATCAAAAACACAGCAGAGTGTAGGAGAGTAGAAGAAGTGTGGTAACACAGTAGGAACAGAGTGGGAACAGAGCAGGAATGTAGAAGTGTAAAGCGGGAACACAGGAGAATACCAACAGGCATATGGAGAGCAAAGCAAGAACTGAACAGAAACATGTTAGGAATAAGGGAGGAACACAGAGGGAACAAGGTTCATGAAGGGAACAGAGCAGAAACACAATAGGAACAGAGCAGAAACATAATTGGAACAGTGTATGAATAAAATGAGCTGCCAATTCGCTGTTGTCCGTTTTTCACTACCGCTCAAAACTAATTTTACGTTGCTACCTTTCAGATGAACCCCTTTCCTGCTCAGATAGGTGGGCTGGATTTTCTAAACTCGCTGCCAAGATTGGCGGCAAGCTTCAAAAATGGCGGTACACCCGCGTGGACCACACGAGGCTGCAACGAGGCCTCGCCACTGGTAATATCGGGTCGGGTTTTCCCGGAGTTGAGGCTGTGATGGGCCTCTGCTGGAGGATTTTTTGACCCTTTTTGCCACGAGCTCCGACGTCAGGGGGCTGTAAAATTCAGCCCAATATAAAAGATCACAATCCACTATTTCGAAGATGAGCAGGGTAGTTCTCCTTGGTGTCCTGACCAATATTTATCTCTCAACCAACATCACTAAAAACAGATTATCTGGTCATTATTTCATTCCTGTTTGTGGGACCCTGGCAAATTGGCTGCCATTTTGTTCTATGTAACCGCAGTGACTGCATTTCACAAGACCTTCATTGAATGTAAAATGTTTTGGGACACTATGAGGCTGTGAAAGCTGCTATGTAAATGCAAATTCTTAGATTTCCTGGCAAACAGACATTTCCAGTAGGAACTGGGCATTAACTGCAGTAAAACAAGACCCACGAGAAGAAAATGTCTTCTTTCGGCTCCCAGTGGCCACCTGGTTTGTGCAGGGCATCTTAGATAGGGGTACAGTGATATAGAGGATATATTACTGGACTAATGTGAGGTTATGTCCTGCAGTGGCAGTTTGAGAATTTGAATTCAGTTTTCAAAAATCTGGAAATAAAATGTTGGCATTGATAAAAGTGACTAGGAAGCTATTGTCATAAAAACCCATAGGTTCACTAATGTTGTTTAGGGGAAGAAACCTGCCATTCTTATTTGGGTCTGGTCTACATGTGACTTCATTCCTCCACCAATGGTTTTGAACCTTAATTGGCCTCTGAAGCAGGTTGATCAGCCACTCAACAACAACAGCTTGCATTCAAATAGTGCCTTTAATGAAGTAAAATGTCCCAAGGTGCTTCACAGGAGCGTTATCAAATAAAATTTAACACCAAGCTACATAAGGAGATATTAGAAATAAAAACAAGAAATGCTGGAACTACTCAGCGGGTCTGGCAGCATCTGTGGAAAGAGAAGCAGAGTTAACGTTTCGGGTCAGTGACCCTTCTTCGGAACTGACAAATATTAGAAATGTCAAAGGTTATAAGCAAGTGAGGTGGGGGTGGGGCAAGAGATAACAAAGGAGAAGGTGTAGATTGGACAAGGCCACATAGCTGACCAAAAGGTCATGGAGCAAAGGCAAACAATATGTTAATGGTGTGTTGAAAGACAAAGCATTAGTACAAATAGGGTGTTAACAGACTGAAGGTTGAACAGCAGCAAGTGCAAACATGAAAAAAAACAGTGGGTAAGCAAACTGAACAAACTAAGATGAAATGAAATAAACATGAAAAAAAAGTTGTAAAAAATGTAAAAAAGAAAAAAAAGAAAAAATAACTAAAAATAAAAGTAAAATGGGGGGCCCGTCATGCCCTGAAATGATTGAACTCAATGTTCAGTTCGGCAGGCTGTACTGTGTCTAATTGGAGATATTAGGTCAGATCAAATCTTTGGTCAAAGAGTTAGGCTTTAAGTAGGGTCTTAAAGGAGGAAAGAGAGGCGGAGAGGTTAATGGAGGTAATTCCAGAGCTGAGGGCCTCAGCAGCTGAAGGCACGGCTATCAATGGTGGAGCAATTAAATTTGGGGATGTTCAAGAGTACAGAAATGGAGAAGTATAGATATTGTTATGACCAAGTAATGCACTGTTAATTCAGTCCCACTACTCTACAGGGCATAGCATATCAAATAAAGTTTCCCACCCACCGAGGACTAACCAAATTAAACACTGTATTTCCCCCCCAGAATAAAGCACACCAAACCAGGTTTCTTTAAAGAATAACAACATTAACTATTTATTAGAAAAGAAATAATAGGTCTTAACTACTAATGAGATAAATCTATATATGTAAAACCCTTTATTCCCTTAACTCTCATGCACACACACATACATTCAAAAATAAATGGTTAACTTGTTTCAAAAAGGGGTTTTGGATTAAAACTATTTCTTAGGAATAGAAGGAATAATAAAAATAATTGAGGTTCACGTTCTGGTAGGATGTTTTCGGTACGGTGAGGTGTCCTGGAGTCAAATAGTCGGATGCCACTCGAAGTCTCTCCAGGCGAGGTTGATGTCTGTGATGGGTAAGTGTTCACGATAATTTAACTGCAGCAGGCATCACATAGGTCTTCCATCATGGGGGGTAGCAACAGGTCTGCTTGGGTTTTGAAGCAGCAGTCTAGCAGTCAAAGAATTCTTCAGATTTCAAGATTTTCATAGAGCACAGGAGGCAGCAGGAATCTCATTGGATGCATAAATTCTTCAGAGACTGGAGGCAACAGGATTCAGTTTGCGACCTTTCAAATGCAGGATTCCTTTTCAAGAGCAGCGAGTCTCCTTTACAGAAAGAGAGGTAGCACTTTCCATGGTCTTTTCTCTGGCTACAGGCAGGTCAAGCAAAGATTTCAAATGCCTGCTCTTTGTCCAGTTCACTGGCTTTTAAAAGGTCCGAAGTGAAAAAAGCACCTTCCTGAACATAGTCACCTGTCCAGACATAGTGTCTCCTCCTTGTCACTCAAGCTGGTCTGAAGAAAGGTCAAATCCACATGATTCCCTTGAGACTGCTGACCTTCCTGTTCTTTTACAAGTTTAACTTCTTTTCAAAACACCCATAAAGTTCAACTCTTTGTTCTGAACTTCCTTTCAAAACATTGCTGGGATTCCAATTATTTTTGTAGGTGTCTTTCACTGAGCAACATCCTTTGTTCAGTTTTTTTTTTAAACACATAGCAGTCCAAGATTTTAGTACAAAAATAAAACCTTTTGTGACAATATCTTGGAGGGCTGTAGGGTTGGAGGATGGGGGGATTTGAAAAAGGATGAGAATTTTAAAATCGGGGTGATGTTTAACCTGAGAGCCACTATAGATGAGCGAACACACGGGTGATAGATGAACAGGACTTGTTGCAAGTAAGGACATGGGCAATGCAGTTTTGGATGACAAAGTATAGGGAAGGTGGAATGTGGGAGGCCAACTAGGAGAGCATTGGTATAGTCAAGCCTAGAGGTAACGAAGGCATGGATGAGTGTTTCAACAGCAGATGAGCTGAGGCAGAGGAGAAGTCGGGTGATGTTACAGAGGTGGAAGCAGGTGGTCTTAGTGATGGTGCCGATATGTGGTTCTTCTCCGGGTCAAATACGACACCAAGATTACGAACAGACTGTTTCCACCTCAGACAGTTGCCAGGGAGCGGAATGGAGTTGGTAGCTAGGGAACAGAGTTTTGTGGTGGGGACTGAAGGCAATGGCTTCAGTCTTTCCAATATTTAGTTGGGGGATTTTCTGCTCATCCAGTACTGGATGTCAAACAAGAAGTCAGACAATTTAGTGACAGTGGAGGGGGTGAGAGAAGGGTTAGTGAGGTAGAGCGGGGTGTTGTCAGCATAAATGTGGAACCTGACACTGTGTTTTTAATGATGCCAATGAGGGCAGCATGAGATGAGAATTAGTAGGGGCCAAGGATAAATCCTTGGGAGACATCAGAGACAACAGTGCAGAAGAGGCTATGACTAGATAGAGAAGGACAACAGTCCTATCTATCCAGCTAGATGATGGCGGACAGGCATTAGAGGAGGATGTATCAAACCTTTACTCAGGTCAAGATGGGAAATAAATGCCAGTCTTGCCAGCAATGCCCATATGCTGAGAATGTATTTTTAAAAAGACCATCAGAGAGAAGCGTGCAGTTTTCCTTCCCACACTTTTACTTAGCCCAGGGGAACCCCAAGTGCAGACCCATCCCCTGTGTAAGCTATTGGCCTAGTAAACAGGTGCAAGCTTGAGCATACGCATCAGGCTTGATGGCCTTCTGGTTGCAGGTTATGGATAAGTTCCCAAGAAATTCCAGCAGGCCACATGGAGCTGGAGACCTGAGACTTGGTGTCCACCTATTTTTCTTTAGCCCAATGACTAGGGAATACTGATTCCCTAGGATCAGGGTAGAGGGAAAATAGATCCTGCTGTCTTAAATATTAGTGGTATTTAAGCCCTCCGTTGGGAAGTTCCTTCAATTTACTGCTTTGGCAGTGAGGATAAGACCAGATTGTAGGACTCAGGGATAAGGGGAGAGACAATAATGGAAAACAGCAAGGTATAATGTAGGAAAGGTTTTACACGGAACAAATTGCACAGCCCAGTAGAGGAATATATGAAACAGAAGACTGTTTATTTTGGTACCAAAATCTTAAATATCTAAAACAAGATGCTGTAAATGATCCTGAGTAATTATAATGAATCAATAAGCTACAAATGTGCAATGGAATGCAGACAGCCATAACGGAATGAATGATCTGAAACCCGCGGCTTGTTTATCGTGCTGAAGAAAATTAGAGAATCACTGAAGAGATCTTTGGAACAGAATAAATATTTAAGAAAACAAAAAAGCTAGTCACTCTAAAGGTCAAATTTAAAATCTGGAGGTGGAGACACATTGCTGCATATGCCTATTATATATGTGCAGACAATTGCATGCACACAGTTCTGAAAAGGAAAAATAGACACAAGATTTGTTAATGTCCTTCAGGGAATCTGGTGTCCTTATTCAGTCTGACCTATATGCAACTCTAGTCCCATATCAATGTGCTTGACTCTTAACAGCCCTCTGAAGTAGCCCAGCAAGCCACTCAGTTGTATTAAAGCTACTGCAAAGTCAATGCCTACCTGCACCTTCTCAGGGCAAGTAGAGAAGGGCAATAAATACTGGTCTTGCCAGCACTGTCCATACCCTGCAAATGAATTAATTAAAAAAGGGATGGAACAGGGTGCTGTACAATTTAAATATTGCAGTTCCACTTACTTAGATAGAAAGGGGAAAAAAAGCAGTATTTATTTCGTGCCTTTTACAACCTCAGGGCAACCCAAAGTGCTTTGTCGCACTTGTACCTCTCAGCTAGAAAGTCATGGATTCAAGCCCCAGTCCAGATACTTTAGCACATAATTTAAGCAGGGGTTAGTGAGGTAGAGCGGGGTGTTGTCAGCATAAATGTGGAACCTGACACTGTGTTTTTAATGATGCCAATGAGGGCAGCATGAGATGAGAATTAGTAGAGGCCAAGGATAAATCCTTGGGAGACATCAGAGACAATAGTGCAGAAGAGGCTATGACTAGATAGAGAAGGACAACAGTCCTATCCAGCTAGATGATGGCGGACAGGCATTAGAGGAGGATGTATCAAACCTTTACCCAGGTCAAGATGGGAAATAAATGCCAGTCTTGCCAGCAATGCCCATATGCTGAGAATGTATTTTTAAAAAGACCATCAGAGAGAAGCGTGCAGTTTTCCTTCCCACACTTTTACTTGGCCCAGGGGAACCCCAAGTGCAGACCCATCCCCTGTGTAAGCTATTGGCCTAGTAAACAGGTGCAAGCTTGAGCATACGCATCAGGCAACTTATTATGGCCTTCTGGTTGCAGGTTATGGACAAGTTCCCAAGAAATTCCAGCAGGCCACATGGAGCTGGAGACCTGAGACCTGGTGTCCACCTATTTTTCTTTAGCCCAATGACTAGGGAATACTGATTCCCTAGGATCAGGGTAGAGGGAAAATAGATTCTGCTGTCTTAAATATTAGTGGTATTTAAACCCTCCATGCAGTGCTGAAGGAGCGCTGCACACTCAGATGCCAGAAATCCAAGCTTGTCCCTAGTGCCCAGGTGTACAATGGGCAGCACAGGCCTTTTATAGCATTCATGAACCAATGCAATCTGTTGCATAGGTCTAAGCACTTTCTGCTTTAGATTTTAAATAAATCATCAGGGGTCAGGGAGGTGGACAAAAGTCCCATCACACTAAAGATGTGCCTCAATTCCACAGGAGCAGACCATTTGGGCGGCTCTGTAAGCAGGAGCTCTTTAGTAACAGTACACTACATTTTCTGGTGCAGCTTGCACCAAACTGGTTCAAGATAGACAAGAACAGATGGGCTATATTGTTGGTAATTCTGTTCACCATTTAAGACTGTCAGCAAATAATACTTTGTGTCGGCCTTGATTCAATGATGCTACTCTCGCTTCCTTGTCTCTGAGTCAGAAGGTTCAAGCACCACTCTGGGAATTAAGAATGTCAGTGTAGTATTGAGGGAGCACTCAGCTCTTGGAGGTGCCAGCTTTATGATGAGATTTAAACTGAAGCTCTGCCTGTTCAGGTGGATATAAAAGACCCACTTGCACTATTCGAAGAAGAGCAGGGGAGGTCTCCTTTTCACTTTTCACATTGTCAGACATTGCTGTGCTTTATATGAACAGAGGCATAACACTTAAGTCTGCCCGCCTGACAGGAAGTGGGTGGGAGGGTGGTTAAAATGGCAGCAGCAGTGTACCACTATACCACTGTATTTCCAATTTGATCCTGTCCGTCGCCATTTTAACAGCACAGGTTTTGGATTCAGGGAAGGTAAGTGCTCCATTAATATTTAAATGCTGAGGTCCTATGACAAAATTAGGACCCAAATGTGATTTTAAATCATGCACAGTACTGAACCTACCAGTTAATCATGGTTGCAAGCAGGAGCGGGACCAAAGAGGCAGGAAGAGAGGTAATTTTAATTTGTCTTACGGTTTGCTTGTGGGACCCAAGGAGCAGAAGTACTCCTCCAGGTCCCACAAGGAAAGCTTGGGTCTCCCATGACTCAGACTTTGCTACCTCTCCTCCGATCATGATCCTCTCCAAACCTGCCCCCATCAAACACTTCCCTTAATGCCAGGTACTCTTCCCTGGTGTAGCCCCCTGCAACCCGAACTCCCTGTCCAACCAGCCAAACAGGTAGTGATACCCGCCAAGTTCAGACAAGAGTCGGATATCCAACATGGGTGGCAAGATTTTAAATCCGATCCCAACTAATGTACCCTAATTATTTTGGAGTACACGAGTGATTTGTTTAAGTGCGTGCCCCTTTAAACTTTTAGCGTGGCCGCGCACACATGGTAACTATAGGGGGCTGACTTGTGCGCAGCGTGCGTGGGAACTTTTAAGTTGCTGTGTGGTCACACGGCTAACGGGCAGTTAAGTATTTAAGGTCCTGAATTTTCTCCATCTTTCTGTAGGACAGGAGTTAAAATCTCTCTGGCCCTCATGCAACTCCACCATGTGACCTTGCTGCTTGCCATGGCCCTTCCTCTCCCCTGAGCCCACCTCTCAAGCCCCACCCTTGCCACAATTTCAAATTGAGATGAGAGGTCCTCCATTTCCTTGGACTTACTGTCACTATGCAGCTCTAACTTAGTGGGGAGTGTGAGGGAAACTTAGTTTGCACATGTGAACAGGGTTTTCGCTGCACTCCTGATAGAGTTATGCTGGTGTTGCAACAGAAATCCTGAAGAAATTCAGGGCCTTAAACACTTAGCCATTGGCCAGGATCAGTTTGTGTAAACTTTCGTTTAACGCGGCCATTTTATGATGCCTTAAAATGTTTAATCTGTGACCAGTCTCCTTGGGATCATTTTTCAAATTCACACACCCACTGGGAAACATCGGCAGCTGGGAATCCAGATCAGGAACTTGGGCAAAGAGTGCTGACTGTTTTGCAACTGAACAGATGAAAATCTGTGGGCACTTCATGCCTGAATTCCCAATGAGCCAGCATAAGAGATACAGCTGTGTCAGGGGGCTCCCATTCAGGAGCAGCAGCTGTCAACTTTCTCCCTTGACTGAGGTCACACTTAGAAGGAGCACAAAATTCGGGAGAAGTTGCTACGTGCCATACGATCCCACCAAGGGCGAGCTGATTAACACCGATTCAGCCGGCAACCTCCGCAGACTGAGCTGGTCTGCTCCGATGTTGGTAAAATACCAGTGCCAGTGTAAAATGGCTCCTAGGTGGGGCCTTATTTGGGCTAGTTGGCTGCCCGCCTCCGTGGAGTGGGCAGCTGACCTAGTTTCCAGCCCTCCCCGGGAAAGACCCCTGAATGTGGGAATATGTCGGGGAGTTGTCCCGACACAGCTCCCCCCTATTTTCCCATTTCCCCCGCCTCCAATCCCATTGTCACAGGACTGGGGAAATCCAGCCCTTAGTGTGGGACTGGACAGACGTACAGTATCATCCTTGAAGGACATAAGTGAATTGGTTCAGATTTTACCCTAATGCAGAATCATTGATAGTTTATAACCCACAATTTGCCTGATTGTTCAATTGAGAGAATTGAACACTTGGATGTAGTCCAGTCCCATGACAACTCCTGACCCCTATCTGGCTGCATAATGCTTTTTAGGGCAAGAATATTCAGTCTGGTGGCTTCAACAGATCAGATCATGCACTGAATTAGAAACCAGAATTGAGTAGTACAGAAGCAAGCATGTTATGCTAAACCTTTATCAATCACTGGTTAGGCCCACACTAGATTTTTGTGTTTCATTCTGGTAATGTTTTAGAGAGGATGCAGAGAAGCTTTAACACAATGGCACTAGTTATTCAGGACTTCAGGTACGTGCGAAAAGGAAAGAAGATGGTATGGTTCTCCTTTGAGCTGGCAAGGTTAAGAGGAGATTTGATAGAAGTATTCAAAATCATGAATCTTTTTGATAGAGTAAATAAGGGGAAACTATTTCCAGTGGCAGAAGGGATGGTAACAAGAGGACACAGATTTAAGATGATAGGCAAAGGAAACGGAGGCTTCATGGGGAACTATTTTTTTACACAGCGAGTTGTTGTGCTCTTGAATGCACTGCCTGAAAGCATAGTGGAATCAGATTCGATAGTAATATTCAGAATAGAATTTGGATAAATACTGGAAGGGATATAAAAATATGGGGAAAGGGCAGAGCAAGGGAATGAATTGATTTGCTCTCCCAAAGAGCCACACAGATGGGATGGGCCGAATGGTCTCCTTCTGTGCTGTATCATTCTATGATTCAGATGTGTATCCTAACTCTATTTGTCCACCATGGCTCCATATCCCTTAACACCCTTGGCTAGCAGATATCTATGTATCTCAAACTTAAAGTGATTGATTGAACTAGCATCTACTGCTTTTTTGTGAGAGGGAGTTCCTCACTTCTACCACCCTTTGCTTTTGGAAGTGTGCCCTAAATTCTCTCCTGAATGATCTGCCTCTGATTTTAATATTGTATCACCTTGTCCTAGACTCCACTACTAACAACAACAAAAACTTGTATTGATATAGCACATAGCACCTTTAACATAATAAAACATCCCAAAGTGCTTCACAGGAGTGTTACAAAGCAAAGTTTGACACTGAGTCACATGAAGACGTATTAGGGCAGATAACCAAAAGCTTCGACAAAGATGTTGGTTTTAAGGAGAATCTTAAAGAAAGAAAGAGAGGTAGAGGGCAGAGATGCTTAAGGAGGGAATTCCAGAGCTTCTGGCCTAGGCAGCTGAATGGGGCGATTAAAATCATGGATGCACAAGGGGCCAGGATTAGAGGAGCACAAATACCAGCAGAAAAAGTTTCTCTCTATCTATCTTATCAAATCCTTTCAAAGGATTTTCAAACCTCAATCCTTAACCTCATTTATTCCAGGGAACAGTTGATGTAATCTCTCCTCATAATCTAATCCTTGGAGCCCAGGTAACATTCTGGTAAATCTGCGCTGTACTCCTTCCAAGGCCAATGCATCCTTTCCAAGGTGGAGTGTCCAGAACGGTGTTCTGGATGTGGTCTAAACAGAGCTTTGTCTAGCTGTAGCAGAACTTGCTCTCCTTTCTATTCTAGCCTTCTAGTTATAAAAGTTTGCATTCCATTAACCTTTTTGATTATTATTTTGTAGCTGACTACTACATTTTAGTGATCAGTGTACATGGACCCTTAAATTTCTTTGGACTTCACTGTTTTTCCTTTTCACTGGTTAAATAATACTCAAATCTATCCTCTTTTGGTCCAACATGAATGATGTCACACTTACCTATTGTAGAGATTTGATTTCAGAAGGGACAAGCATGGATTCGATGGGCTGAATGGCCTCCTCTGTGCTGTAAATGACTCTATGCTCTATGACTAATGTAGTGGGCAGTGAGCTCTTTAATGTGTACGGTAATAAAGGGAGTGTGGATGGTTAGGCATGTTGGACATTTTGTTGATCGGGCAACTATGCCACTGTCAAGATTACAGGACTGCTCACTCAAAGTCACGTTTATAAAGTTAAGTAAAAGTCTTGTCAATTGATGATTGATGCACTAGTATCCCTTACATCTTACTCCTCCTGCTGAATTGTTTCTCCCCCTCTGGATGGCGAAATGATGATAGGCAATGGAAGTAACAGACACTTTCAAAAGACTACAGGGAAGTACCCAGTGATCTATCCAATAAAAACATGATAGATTGGTGCAAAATGATGGATCATGGTGGCTGCCAGGGTGTCGCCTTCCCTAGGGGCTGCTCCTCAATGTAGTGGGAAGGCCAGCATGCTCCTATGACCCTGAGCACGATGCTGGCAGGAGTTCAACTCATGACAGGACCACGCAAGCCAGACAGGTTGGAAAGTAACATCCAGACTAAAGGCAGTCACCAGTCCTCCTGGTTAAGGGTTGTCAGCCAAGCTAACAACCTGTCCACATTAAAATTCCTCTTGTTATGGAAAGAGCTCAGAGATAATTCTGTTACAGATCTGCTATTTCCATTTACAGCTTCACTGGACCCATCTTTCATTTCTTTACTTCCCTCATTACCACCCTTTTGCCTTGCACTATCATTCCTTTGTCGTTTAATCTCTCGTGCCTTCCACCCTATCACAGACCTTCCTTTTGTTCATTCCTCCCCTCCCCTCCCCACTTTCCCTCTGTACATGCACAAAAACTGTTACATCTCTATCTTCTTCCAGTTCTGATGAAAGGTGCCTTCCACCCTATCACAAACCTCAAATGTAAACTCTGTTTCATTATCCACAGGATGTTGCCTTACTTGCTCAATGTTTTCAAGATAATCCAAAATATTACTTAAATTAAAGTGTGAGAGTAGAATAAAGGGACACAGGTTGAAACTAGTATAACTTAACTTTAGGATTGATATTGAGAAATTATTCTTCACAGAAAGATATGATGAATGTGTGGAATAAACATCCAGATGTAGTAGTGGAGTCCAAAACTCTGAAATGGTTTCAGAAACAATTAAATGCTGCAATGGGAGGACCTTGGGATTGTTGTGTAATTGTCTTTAAGAGTGATGTCCCTTTATGATCTTAGTATGCTAATGAGCTAAGCAGCAGAACCCAATCATGTGAGTACTTGCCAGAGTCAATCTGTAACTGTAACACCAAGAAGCAAGTTCTATAAATAATTAGTTCTGTACTGTATATAGTTGTTAGCTGTAAATAAACCTGTTTGAGATCTTCAATAACCTGTTCTCCACACATCTCATTCATGTTGCATCAGACAAAATAAAAAGCTTCTCTTTACAAGGATCTCTCTGAATGCAATGCTAAAAGTGTTTTTTTGGATGAGATGATAATGCAAGGTCCTATCTGTCTGTTCACGGTGGATGTAAAAGATTCCACAGCACTATTGGAAGAGCAGAGGGGTTTTCCCAATGTCCTGGTCAACATATATCACTCAGCTATCATCACTAAAACTGGTCATTGAGCTAATAGGTTGTTTGGAGGACTTTGCTTGTGGAATAGGCAGCAAACTGTTGCTTATGGCACAACAGATAGTGGACATTGAAACAAAAGTAATTCATTGACTGTGAAGTTTTCTGAGGATGTGGTTCATGACTAAATAAACGTCAGTTGTTTCCTAGTTTTAATTCTTAAACATTTCAATGTTTTTTTCACTAGCTCTAAGATTTATTTGAATGTCCATCTGTTCCACAGTAATCTCTAAAACAAAACTTCCCACCGAGTAATATACACTGAGGCCTTTCCAACCCACAAGTGGGCTGCTTCATTCAGGATCAAGGCAAAAGCATTTGATTTTGTACACATGATTTCAATTGCAAATAAAACTGGGACATTCTCAGCTCCATTTGAGACCCTTTCAGATGCAGCTGCTTCATGTTTTTGTGGCAATTCCCTGGAACATTCTGGAATGACCCGATCTCAACAGAATAATTTGTAAAAATGCACTTGAGTTACACAACAGAAATACAATAGTGCAAGCTATGGAAAACATAGTCCCTCCATTGACCTTCGTGCTTCCGAAAAGAGAAAGGAGGTGGGAACCAGCGCTCCCAACACTGCACAAAATTAATATAAAATCAACTTAGAATTACAGGGAGGACAAGCAAATGGATCAGATAATGCAATCAGAATACAGTCAGATTAAAGAGCCTGGATCAGACCTGAACTAACCAGAAAATACGCAGGTTGAATGGTTTGGATCAGACCTGGACTCATTTGAATACACCCAAGTTAAACCGCCTGGGCCAAAATTGAACTAATCTGAACATACTTGCCGCAATATTCGGCTCTATAGTTCGGTGCTATGGGCACCAGAGAGGTAGAAAATGGCAGGCAGTCCATGTTGTGTGATTGCCTTTAAGAGTAATGCACTTTTCAGATCTTAGTATGTGAATGAACCAAGTACCAGGATGCAGTCATGTGACTGCCAGCCAGACGTACTCTGCTACTCTAACACCAAGAGGCAAGTCATGTAAATAGTTAGCTCTGCACTGTATATACTTGTTAGCTGTTAATAAACCTGTTTGAGACCTTCAATCAACCTGGAATCCACGCATCTCATTTATGTTGCATCAGACAACATAAAAAGCTTCTCATTACATGTTGACAGCAGTGGTGAGAATCCAAGATTGAAGACCACAGGAAAACAGCTTTAAAAACTATATACAGATAAAAGAGAGAAAGTTGAAAGAAACACTGGCCCAAACAGTGTAAAGAAGGAACAAAACCTCACCTCCAACTGTAGAGGATAAAGTTGAATGACAGACTGCAAATCAATCACTGTGAGCAGGTGAGTCAGTGTGCCGTCGGTACAGGAACCCGAGTTAAAATAAAAGCTTTGAGGTGCTTGCAAAGTTGATTTATTTAAAGGCTTAGTAAAATAAAAAAACACGGAAAACCCAATCCCTGATTGATTGCCTTCAAAGTTTCCCCCAGGCTGATCGAGGACCGTGTCATTAAGGAGGCGCCTGATAGTGAAAAGCATGGGAATCCTCCATTCACTCAGCCAGAGTTTTTAAAAAACCATTAAAACCACTCAACCATGAAGAATTGCCTGGCTGCATAAACAAACTCTAGCAAAAAAAAGCACTTGAAATGCCTATTGCATAGCTGTGTAAGCAAACTGACTGGAGGTTAGAAGCTAGATAAACAATCACTACAAAACACTTGCTTCTGTCAATCAAAGCAGCTAGTCTAGAGAACAGACAGTTTTTCTTAAAGAGGAAACAGTGCAAAGTCATAAAGCAAGTTCTGAGCAAAAGAATAGCAGGAAGATGGATACCAAATTTCCCAGTATGAACTGGAAGGGCATTGATATCCTACCTGAGTTCCAATTGTTCAAACAAAGAATGCAGTTATGCTTCACAGACCAAGTAACTACAGAACCAGGAAAGCAAGCTGTAAAAATAATGATAGCAATTGGAAATGAGGGATTATACAGAATCAATACCACAGGCATATCTGAAGAGGACCATAAAGATCCTGTAAAGTATGGAAAGTGCTGAAGGATCAGCTCCGATTGAAAGTGAATTTTTGAATTCACCGCCGAGAATTATGTCCTACAGGCAACAGCCACAGGAATCAATAGACCAGTTCATCAGCAGATGCCATAGTAAGGGCAATGAACGTGATTTCTCAGAAGCTGAGCTGTCAGTCCAAATAATGTTGCTGGTGATAGTATCAATGCCCATTGAAGCATTTCAGAAATATATCTTGGGGATAAAAGAAAGGTTACAGCATTGATGCACTGCTGGAAGATGGCAGGACCTACGAAGCCATTGTAGCTGGACACAGCACCTGCAAGCACTAGGAGAAACCAACAGTATCGGCACTATAAGCAGGTTGAAAGGAGCAAGCAAGCTGTGTGGTAAATGTGGTCTGTCCCACTCACGACAAAATTGTCTTGCATTTTGTGACCTGTGCAAGGCATGTGGTGTAAAAGGACACTGGGCCCGCCTTTGCAGGAATTCTGGCTCCAAAGACATAGCTGGAAGTCACATAGGACACAAGGAAACAGAAAACAGGGCAACAGCAGCAAGGAAAGCCCCAGAGACCTGCGTAAACATAAGCCGATATATGAGGTTCACGGCAAAACAGACCTGAGACAAGACCCAGAGAGAAATAATGCTCAGTCAGTCAATGAACAAGCATTCCACATTGGAACCTGACACACCGTGTTGATGAAGTTCAACAACTGGAAGTTTTCACCACTATTAACATCATGTGCCCAAAGAAAGCTGGCAAACATACACTCAGGGTCAAGATTGACACCAGAGCTAGTGCAAATATCCTACCAGTCCGAATCATCAAAGATATGTACCAGAGTCATTGGAAATCAATGATACAACTGACGACTGCCAAGTTATCTGCATATAATGGGTCACCCATTCTTGCAGTGGCACACTAACCATGCAATGCAGCTAAGGCAAGTTGGCTTGGAAACCACAAACGTTCTATCCAGTAGTCATGAGCGAACCAGCAGTGGAGGACTGCCAACGTGTAAGGACCACAACATCGTAACTATCCACGAGAGCATTGCCAAGGGGAAATCTCCAAGGACCGGAACCCGCTCGCAGGCTCTGACCAGCTTCAAACGGTTCAGTCTGCAAACCCAGCAACAGCACAACTATGCTGCACCTTCATTTCTGCTCTCTAGAAAACAGCCAGCACTACAACGAGCCAGAATGGACAGGTACCTGCTTAAGACCAAGTACTCTTCCCCCAATAAGTCCTCGACCTTGAGCACCAAGCCTTCAGTTGTGGAGGATAGGAGAGGCGAAGGACACGCAATGTCCTCAGGAGGCAGAGGAGGAATGAGTTTAAGCACTGTCTGTTGGCTCTTCGAGATGAGGTGCCGGAGCTTTCCCAGAATGACAAGACCTCAAAAGTGGTCATCTTGAGAAAAGCAACAGAGTATGATAGCAGGCTGAAAGCAGAGCAACAGAAACTGAATGCAGAAAGGGAGAAACTTCAGAAAGAACAGCAACAGATGAGACACAAATTTCCCGAGCAAGAGTTGTCAAACCACCAATATGATATATGGACTGTTGCACCTCTAATTTGTGAATTTCACAATCTCTATCCATGTGTAAATAATTTTGATGTAATCTAATTTTATGTGTTTTTGCTTTTAGTATACAAGACTTTTCTTTGGAAAGAAGGGGGATGTTGTGTGATTGTCTTTAAGAGTAAAGTACCTTTAAGATCTTAGTATGCTAATTAGCCAAGTACCAGGACATAGTCATGTGACTGCCAGCCAGACTCACTCTGTAACTGTAACACCAAGAGGCAAGTCATGTAAATAATGTAAATAGATATCTCTGTACTTGTTAGCTGTTAATAAACCTGTTTGAGATCTTCAATCAACCTGGACTCCATGCATCTCAATAATGTTGCATCAGACAACATAAAAAGTTTCTTATTACAGTCCACTCCTGACATCTTCCCGCTTGGCCCATGCCTATTGCCATATTTGAAAGAATGCTAGTGCAGACGTCTTGTGCATGCACCAGAAGATTGGGCCGATTGTCAATGCCTAACACTAATTTGGAACCTGATCTGCCATTTTGAACCTCACAGGTTCTGTTAATGCCCTTTCCTAAACACACACAGCTGGACATGTGTTCAGCTACACAAGCGACCCCTGCCAACCCACCACTCGTACTATTTAAAGGGATCATCATTGAACTTTCAGGTGAGGTGCTTTTGACTTTCCTTTGCTGCTGAAGAGTTAGTGAAAGGACTGTGTTGTGCAAGAGTTGACAGAAGCTCTTTCAGTCAGGAGGGAATGGTGCTTGGCCTTTTGAAGGAGTGTTGTGGATTTGAAAGGCCTCCGAGCAGAAAACTTGCTCTCAGTCTTGGGCTGCAGCATCACAGGGAGATGGAACAGAGGCAGCAGAGAGGAGAAGCTGTTTGCAGAGTGTGGAGGAGGAGGGCTCCTATCAGGAGGCCTTATCCTTATCCTGGGTCTTCAAAGAGCAATTCTTCTACCTCCACCTCAGCCATAAGTGATGTCTGAGGTGACTGTGCTTCACCAAGGAGGTGCTCACTGAACTGTGCCACCTCCTCCATCAGGAACTGCAGAACAGGCTGCCAGTGGCCGTCAAGGTCACTGTTGCCCTCAATTTCTATCCCAGTGGATCCTTCCAGGCAGGAGCCTGCAACAGTGCCAATATTTCTCAGTTTGCCACTCATTTTTTCATCTGGGTGGTCATAGTGGCCCTGCGTGCGGGAGAGGCAACTTCATTGTCTTCAGTCTAAGCAAAGAGAAGTAGAAGGAGTGGGCACATGGGTTTACCAGGGTAATGTGCTTCCCAATACTACAGGGAAACATCAAATGCACACACGTGGCTCTGCAGGCACCATGTCTCACTGGGGAGATGTTCCACAACTGCAAAGCATTCCATTCCCTGAACACACAGTTGGTATGTGGCCTCAATCACACCATCATGTTGATGAATTTCTGCTATCTGACAGCAGTCATCCTGTTTCTGCCATCTTCAAGTCGCCACGTTGAACCAAAGAGCTTGGCGACAAGGACTACAATGAGAGCCATGCAAGAAGTAGGAACTTTGTGTGGCAGACCATTGGCATCCTGAAACAATGGATCCACACTACCAGGACTGTTGGAAAGAGCCCTACAGTACACGCAGGTGAGTATTTTGCAATTCGTGGTAGTCTTTTGTGTCCTACACAACCTGGCTATCATGAGGGTGCAGCCCTTGCCACCAGGACTTTGGAGACCACCTCAGGAGGAAGAGGAGGAGCTATCTGGGACATTATTGCTCTAGACGGACTCTCCGTGAGCATCTCAGCAAACTGTGGTTCCCCTGAAAAGTCTCCAGATCACTGTTGCTCAATAATTCCCCACCTTTCCATTCCTCTGTGTTACGGCCAGGTGAGGAAGGGGTCTCAGGCTCCCCTTTCACCCCTTCTCTGGTTTGACCTCAACAGGATTTATCGTTTTCTAACACAGTGATTGAACTTACCACCTCAGTGAGCACTTGCTCCTGTTTCTTTAATGTAATTGCAAAAGAACGAAATCAAACAGTTTTTTGTGAGTTTAAACAAGGAAGATGTAAGTTTATTACTCTTAACACTCTAACCTGGTTAAAATGACTAAAAAATATATTACACATTCACGCACACATTCACACAGAAGGAAACCAGATTTGGTGGTTGGATTAAAGTCCGGAATAAATGGAATTTAAATGCAGTATCTTAGTCCCATAGTCCTCAGTTAAAATTGTAGTCCTGAAGTCCTCGCTGGGTCATGTGCACAGTTGTGGGCTTGCTTCTTTCAGGGCCCCTGAAGGCAGAAGAGGGGTTTGATTCTTGTTCCCTGGTTGCTGGCTGTGGTGGTCCATAGGTTTGAGGGGCTTTCCCAGTTGCAGCTGGGTCTTCTCTTGATCTTTACTGGGGACAGAGAGAGAGTCCTGCTTCGTTGATGGCTTTTCAATTACTCCTGTCTGCTTTCTGTGTGACAAAGCTTAGTCTCTCCAGAGCTGCACAGGCAGTCACATGACACTATCAAGCCCCTTTGTTCTTTTAATGAGGTTTTTCTGGAATCTTCTCTGAGATTCAAGGTGCTACATCTCAAGCTGCCCAGTCACAGTTGGATGGGGGTTGTCTCTTTCAAAGTTAATGGGTGTAGATGGCCCTGATGACCATGCTGATAAGACCATTCCAGGTAATTTAATTCCTGAAAGCACCCCTTTATTCTGGCTAGGTTGAATCAGACTTGCCATCTCCAGTCTGGTCTTTTGGTGTTTCAAAAGTAAATTGCAGTGGCCATCTTGGCTGCAATTTACTTTTTAAAAAGTTACTTGTAAGAATTTCCAGTAAAAATCTAATGCAAGGTTCCAACCGAATAAACTAATATTCTCCATTTGGCATATAGGGTTTTCATGACAGCTGTCACATTACAGCATTACATTACAACATCCTCTTGGTGAAAATCCTGAAATAAAAGACATCACAAACCAACCATTCCTTACCAACTTTATGCAAACAACACTTCCAATTATACATACAATACTTAATTATTCAGCCTTGTGCATTCGATTAGTGCCTGTCTTGCGGGTGCCTTGTCTGTAGTAGTGCTCCTACAGTGCTGCCCCAGTGGCTGCAGCATTGCTGTTAGAAGGCTGCTGACTTTCACTTTGGGAGACTGCTGATGGCCTTTCAGGATGCTTTCAAGCAGCTCTGGGCCTTAAGGGCCCAGCAACGGGCTGCACCACCTCAACATGGGTGGCAGCAGTCTGAGCTTGCTGGCTGACAGGGGCACTGGTGGAATGGCAGTCATCCTGAGACAGGACAATAGGCTCACACTCCATAGAGTTATAGCAACTCCCCCTATCCTAATAATCTGGAGCACAGATTGCTGGACTGTTGTGAGAGCCTGCAAGCCCCTTTGAGAACTGGTATCCACAGCCATGATGGCAACAGGCTGAGATTGCATGACCTCCATTTGAGCTTCCACCGCAGCACACAGATGTTGGGTGTTTTCTGCCTGTGTTGGAAGGAAGCTGAGACACATGTCACCAGACACTGCATCACAGCTGGGTCCACAAGTGCTGTCATGGAGTTGGCCACCACTTCCACACTGGAACGGATGGGCTCCAACTCAGCACCAAGCCCGTGCAAAGTTGGTGCCAGACTCCTCTATGTTCTTGACAGTGACAAGAGGCTCTCTGGCAGGCCTACCAATGCACCATGCATTTCTATGTGCCCATCAGTCCCATCAAAGTCCTCATCTGAGTCCTCTGCAGCAATACAACTGCGACCTTGCCCTCCTGGGTGATGGCACTGTTCCTAGTTCCAGCAAGCAGCTACTCTTTGGTTTGACGTGGTGGCTTGAAGATGGCAGGAACAACTGACTGGCACAGGGTGACAGGATCATGACTGCTGCCAGGATAGTGGAAATTCATCAGTACGGTGGTGTGGGCGTGGTTGTACACCAACTGCACATCCAGGGAGTGGAACCCTTTGCGGTTGTGAAACATCTCGCCATTGAGATATGTTGCCTGCAGAGCCATGTGTGTGCAGCACTGGGATGCCCACTACCCTGGTAAAGCCATGTGCCCACTCCTTCCGCTTCTCTTTGTTTAGTGTGAAACCTGGCTAAAGCCCACCTGTGCCTGGTGACTTACCACATGCAGATCCTGCCTCTATATTACCCTCTAAGGTTCACACAATACCAGTATGGTATTGCAGGTGTCAGATCATGTGACAGTGCTTCTTCCTCAGAGGTCTTCTCTTCTGCTCGCCCTTCATTGGCAGGCATCACTGGCTGGCCAAGCAGCAGGTTTTGTGGACCTGAAATAATAAATTCATAAAGGGAGTGTTGAGTTGAGGAAAGGGGCAGGTGGCTGGAAGCAAGAGGCGCATGATTATAGTATCTTCAGCTTGTACATCATACCAAACTGCAGGATGAGGGTTGTCATGGACAGATGAGAGATAGTGTAGATGACTTCCACTTTTCACCTCTCAATTGACTATAGACAGTGTTTTAAAAAATGTGTCAGCCCCTGAGTGTTTTAAAAAATGTGTTAGCCCCTGAGTGTTTTAGTGGTCAAATAAACTGACAAACAACAGGTTTTCTTGTAGGTTAAAAAATGATATCTCTTTATTTAACAATTCCCAAAAACATTTATAAATGTGCTATCCACAAAAATCTCTGCCTTGCGGAAGCGCTGCAGTGATGCCATTACTGCTGAACCTCTGAAACCCAGAGCTTGAGCTGCTACAGCTCTTGATACTTTCTGCACGTAGTTTTCCAGGACATGAGAAGTGACCTGGGGTTCCCACATGGAACAGGCAATGCACTCCACGGGTCTGAGTTGCCCTGTAATGCCTCTGTTTATTAGACTATTAAATTTATTACTTAAATAAAAGAAAAATAGAATCACTGGCTTCTCACCAATCAGCTGCTTTTCCTGTGCTGACCACTTTATTTTATAGGGAGATTAACTGCGATGTTTTTACTAAAATCTTGTTATCTAAAAACCTTAGATTTTAATTTACTGAAAAAAACAGACTTCGTTACTGTTCTTAACCCCTGTTACTTTATTTTTAACTTTATCCCCGAGATCTGATTGACTAATTGAGCACTTATTTTAATTATATGATCAATTATAAAATTGACTTTAGTTTCTGGTTTTTAAATGAATGAGTTGATGAAATCTTGCTTTATAGTTAGTTAATTTATGTAAAATTAAAATTAAAAGCTGATACCCACCCTGACCTCCTTTCTGTTTCCCAGTGCTCTCTATTGATTGTCATGTCACACTGACCCTCTTTTATTTATTTCCTGTTTTATTTACTAATCAACTACCTGTGTTTTTCAGGTACAGTTGGTTGCACAGTTGTCTAATTTTAGTCTTCCAACTATTTAATAACCTTCAAGATATTGTTATGACCTCAGTTGAGACTGTTAATTTTAAAATGAACTCCCCAGACCAATTAAAGGATTACACAAGATTTGATAAAAGCAAAATACAGCGAATGCAGAAAATCTGAAATAAAAACAGAAAGTGCTGGAAATACTCAGCAGGTCTGGCAACGTCTGTGAACAGAGAAACAGAGTTAATGTTTCAGGTTGATGACCTTTCATCAGAACAGGTAAAGGTTAGAAATGTAATCGTTTTTGAGCAAGTGAAAGTGGGGAGGGAGGAAGAAGAACAAAAAGAAACATCTGTGATAGGGTGGAGGGTGTAAGAGTTTAAATGAACAAAAGGCAAAGCAAGTGGTACAGTGGCTGAGGAAGGTGATGTGGCTGTGAAAATGAGTTTTGGTAGACACCTTATCAAACACCAGGAGGGTAATGGAAAGCAATGAAGGTGAACAAGGTAAAAGAGACAAATGCCAGAGACATTTCAGGTCGATGACCTTTCTTCAGAACTGGCAAAGGTTAGAAATGTAATAGGTTTTGAGCAAGTGCATGTGGTGAGGGGGGAAGAAGAGCTACACAAGATTTCATGTTTTAAGACTTTTACTGTAACAACTAAACTAAAAATCAATATTAACTAAACATTATTTATTAGGTATCTAATATACTAAATTACAGAGATAGGTATTTCCCATTAACTTACTAAAAAACACTTGAAAACCCCACACCATATTTACATGTTACACAGTGTTCTCATCGAAACGGTATCTTTGCAGTTAAAAGTCTCAAACGTCTCCCAGTTGCTATGGGTTGGATCTCCCAGTGTCCTTAACAAAGCCAATGTCCTCTTTGCTCACTTCTTCTGAGCAAAGTCAACTGGCCTTCTGTTAATAAGGCAATCTGTGGTGACTCTATTGGTCTTTTCTCCTCCGCAAACCCCAAGCCTTCGAATTAGGTTCAAGTCTTAGCAGCCTTTCGCTGTATCATTGATCTCAGAGCAGTTGTTTTCTCTCTCTCACTCTCTTCTGAGCTTGTGCAACTCCTGCTGGTTGCTTCATGTCTTCCTTCCTTACAGCCTGCTGAATTTATCTAGAATCAAAAGTCGATAGCCATTTGCCTTTTATCATATTCAGAGTCCATATGTCTGACCATATCAAAACTATCTAGGCCTTCCTTTGTTTCCAGGTGTTAGCAATTGCAACTCGAATTTGCATTTTCTGAGCCTTTGGCTTCTTGTTTACGCTCTGAGAATCTGGGAGAGCGAAACGCATTGTCTGTCACGTGTTACAACCTTGTGCTCTGCTTTCAAAAGGGTCTTTGGTCTGGATTCCTTGCTTGCATGGTAACCAAGACCCCTGGCTCATTTATAGGCAGACTTGGTGGGAGGTCACATGTCTCCTCCAAATTCCTTTCTGAGGCTGCCACTGCTGGTCATTGTGTCTTCCTGTCTTCCTTAGAGCCTGTCAGACTTAGGAAAGCCTGTTGAATTTATCTAGAATCAAAAGTCAATAGTTATTTGCCTTTTGCAATGTATAGAGTCCACAAGTCTGGCTACAGCAGAACCACTTTGCCTTCCTTTGTTTCCAGGTATTAAAAATTTCAACACAAGTTTGCATTTTCAGAGCCCCTGGCTCCCTGTTTATGATCTGAGAGAGTGAAACCCACTGTCCTTCAGGTGTTACAACCTTGCACTCTGCTTTCAAAATGGTCTTTGATCTGTGTTCCTAGTTTGCATGGTAACCAAGACCCCTGGCTTGGTTATAGACAGATTTGGTGAGCGATCACATGTCTCCTCCAAATTCCTTTTACACTGCATTAAAAATCACAGTTTTTTAAAAACATAACCATACTACAAAATCCAGTGCTCATAACAATATTTATCTTAGATATACACTTTTATCACTGGAAGGTAAGTTAGACCAAACCCCTAACTCTGGAGAGAGGGAAACAAAGCTGCAATACTTACCAGCCAAGCAACTCATGGCCTTCCTGTAATGTCACATGCTGATTTTTAAAAAACTTTATCAGCTCCTGCTGCCGACTCTTTCTCCAGTGAAAGGCCCCAAACCTGGGCTTCAATTTATCCTCTCCCTGCTGCTCCCACTTCCTCTCTGGTATGCTCCTGCTGCTGACTCTTTCTCCAGAGTTTGTCTTATGTTTGTTTTCAGTGTGAGTATCAGCTACTGTTCTGTTTAATCCATTGTAGTTACTGGCATGTGCTGGTTTAACTTTCTCCTTTGTATGTATACATGTGTATTGTTTATGGGAAACTTGAGTCATGTTTTTGGTTTTGAACTGGTTGAAACTGTGTTTCAAGGGCTCAAGACCTGGGAATATAACACAACATTTGGCAATTTGAGTTCATAAACCATTGCAGGTATCAATATTTCTAAGTTGTATAGAAGTATGAAGCTTGGATGTGATTGTTCAGAGTGTTCATTTCAATTTAAGATTGTGAACCCAGGGTTGGGGGAAATTTTGGATTACATTTGAAGTTAAAAAAAAAGTTGGTGTGGATATTTCAGAATTCACAAGCTGTGGGAAGCTCCACCCTCTTAACTCTTTTTATGTTGGAATGTTGATGCTTTTATTTCACTGTGAAAACTAATCTTTTGTTCTGTTTTATTTAGTGTTTTTTTTACAATAATTTGGAAAGCCACCTGAAGAATAGAAAGAAGATGAAGTAATTTCCTGATTTTTTTGCAAAGTCTGTGTGAAAGCTTCGGCATCACTGGCTGTGGCTTCACCTTTTTCAAGGTGTGTTGTGTTCAGTTTAAAATACTAGTCTGAATTACATTGGAATTACTGAGGTTGATTAACCTATTTAGATGTGAAACCTGACTTTCATTGAGGCCACAGTGAAATTCTTCTTATTGTAAGTAGTGTGAAAATGTCTACTTCTGGATATGAGATGGTTACAAATAATTGGTATTTTTGAATTTCTGATCAGCGTCAAGGAGGTGGCTAATTGTTTAATTATCTTGGTGGTCCTGGAACATGTGGCCTACTCCTGCTCCTAATTCATATGTTCCTATGTATGTATGTTCATAAGAAAAGAAGGGGGTTCTGCTTCTGTGCTTATGATAATGATCTGAAGACATCTTGTAGTTGGATTGTTATACAGGAGTGTTTGAAGTTTTAAGTTTACTCGACACTGCAAGAAGCTAACACAAGATGACATTGATAATGTCTGGGTTTGTCTTCTTTTGAAATGTACAGAGTTAACTCCCCAAGCAGATGTGCGTTCTTTCTAGTATCAGTTTAATTCTGTTTTTAATTCACCAAGTAACAATTTTGTTTTGAAAATTTACCTGTAGTTAATCAGGATTGTTTGATATTATCTTGTGATCCATAGGTGTCAGCATGGGTTACTAGAATCAATAGAATTGATCTGAAGTTTTGTTGGAGGTTTGTACATAATTTGAATCATTGTCATGGGTTTGTTGTTACTAATGATATACATACATCTGGAAGTTGGATCTTATTGTTCTAATCAATCTCTTCCAACTGTAGAGTGTGATAGTTTACAATTCTATCTACACAAAGTGATGTTACAACCAAGGCGGGAGTAATGCACTGTTAATTCAGTCCCACTACTCCACTGGTCATAGCATATTAGTAAAGTTTCCAACCTACCGGAAAGTAGCCAAATTAAACACTCAATTTGTCCCCCAGAATAAAGCACACCAAATCAGGTTTCTTTAAATAACAACAAAACTAACTTTTTATGAATAAACTAAGTCTTAAAAATTAATAAGAGAACTCTATATGTGAAAAAGATTCTTTTAAAACTTCTTATTCTTCCTAACCCTCATGCACACACACATAGGGCTGAATTTTACTGGCCCCTTGACGCCGCGAGTCGCGGCGCGGGTGCTGGTAAAATGCTGTGGGGAGAGGCCCGCCTTGACCTGCGACATTGAGAAGGGCCCGCCACATAGTACCGGTTGGCGGCAGGACCTCAGTGTGGCCCTTCCCCACCGCATGCCAGCGGCACCACAAACAACATATGGTAATGCTTACTTACCTTTGCTGATAATGCAGCCCGCCGCCTCTCCACTGACACTGCCGGATTTTGCTTTGAATGGGCAGCTGTCACATGCCGTCTCGTTCACGATCTGAAAAGCCGACGGGTCCTCAGAGGCAGAAGTTGTCCCCAGTGAAGGTAAGTTGTGTTATTCAGGGATCTCACTCTGCATTATGGAAGGGAGGAGGGAGGGGGGGATACACATGAGTCTAACTCTGCATTCTGGAAGGGAGAAGGAAGAGGGGATATATGCAGGAGTGGCACTCTGCATTCTGAAAGGGAGGAGGGAGGGGGGATACACAGGGGTCTAATTCTGCATTCTGGAAGGGACAAGGGAGAGGGGATATATGCAGGAGTGTCACTCTGCATTCTGAAAGGGAGGAGGGAGGGGGGATACACAGGGGTCCAACTCTGCATTCTGGAAGGGACAAGGGAGGGGGGGGCGGTATATGCAGAAATGTCACTCTGCATTCTGAAAGGGAGGGGATCTGGGATTACTGGAAGGAAAGCTTTGCTGGTATGAAGGGAGGTATCGTGTACCATCCCTCCATTAACAGTGTACGCTCTGTGTTTGTGAGGGGGCAATGGCACACTAGGCATCCTGTGTGAGGGGAGGATGCCAGAAAGGGCAGGAGCATTAAGGAGCTATGGATGGTGGGGGCAATCGATTCAGCTGGTAGGATCTTGATGTGGTCATGCTGTGCCACTCTGTGTTGGCCAAGATGGGCAATGCCATGGCACACCACATAGTTGATCTAGGAAAGCAGCTGATATACCCGTCAACAACAATCCATGCCCTGTTAGGAACCTTCGAATACATGAAGGGTTCAACTTTATTTATCACATGGAAATAGGTATGGCTCATCCTACATTGTGTGATCCTCCACTTCTGAGGATCCATATGCGCCAGAGGCAATACCAACAGGCAGGGGCGATCCTCATAGAGGCCCCCGGTCGTGAGCAGCAGCCCCCAAGGGGAGCCCGCCATTAAAAGTGCAGGGGCAGCGGGAAGGAGCGATACTGAGTGGGACCAGCACAGTTTAAAAGTGCAGCGACAGCGGGAAGGAGTGAGACTGAGTGGAAGTAGCCCAGGGACCGGGAGCAGTCGGACCTGTGTGACAGCAGTCCAAGCGCGCAGAGTTTTGAATAAAAGTCAACAGTGACATCACGGAAAGCTGCAAGGTGATTGGTTGGTGAGTAACTGCTGTTAGGGACTAGCTCTAAATAGCTGGCTTAGTAACTAAGGTAAGAAAGGTCTATAGTTTATTTTCATATATAGTGAGTAGTGTTTTATAGGGAGTTCTGTAGTAACGAGGACCAGGCAAGGAGGGCGCTAGAGTAATTGATATTATTTGATATCCAGCATCTTCCAAAAGGTTTAATTTAAAGGGTTAAGTCATGGCAGGAGAGCTCAAAACTGTGGTGTGCTCCTCGTGCTCTATGTGGGAAGCCGGGAACAATTCCAGTGCCAGGGACCAGCATGTGTGCAGGAAGTGTCTCCAGCTGCAGCTCCTGGAAGCACGGGTTTCTGAGCTGGAGCGGCGGCTGGGACACTGTGGAGCATCCACGAGGCGGAGAGTATCGTGGATAGCACATATAGAGGTGGTCACACTGCAGGCTCAGACTTCACAGGCAGGAGGGGAATGGGTGACCACCAGGCAGAGCAAGAGGACTAGGCAGGCAGTGCAGGAATCTCCTGTGGCTATTCCCCTGCAAAACAAATATACTGCTTTGGATACTGTTAGGCAAATGGCCTCTCAGGGGAAAGCAGCAACAGGCCAATTCATTGCAACACCGTTGGCTCTGCTGCACGGGGGAGGAGTAAAGAGTGTGGGAATGCAATAGTTATAGGGGATTCAATTGTAAGGGGAATAGATAGACATTTCTGTGGCCGCGAAAGAGACTCCAGGATGGTATGTTGCCTCCCTGGTGCTAGGGTCAAGGATGTCTCAGAACGGTTACAGGACATTCTGAAGGGGCAGGGTGAACAGCCAGTGGTACAAACGACGTTGGTAAAAAAAATGGATGAGGTCCTAAAAGCAGAATATAGGGAGTTAGCAAGTAAGTTGAAAAGTAGGACCTCAAAGGTAGTGATCTCAGGATTACTGCCAATGCCACGTGCTAGTCAGAGTAGTAATAGCAGGATATATTGGATGATTATGTGGCTGAAGAGATGGTGTGAGGGAGAGAGTTTTAGATTCCTGGGACATTGGGACCGTTTCTGGGGAGGTGGGACCTGTACAAACTGGATGGGTTACACCTGGGCAGGACCGGGACTGATGTCCTAGGGGGAGTATTTGCCAGAGCAATTGGGGAGGGTTTAAACTAAAATGGCAGGGGGATGGGAACCTTTGTAAGGAGTCAGAGTAGGTGGGGGGAGGGGGGGGGGGTAAATCAAAAACAAGAACAAAAGATAGGAAGGGGAATAAGAAAAGTAATAGGCAGAGAAATCAAGGGCCTGAATCAAACAGGGCCACAGTGAAAAATAGTGGGAAGGGGACAAGTAATGTTAAAAAGACAAGCCTTAAGGCTTTGTGCCTTAACACGTGGAGCATTCGCAATAAAGTGGATGAATTATTTGCACAAACAGATGTAAACGGGTATGATATAGTCGGGATTACGGAGACATGGCTGCAGGGTGACCAAGGATGGGAAATGAACATCCAAGGGTATTCAGTATTTAGAAAAGACAGACAAAATGCAAAAGGCAGTGGAGTTGCATTGCTGGTTAAAGAGGAAATTAACGTAATAGTGAGGAAGGATATTAGTTCTGACGATGTGCAATCTGTATGGGTAGAGCTGAGAAACACACAGGGGCAAAAAACGATAGTGGGGGTTATATCTCGACCCCCAAACTGTAGTGGTGATGTTGGGAATGGCATTAAACAGGAAACTAGAGATGCATGCGATAAAGGAACATCTGTAATTATGGGTGATATTAATCTGCATATAGATTGGGCAAATCAAATTAGTCGCAATACCGTAGAGGAGGAATTCATGGAGTGTATACAGGATGGTTTTCTGGACCAATACGTTGAAGAACCAACTAGAGAACAGGCCATCCTAGACTGGGTACTGTGTAATGAGAGAGGAATAATTGACAATCTAGTTGTGCGAGACCCCTTGGGGATGAGTGACCATAATATGATAGAATTCTTCATCAAGATGGAGAGTGACGTAGTTGATTCTGAGACAAGGGCTGTGAATCTTAATAAAGGAAACTACGAAGGGATGAGGCGCAAGTCGGCTATGATGGATTTGGAAACGTTACTTAAAGGGATGACAGTGGATAGGTAATGACAAATATTCAAAGAGCGCATGGATGAACAGCAACAATTGTTTATTCTTGTCTGGCGCAGAAGTAAAACGGGGAAGGTAGCCAAACTATGGCTTACAAGGGAAATTAGAGATAGCATTAGATCCAAGGAAGAGACATACAAATTCACCAGGAAAAATAACAGACCTGAGGATTGGGAGCAGTTTAGAATTCAGAAAAGGAGGACTAAGGGATTGATTAAGAAGGGGAAAATAGCGTACGAGCGCAAGCTTGCGGGAAACATAAAAACTGACTGTAAAAGGTTCTATAGGTATGTGAAGAGAAATAGATTGATGAAGATAAATGTGGGTCCCTTACAGTCAGAAATAGGGGAATTTATTATGGGGAATAAAGAAATGGCTGACCAACTGAATGCATACTTTGGTTCTGTCTTCACAAAGGAGGACACAAATATCATACCAGAAATGTTGGGGAACACAGGGTTTAGTGAGAGGGAGGAACTGAAGGAAATCAATATTAGTAGAGAAATGGTATTGGGGAAATTGATGGGATTGAAAGCTGATAAATCCCCAGGGTCTGATAATCTACATCCCAGAGTATTTTAGGAAGTGGCCCTAGAAATAGTGGATGCATTGGTGGTCATCTTCCAAGATTCTATAGACTCTGGATAAGTTCTTACAGATTGGAGGGTAGCTAATGTAACCCCACTATTTAAAAAGGGAGGTAGAAAGAAAACAGGGAATTATAGACCAGTCAGCCTGATGTCAGTAGTAGGGAAAATTCTAGTGTCCATTATCAATGATTTTATAGCAGAGCACTTGGAGAACAGTGGTAGAATTGGACAGAGTCAGCATGGATTTACGAAAGGGAAATCGTGCTTGACAAATCTACTAGAATTCTTCATGGATGTAACAAGTAGAGCTGATGAGGGGGAGCCAGTGGATGTGGTTTATTTGGACTTTCAAATGGCTTTCGACAAAGTCCTACATAAGAGATTAGCATGTAAAATTAAAGTGCATGGGATTGGGGGTAGTGTATTGCGATGGATAGAAAATTGGTTGGCGGACAGAAAACAAAGAATAGGAATGGCAGGCAGTGACCAGTGGGGTACTGCAAGGATCGGTGCTAGGACCCCAGCTATTCACAATATATATTAATGATTTAGATGAGGGAACTAAATGTAATATCTCCAAATTTGCAGATGACACAAAACTGGGTGGGAGGGTGAGTTGTGAGGAGGATGCAGAGAGGCTTCAGGGTGATTTGGACAAGTTGAGTGAGTGGGCTAATGTGGATAAATGTGAGGTTATCCACTTTGGTAGCAAAAACAGGAAGGCAGATTATTATCTGAACAGCTATAACTTAAGAGAGGGGACTATGCAGCGAGACCTGGGTGTTCTCGTACACCAGTCGCTGAAGGTAAGCATGCAGATGCAACAGGCGGTAAAAAAGGCAAATGGTATGTTGGCCTTCATAGCGAGAGGATTCAAGTACAGGAGCAGGGATGTCTTGCTGCAATTATACAGGGCCTTGGTGAGGCCACACCTGGAATATTGTGTGCAGTTTTGCTCTCCTTATCTGAGGAAAGATGCTCTTGCTACAGAGGGAGTGCGGTGAAGGTTTACCAGACTGATTCCTGGGATGGTGGGACTGACGTATGAGGAGAGATTGAGTCAGTTAGGATCATATTCGCTGGAGTTCAGAAGAGTGAGGGGGGATCTCATAGAAACCTATAAAATTCTAACAGGACTAGACAGGGTAGATGCAAGAAGGATGTTCCCGATGGTGGGGGAGTCCAGAACCAGGGGTCATAGTCTCAGGATACGGGGTAAACCTTTCAGGACTGAGATGAGGAGAAATTACGTCACCCAGAGAGTGGTGAATCTGTGGAATTTGCTACCACAGAAAGCAGTTGAGGCCAAAACATTGTATGTTTTCAAGAAGGAGTTAGATATAGCTCTTGGGTTTAAAGGGATCAAAGGATATGGGGGGAGTGCGGGAACAGGTTACAGAGTTGGATGACCAGCCATGATCATAATGAATGGCGGAGCAGGCTCGAAGGGCCAAATGGCCTACTCCTGCTCCTATTTTCTATGTTTCTATTTTTCTATTATGGTTGCCGTGCATCTACAGGCCCAACATGACATGCCATCGAATGTCAGAGCACCAGTGTCAGAGGAGATTGCACATATAGAGAGAGTGGTGACATGTCTCTGTGCCCTGCTCAAGGATGACTGCAGCCCATGGGCTCCGGTGGACATCCTATGACTTTATTCCTCATAGTGACAGCGGTTCCCAAGCCTGACGCCTCTCCAGCCTTTTAGGGGCCCACCAGAGACCTTTGTGGGGACACACTGTCAGCATAGCACCACTGCACCAGGCAGGTCACCAATGCCCTGCACTGGAGGGCCAGTGAGGATGTCCACTTCAGGACGGACTCTCACAGCCAGGCCCAGAGGGCCATTGATTCTGGCACCATTGCCGGAGAACCATAGGTTGTAATGTTCATAAACTGCACTCATTTGGCCATCAGACCTACTGTCAGGCTACCACCTGCAGACGTCACCATTAAAGGAGTCCTCTCAATTTAGGTGAAGCTGACATGTGAACACCACAGATGCTTGCAGCGAATGTGTGACCGCTTCTCCGGCAGCTGCCATGACACCTGGCTCTTACCCAGTCCCGGCTGCCACCGCTGCTCACTGAACTGGCTCAGATGGAGGGGGCTTCTTGGAGATAAGGGCTATCCTTTGCAGACATGGCTCCTGACACCAGTGAGAGACTCCACCACTGCTGCAGAGGAGAGATACAACGCCAGCCACTGATCTGGATGAGCCACTATTGAGCAGGAGATCAGCATGCTGAAAGAGCACCTCCAATGTCTGTATGGACAGGGTGATGCCCTGTACTACGGGCTGAAAAGGCCAGCTCCTTTCTTTGCTGCTCTGCATAACTATGCACCCAATAGGGGCCAGGCCTGGCATGATGAGGAGAGACGTCAACAGGATTCCTCCTTGGACCATGAGGATGCTGAGGACCTACATCATGAAAGATGCATGCGAGGGCAGATGGCACCCAGGCTCTCCACGCAGGGCTAGTAGTGAGCTAGGGACATACGGAAGTGGCTTATCAGACAAAGGATGTCTGCTCCATAGGAACCAATATGAGCTCAGCAAGCCACACATCACTCTCGCTCACCTGCTGTGCACCAATCCACATCTGCAGCCTCTCTGTGTAAACCATTAGAGGCAGCAGCTGACTGAGCCAATGTCCATGTCACTGCATCCGTGGAGACGCTCATGAGTAATGGTGGCATGGCAATGATATTGCATATGTTGGCTCTCCTCAGGGCTAACGGTGCAAAGGGATGTGACATTGACGCTACATGCTGGCACAAATCATTCACACAGAGAAAAAGACAAACATGTTGGTCAGGAACATTCAGTGAAAGACGTATTTAAATTGCTGTGACATCCGTGCATTCCCATTTGTGACAGTGTATTTACTGTAAACCTCTGTAATGTCTTTTATGGCCTATTTAAGTCTCATGTCCTGGAATGGGCAATTTTAAGATTATTCACCCATGTGCGGCACGCCTACAAGAAGGAATGTTACACTTGAGTGGAAGAAGAGGATCACAACTTCACAGGACACTAGGACACAGCAGGGTAAGTATGTGGCAGCAAAACAGAAAACTCAGCAAGTCAGGCAGCCTTTGTGGAGAGAGAAGCACAGTTAACTTTCAGGTCTGTGAACTTGGACAAGTTAACTCTGCTTCTCTCTCCACAGATGCTGCCTGACCTGCTGACCTTCTGCAGCACTTTCTGCTTTGCTGTCAGATTGACAGCAGCCCCACTTTTCAGCCGCCATGTAAGTATTCTTTGACAGCAGTCAGGAAGCAGGTGCTGGGGTGCTTAAAATAGGGCCCCAGCACCTGCTGCACAGCTGTCAAAAACTCTCTCACTGTGCTGAATTTCCCGCCTCTCCCCATGTAATATGGGGAGGGTGGCTCAGCGCCATGATTCTAATGAGCCCCCCCGCGATTAATATCGCGGGGTCTCGACGGCAGCCGGCGAATGCGGGCGTGCGCCGAGATCAAAGGGTGCCCCCACAGACAGCGGCGCCCCAATAAAATTCAGCCCATACAGTAAAAAAGAAACGGTTAACCGGGGGGAAAAGGCTTTTTCAGTTTACAACTGTTTCGTAGGGATAATAAAATAATTGGGTTGTCATGGTCTGGTAGGATATTTACAGGTCGGTGAGGTGTCCCAGAGTCAAATAGTCTGATGCCACTCAAAGTCTCTCCAGGCGAGGTTGATGAACAGTCTGTGATTAGTAGGCATTCCATGGAAATTAGTCTGCAGCAGGCGTCACACATGTCTTTCAGCAAAGGGTGTAGCAACAGGTCTGCTTGGGTTTTGAAGTAGCAGTCTAGCAATAGAAGTCTTCTTGAGATTTCAGGATCTCCCAAAACACAAGAGGCAACAGGAATCACTCTTGAGGCAGGGATTCTTCAGAGACTGGAGGCAATAGGAATTTGTTACCTTTCAAATTGCATGGGCTTTCTCCCTGCAAAGCAGTTTTCATCCACAGAGTAGCAACTCCTCTTTTTGTGGGTCTTTTCCTCTCTCCAGGCAGACCACAGCCATACCTCAAATGTAGGATTTATTTTTCCAAGAGAGGCAAGTATTTTACAGACAGTAGGTCTTTTCTCTGGTCTGCAAACAGATCCCAGCCAGCTCACTGCATGCTGCTGGTCCAGCCCACACTTCTTTCACAATGCAAAGTGAAACTAAAATCCACAATCAAGTCATGTGACAGTCATAAAGCATCCAGTCATTTACCTGTTGAGCTGCTTGGAAACAGGTGCCTTGCAGTCTGTGCACACTTCACTCAGTCCACTATTCAAATATCAGCTCTTTTAAAGCACTTTTTGCAAAGAAAAAATAGAAACACTCACAAAACAGTGATCACAGACCAACGGACCTTAAAACCGTATCCTGAGAATCTGAGTTTGCAGAAATCCTACTTTGATCCTAATTGTGTTGCTATTTTGGAGGACGAAAATACAGAAATAGAGTACAAGGCTTCAACGGCTTCAGTGCTTAAATCAAGCAATTGTTGTGAACATTAACCATCACAGGGCTGAAATTGAGGATGTCCGCACAATGTTGGATCAGATTTGACATGTGAGCTGGTGGGAGTCATTATTCAGATGGAGCCTGACAGTTTCTGGAGTGATTAATAGGATGGTACACCCAGTTCTTATGCTGATGCTGTTTCAGTTAATTATGGTGGGCTAAAATGACTATACAAATATTATCCAGATAACTCCTGGTGGAAAGGGCAGAGAGAAGAAATGAGGGAGTGTGGGAATGGGAGTTCACACTACCCATGTACACATTATTTGTGGGATCAGCACACAATGGATTAAAACAGCTTTCAGCTCTGCTGAACAAGGATGCTTTGTGAAGCAGGCCTAAGGTAAGGACGAGAAGCTAAAAGAATGAGGTGGTCTTGAGGATCTGGGACATGTTGGTTTGGTCACTATTAATAGTAATAAAGTGATTGAAGAGTTTAAGTGGACCATATAACCATGGTAACTAAATCATTGGGAGAGATTGAAGGGAACATAAATGTATCTTCTTGGTTTCGTGTTGTATATCTGAAGTCTGCATTGTGTGTCTTTTGATTTATTATGGTTTATTGTTAATCTGAAATGGAATGTAGAAATCAAAGGTAGAATAGGAATAAATGTTTTGAGCAAACCACTGTTTGCTATAGTTAGACTAGAATTGTGAAGCATGGTACCTGAATTCTTATAATGAATAATGAACTCAATAATAAAGAATCATATAATCATATAGAATCATGATTTGACTGAGTACTTATGTTGGACTGTATACATGAGCTCATTAAAAAAAGATCTGATTGTGTTGTTGTTACAACTGATGTCTATGTTTAAAGTAATGAAAGAAAATAGAACAGCAAAGCAGTCCAACAAATGCCAGGAGTGTTGCTCCAAAAACATGGAGGCAGTGCAGGAAGATGTTTAATGATCCAACATGAGTTGTCAAGGTAAGTGAGCTCACCTTCAAATGAGGTATCCTACCAATTGCACCACTAGTCTCATCCACTGCTCAATTCACTACACCCCCATCACCCACCCACCAACAATCTCTATCAATCAGGACTCAAACCTAAAATTCATATTCTTTACCTAACCCTTAGAAACTTAATACTGTTGCAAGCCTCACTCCCACAACTCACAGCTCGCGCACACTGCCAGCTATTCAACCATGATAATCACATCATCCAAACATACAGCAGGACTCTCATTGACACAGTTCCTCTTTCTTGTAGAAGGTGGAGTCCTGCAGGCAGCAGGAAAGAACTAGAGGAGGACAAGCACACCAGCATGCTTTAATCCTCACAGAGGAAACTGCTGGTCATCATGGCAAGGGGCACCGCCGAGGCCGAGGACACTGTCAGTGCTGGACGGATCAGCAATGAGACTATCTGCACACCTAATCTTCCTTCTCTCATCCCACACTCCCTCATCCCACACACTCTTCTGATTCATAAGCTTCAGATGGTATAAGCACACATTTCTTAATTTCTACCCTCCTCTCACCATAACCCAACCCTTGTCCCATTTTCATTTCAGATACCCAAAAACTGGAACCTTTCCAGTCAAAGGAGGAAGATGGAGAGGACAGTGAACATGAAGAGAGACTCTCACTCCATCTTATACTTGCAGCCAGCAGCTCAACGACTGACGCTGTGTATTTTAGGAACTAGCATAAAGGAGGGAGCTGCATGTGGTGAGACATTAGGTACAAATGCGCAGGAGCCCAGGGCGGGGTGGAAAGGAGAGTGCTGTTGCCAGCTCACTGGAGGGCAAGGTCGCAATTTCTGCTGCAGAAGGGTCAGATGAGGACTTTGATCGGCCAGTCTACAGATGAAGGCTGTTGGGATGTACATAACCAAATACTTGGTGCACTGGAAAGTCTGCCAGAAAGCTTGTGCCCAATGTCAGGGTGCATGGAGGAGTCCAGCACAGGGCTTAGCACAGATCTTTAAGCCCACTCTTTCCAATATAGAACAAGTACTCACCTCCATCAGTATACCTGAGGAACCCACCATGATACAACGCCTGATAGCTGATGTCACAGCTTCCATTGCAGCACAAATAGCTTCCCTCAAAGGTCTGAATGCTGCACTGGAAACTCAGACTGCTGCCGTCATAGTTCTGAATGACGCCGTTCAAAGGGGCTTTCAGGATGTCACCACAGTTCAGCAATCTGTCCTCCAACATGTTACTAGGATTGCTGAGGCGTCACCCCAGGGGAGTGGCAGAGCTCCAGACAACATGAACCTGCTGTCATATCTCAGAATGGCAGCTTTCGTCCTCCCACCTTTGCCACTCCACCAGTGCCCTTTATGTTGCCTATCAACCAGCCAGCCCAGACTGCTGCAGCCCAGGCCAAGATGGTGCAGCCTGAAGTTGGGCCTTCTAGGGCCAGAGCTGTTCGAGGTCACCCTCCAAGGCCATTTGCAATTCCTCAAATGGAGGTCAGCAGCCTTCCATCAGCCATGCTGCATCCACTGGGGGAACACCTCGCAGGAGCACTAGAAGAGGCAAAGACACACTAATGACAGCCACTAAGGAAATGCACAAGGACGATTAGTATTTTCATATGCATTACGTTTTGATATAATTTGTTAAATTGGATTAGAATGTGTTTTCTCTGGTGGCTTTTACAAAGAACAAAGAACAAAGAACAGTACAGCACAGGAACAGGCCATTCGGCCCTCCAAGCCTGCACCGACCTTGATGCCTGCCTAAACTAAAACCTTCTGCACTTCCGGGGTCCGTATCCCTCTATTCCCATCCTATTCATTTATTTGTCAAGATGCCTCTTAAACGTCGCTATCGTATCTGCTTCCACCACTTCCCCCCGGCAACAAGTTCCAGGCACTCACCACCCTCTGTGTAAAGAACTTGCCTCGCACATCCCCTCTAAACTTTGCCCCTCTCACCTTAAACCTATGTCCCCTAGGAACTGACTCTTCCACCCTGGGAAAAAGCTTCTGACTATCCACTCTGTCCATGCCACTCATAACTTTGTAAACCTCTATCATGTCGCCCCTCCACCTCTGTCGTTCCAGTGAAAACAATCCGTGTTTATTCAACCTCTCCTCATAGCTAATGCCCTCCAGACCAGGCAACATCCTGGTAAACCTCTTCTGTACCCTCTCCAAATTTTGTGTTGTCAAAGAGGATGATGTCAGATGCTCAGTGATGGAGGAAAAGTAAAGAGTATGGGTTTGTGGATCAATAGGGAGGTGTGGCTGAGGTTATTAATATCTCTCGTGAATTATTTGAGAATGTAGAGCCCTGGTTGAAAAAGGCTGTCTACATTAAAGCCTCCCTTCCTCTTTCTGTTGCTCCACTTTCTGCTGCACTTCCTCCTTCTCCACTTTCTCCACTCTGCCTCATCCTCCTCCATCCCCCTGCCCCCATGCTCCTGCACCTCAGCTTCTCGCCTGATAGATAGTTGCAAGGGCTGCTCCTTAATAATAGCTAGAGAGTGTGGCATACAGCATACTACCACAAATCTTGATAAACCCCCAGCTGAGTACTGCAGGTCTTCTCCAGAGCAGTCCAGGCGGCGGATTTGTTGATTGAGAATGCTGACTAGGTGCTCTATAATGTCCCTGGGTAACATGGCTCTCATTGGAGGCCTGCTGTGCAGGTGAGCGTGGGTTCCTGATCAGAGTCAGGAGCCACATCATGAGTGGATAACCCTCATTACCCAGCACCAGCTTTTGACTTGCCGTGATGGGTCAAATACAGATGGCACAGAAAACCGCCACAGAATGAAGGAATTGTGACGATTGCCAGATTAATTTTCTGCTGAAGTATAGAACAATCCCACACTCCACTACAGGATTTACACATGCTGAGCTTTTGATGAAGAGAAGGGACATGTTTGAGTTTAGTCCTAGCAAACTTGACTGCTAAAGCTGTATACAAGAAGTTCAGTCAAAAACATCAGCATGACACAAACTGAAGAGAACACAGTTTCAGGCAAAAATGAGCATGTGTTTTGAGTGCCCCTCAAAAGTCACATGAGTGGGATGTTGGAAATGTAGTAGAAGTGTGTGGAACCAAAAATTACTTGGTTGAAATTGACAGAAATGTGAAAAATATCCATGTAGATCACATGATCCTGGCAGATTCCACACAGGGGGCTGAATTTTAATATAACAGCGTGGGTGTTGGCAGTGGCACCAGAAGCAGGTACCATTTCAGCATGACTGAAATGCGGCCAGCCGACAGCGATCATGCAGTAGCTGGCCAATTAAAGAAGGGAAGGCATGGGGCCCGTGCAATCAAACACCAGGGGCAGGAAACGAGGTGCTGATGATGCCATTATTTGATGCAATGGCAGGTGCTGGCGCCATATTTAAAGGTCTGCCAGCCCTTTATTCACTACTGCCTGGTTTAAAGGAGTGGCTTCCTGAGTGCCCGTTGTACCCCCAGGAGCCCTTCAGCTGCCGCCTCTCCCTGATAGGCTAGATTTCAGCTCCTTGCCTGCAGCAACCATGGCTGAAGGAAGACACTGGGTGGCCCAATGGTGCCTCCCTGCAGGTTCTCCTCCAGGCTGCAAGGGAACGGTGGGAGGACCTTCCCCAGGGATGGGAGGATGCCCATCTGACCGAGCAAACCTGGACATAGATTGTGGAGGAGGTCAGCAGCGGGGAGGTCACCCCAGGGATCCAGTGCAGGAAGCGGGTCAATGACCTGATCTGGGCTGCTAAGGTCAGAATTCCAAACACTTTGGACCCTTTGTGCATTGCATGTGGCAAAGCGAACATATGAGCATACAAATTAAGAGCAGGAGTAGGCCACTTGGCCCCTTGAACTGGCTCCTCCATTCAACAAGATCATGGCTGATCTGATTGTAATCTCAACTCCACATTCCTACCTCCGATAACCTTTCAGCTCCTTGCTTATCAAGAATCTATCTACCTCTGCCTTAAAAATATTCAAAGACTCTGCTTCCACCGCCTTTTGAGGAAGAGAATTCCAAAGACTCACGACCCTCTAAGAGAAAAAGTTTCTCCTCATCTTTGTCTTAAATGGGCGACAACTTATTTTTAAACAGTGACCCTTAGTTCTAGATTCTCCCACAAGAGGAAACATCCTTTCCACATCCACCCTGGAATGTTTAGTGGAAAGGGAGTGACCATCCAGTCATGTGCATTTTTGGGAATGGTAGCAGGACGTGCTGCCTGAGGCTTGGCTGCATCTTGGTGAGAGGCACTCGCCAGTCATTATATAACCCCACACAGTCCCTCAAGAGGGGTCAAATGAAGGAGGCATATATGTGCCCCCATCATGGACTGCTGGACTATCACCATCAGAGGTCTTGGGCTTGTCCCCACTGGGAGACTAACTTCGTACTTCATTATGTCTGCAAGAGAAGACAGCGCACAATCGAAGAGTGTGACGAGACCGATGGTGGAGCGCCTTATTTCCAGGTCTTAAGCCCGATGGAGGAGGAAGCCATGGAACTGGCAGGGCAATAAGGTGGCTGCTCCATATCTACTGGTGAGACAGGGCTGCCTATCTAAGAGAGTAAGTGAGCATCTCCTGGAGCACAAGGATGCTGCAAACGAGCCATGCTGATCATCTGTTCACCACTGCATCAATGGAGCTGCAGAGTTGGGGTGGCAGGAATGTCATGATTTGCACACCTTTCCCCTTCAATGTCTCTGTTTTCTCATGCAGAGCAAGATGAACGACAAGAGCAAAAAGTTGGAGAGACTGGGGGACAGTCGGCCGCCTCCGAGGAGGAGGAGGGAGCTTCAGAGGGTGCACTGTCAGATCATTCCCCATGCACTCTCCATGCGCGCAGATACGCTCATGATGGTGGGTATCTGTTCATGGTTAGATTCAGGCACACAACCTGGTAAGTACATCACCGATGTGCCCGAGCAGCTGATGGAGGCGGTGACAGCCGAAGCCACTGGTAGTCAGAGGACTATGGGAGGTCAGGCCCATACTGAGCCCAGGCTGATGACGTGCCTCTGGTGTCGCAGGCAACAGGGGAAATGCTGCAGCTGCAGCGAGAGTCAGGCAACATCTGGCAGAGATGCCACAGGCTATGCGTACACAAGCGCGGATAATGGAGGAGTCCATTCAGGCCTTGGGTGCTGCACTGCCTCTGGCAGGTGGGCATCTGGATTCCTCCATTGAGAGATTGGCAACTCTCATGTAGAGGCAGATCCAGGAGACCAATCAGCGACTGCTGGAGACGTGCACTGAGCTGCATACCATCGCATTGTCCATGAGATTTATGCAGCAGTGGCAAGGCGAAAGGGGGCGAGGCACTGGAGTCTCCACCAGGTCCACATCCCCCTCAGGTCAGCAGGGAGGTACAAGAGTGCCTTATAAGGAGGAAGAAGCGGCTGCCTGCCACATCTGAGGCCTCCTCTCTGGGTGTTCCTGGTGTGGACAGTAGCTCCTAAGCCCCTCCACCAGTGACGCCAGCACCTCCCTAATCTCCAAAGACAGAGGAGAGTCCTGCACCTGTGCAGGAGGCCCTCAGTGTGCCAGGCCCTCCAGACCTCAGGCAGCCAGAGGACAGCCACCAAGTCATCCCAAGCTGGGGACAGCAAGGCCAGTAGCCTGCCTCCACCTCAGCTGACAGTGCAGGGGGAGCACCAGGTAGGAGCACCTGGAAAAGATTCAAGAAGAGCACCTAGATGCACATGTAGGAACATGAGTGAATGCACATTCCAGATGGATTGGGTTGTGTTTGCTGTCACATGGAATAAAGAAATGATGTCATCTCACTACATCTCCTTCCTATTGTTGATTACCTTTGGGACTTCATCTAAATCCTTCCTCCCAAGGAGTTGAGGGAGCAAACCCTGAGCACTCAAAGCTTCAGCCTTGCCGCTGTGTGATGTGCACCTGGGTGCTGCAGTGGAGAAGGGAGGAGGTGAAGGTAAGTCTTTACTGCTGCGGTTCCAGAAGGTGGTAAGGCTCAAAGGAAATGTGAATGTGTAAGGGCGTCTCATGCCTCCCTTGCGCATATCTCATGGTGCTTTTCCTGCTGTGCCTGGGACCCTTCATCTAGCACAACCTGGGCAACATCCACTTCCGCATTCTTGTCATTAGCGAAGGCATCATGCACCATGATATCCTCACTGGTCAATGCCTCACCCCTTTCTAGTGCCAGGTTATGCCATGCACAGCAAGCTACCACGATACGCAAGACCCTCGCTAGGGCATACTGAAGGCCTCTATCAGATCAACCTAAGCACCTGAATCTCATCTTGAGTAGACCAATGGCCTGCTTGATGGTCACTCAGTTAAAGGGAGAGAGAAAACGGGAACTATCGACCTGTTAGTTTGACATCAGTAGTAGGGAAAATGTTAGAATCTATTTTAAAGGATGTGATAACTGGACACTTAGAAAATAATATGATTGGGCAGAGTCAACATTAATTTATGAAAGGGAAATCATGTTTGACAAACCTGTTGGAGTTTTTTGAGGATGTTACTTGTAGCATAGATAAAGGAGAACCAGTGGATGTGGTGTATTTGGGGTTTCAGAAGGCTTTTGATAAAGTTCCACACAGGAGGTTAGTGAACAAAATTAGAGAACATGGGATTGGGGGCAATATACTGGCCTGGATTGAGAATTGGTTAACAGCTAGAAAAAAAGAGTAGGAATAAACGGGTCATTCTCAGAATGGCAGGCTGTTACTAGTGGGGTACCGCAAGGATCAGTGCTGGGGCCACAGCTGTTCACAATCTATATAAATGACATGGATGTGGGGACCAAATGCAATATTTCCAAATTTGCTGATGACACAAAACTAGGTGGGAAAGTAAGGTGTGAGGAAGATGCAAGGAGGCTTCAAGGGGATTTGGACAGGCTAAGTGAATGAGCAAGAACAGGGCAGATGGAATATAATGTGAATAAGTGTGAAGCTTTCCACTTTGGTAGAAAAAAGAGAAAAGACAGAGTATTTCTTAAATGGTGAGAGGTTGAGAACAGTTGGTGTCCAAAGGGACCTGGGTGTCCTTGTTCATGAGTCACTGAAAGCTAACATGCGGGTACAGCAAGCAATTAGGAAGGCAAATGGTATGTTGACCTTCATTGCAAGGGGTTTTGAGTACAGAAGTAAAGAAGTCTCGCTGCAATTGTATAGAGCCTTAGTGAGACTGCACCTGGAGTATTGTGTACAGTTTTATTTATTTATTTATCTATTTAGAGATACAGCACTGAAACAGGCCCTTCAGCCCACCGAGTCTGTGCCGATCATCAACCACCCATTTTTATACTAATCCTACATTAATCCCATATTCCCTACCACATCCCCACAATTCTCCTACCACCTACCTATACTAGGGGCAATTTACAATGGCCAGCTTACCTATCAACCTGCAAGTCTTTGGCTGTGGGAGGAAACCAGAGCACCAGCGGAAACCCACACGGTCACAGGGAGAACTTGCAAACGCCACACAGGCAGTATCCACTGTGCCGCAACATACATTTTCCTCCCTCTTTTTCCAAAATGAAAAAAAGCTGGTTAAAGCTCAGCTGAAGGGAAGGTGGCATAATGGTTATATTATTCAACTAGTAATCCAGTGGCTTAGACTAATGATGTGGAGACAGGAGTTCAAATCCAGCCACGGTAGGTCTCCTTATGTAAGAAAGGATATACTTGCCATAGCGGGAGTACAACAAAGGTTCACCAGACTAATCCCTGGGATGGCAGGATTGTCTTATGAGGAGATTTTGAGGAAACTGGGCCTATATTCTCCTAGAGTTTCAAGGAATGAGGGGTGATCTCACTGAAACTTAGAAAAACCTTTACAGGACGCGACAGGGTGGATGCAGATAGATGTTTCCCCTGGCTGGTGAGTCTAGAACGAGGGGACATAGACTCAGAATAAGGGGTAGACCATTTAATACTGGGAGGAGGAATTTCTTCACTCAGAGGGAGGTGAATTTTTGGAAATCTCTATCCCAGAGGGCTGTGGAAGCTCAGTCATTGAGTATGTTCAAGACAGAATTTGATAGATATCTGGATACTAATGACATCAAGGGATAAGGGAATAGCACAGGAAAGTGGCGTTGAGGTAGATGATCAGTCATGATCTAATTGAATGGCGGACTGGGCTCAACAGGCTGAATGTCTACTCCTGTCCCTATGTTCCTATGGAAGTCCACTCTGTATAGTGAATGACGCCTGACATAGGGAAATGAATCAGATCTTGGGCGATCCAGAATCCTGCACCATTGGAACTCCAAGTGCCCATTTGATCCCACTACTGGGAAGAGAATCCCAGCTCAGGGGTCTGTCATTGTGCCTTCTATCAGCTTATACACTGAAAAGTATGGGAAGGGAATATTAAGTGTTATCCTCACTTTAGAGGAGACTTTGTTGCCGCTTACCAGCTGAATGATGTGAGTCTATGAGGAAGATCCATTTTAGGACAGAGAAGTTATAATATTACCACATTATTTGTTATAATGAGTTACTAAGGAAAAACGCTCACTATTGTAAATAATGTACATCATTATGCAGTAAGTGTATACAGGGCAAAGAAAAGGCAAACTTAATGTAAAATCCACCAAGTGACAAGCAAGTCTGAAGTTGTGTGGAGTTAATAATTACATCTTTGCATTGCTGAAACATTCTTATTGAAGAAAAGATAGCAGGGATTCTTCAAGCTCATCGAATAATTTCAGGTACAAAGTCCATGCATTTGGCATTTTAGTGATCGCACTTCCCTAATTCAGAAAGTTCAGGAATGTATTTTCACTGTTATGTTATTAGGCATTTCCTGCCTACATTTCATAAAATATTAGTCATTTTTTTGCATGTGAGACTGAAAGTTTCCTTACAGGAAGCTGCAGATTGACAGTATAATAATTTTCAGTTTAATTGAGATAAGCGTCTTTCAAAATGAGTGCAGCTGTGGCCAAAAAATATGGAGGTGGGGCTATGAACTCTAGAGTGGTTTTCCATAATAAGTGTAAGAAACATACCCATCCGAAAAACTGAGGCAACCTTGTGGCAGCTGAGGTTCAGTATAACACTCTCCAGAAGAAGATTCCTCCAAAACTTAGATGTGTGTATTTTCAGATTATGCAGTTTGATCCCACTAAACTAAAGTCACTATAATTTAACGCACGGCGTGGGATTGCACAAAGCCTTATGAAGTGTGAGCCAAGGCTCAATGGTAGCACTCTCGACTCTGAGTCAAAAAGTTGTAGGTTCAAACCTTACTCAAGAGACGCAAGCACAAAATCTATGCTGGTCCTGCCATGCAGTACTGTGGGGGAGCTGCACTGTCAGAGGTGCTGTCTTTTGAAGGAAATGTTGAACAAATGCCCCAACTACGCTTTTTCAAGTGACATAAATGATCCCCGCGCACTATTTAGAAGCAGAACAGAGTAGGTCTCCCCAGTGTCCTGACCAAAAGTTGTTCCTCATTATAACAAATAGTCTAATCATTATCATTTTGCTGTTTGTAGGACTTTGCTGTGTACAAATTGACTGCTGCATTTAGAAACATAGAAAATAGAAGCAAGAGTAGGCCATTCGGCCCTTCGAGCCTGCTCCACCATTCATTATGATCATGGCTGATCATTCAGCTCTGTAGCCTGTTTCCGCTTTTGCCCCATATATTTTAATCCCTTTAGACCCAAGAGCTATATCTAACTCCTTCTTGAAAACATACAATGTTTTGGCCTCAACTGCTTTCTGTGGTAGCAAATTCCACAGATTCACCACTCTCTGGGTGAAGAAATTTCTCTTCTCAGTCCTGAAAGGTTTACCCTGTATCTTTAGACTATGACCCCTGGTTCTGGACTCCCCCACCATCGGGAACATCCTTCCTGCATCTACCCTGTCAAGTCCTGTTCGAATTTTAAAGGTTTCTATGAGATCCCCCTCACTCTTTTGAACTCCAGTGAATATAATCCTAACCGACTCAATCTCTCCTCATACGTCAGTCCCACCATCCCAGGAATCAGTCTGGTAAACCGTCACTGCACTCCCTCTGTAGCAAGAACATCCTTCCTCAGATGAGACCAAAACTGTACACTATATTCCAGGTGTGGCCTCACCAAGGCCCTGTATAATTGCAGCAAGACATCCCTGCTCCTGTACTCAAATCCTCTCACTATGAAGGTCAACATACCATTTGCCTTTTTTACCGCCTGTTGCACCTGCATGCTTACCTTCAGGTGTACGAGAACACCCAGGTCTCGCTGCATATTCCCCTCTCTCAGTTTATAGCCGTTCAGATAATAATCTGCCTTCCTGTTTTTGCTACCAAAGTGGATAACCTCACATTTATCCACATTAGCCCACTCACTCAACTTGTCCAAATCACCCTGAAGCCTCTCTGCATCCTCCTCACAACTCACTTTCCCACCCAGTTTTGTGTTATCTGCAAATTTGGAGATATTACATTTAGTTCCCTCATCTAAATCATTAATGTATACTGTGAATAGCTGGGGTCTTAGCACCGATCCCTGTGGTACCCCACGAGTCACTGCCTGCCATTTGGAAAAAGACCCATTTATCCCTACTCTTTGATTCCTGTCCACCAACCAATTTTCTATCCATCGCAATACACTACCCCAAATTCCATGCGCTTTAATTTTACATGCTAATCTCTTATATAGGACTTTGTCGAAAGCCATTTGAAAGTCCAAATAAACCACATCCACTGGCTCCCCCTCATCAACTCCACTAGTTACATCCTCGAAGAATTCTAGTAGATTTGTCAAACATGATTTCCCTTTCGTAAACCCGATTCTACCACTGTTTTCCAAGTGCTCTGCTCTAAAATCTTTGATAATGGACTCTAGAATTGTCCCCACTACCGACGCCAGGCTAACTGGTCCACAATTCCCTGCTTTCTCTCTACCTCCCTTTTTAAATAGTGGTGTTACATTAGCTACCCTCCAATCTGTAGGAACTGTTCCAGAGTCTATAGAATCTTGAAAGATGACCACCAATGCATCCACTATTTCTAGGGCCACTTCCTTAAGTATTCTGGGATGCAGACCATCAGGCCCTGGGGATTTATCGGCCTTCAATCCCATCAATTTCCCCAACACCATTTCTCTACTCATACTGATTTCTTTCAGTTCCTCTCTCTCACTAAGCCCTGTGTTCCCCAACATTTCTGGTATGATATTTGTGTCCTCCTTTGTGAAGACAGAACCAAAGTATGCATTTAGTTGGTCATCCATTTCTTTATTCTCCATAATAAATTCCCCTGTTTCTGACAGTAAGGGATCTATGTTTGTCTTCACCAATCTTTTTCTCTTCACATACCTATAGAAACTTTTACAGTCAGTTTTTATGTTCCCCGCAAGCTTGCTCTCGTACTCTATTTTCCTCTTCTTAATCAAGCCCTTGGTCCTCCTTTTCTGAATTCTAAACTGCTCCCAATCCTCAGGTCTGTTATTTTTCCTGGCAAATTTATATGCCTCTTACTTTGATCTAATGCTATCTCAAATTTCCCTTGTAAGCCATGGTTTGGCTACCTTCCCCGTTTTACTTTTGCGCCAGACAGGGATAAAGAATTGTTGCCGTTCATCCATGCGCTCTTTAAATGTTTACCATTGCCTATCCACCATCATCCCTTTAAGTAATGTTTCCAAATTCGTCATGCCCAACTCGCGCTTCATATCTTCACAGTTTCCTTTACTAAGATTCAGGACCCTTGTCTCAGAATCAACTACGTCACTCTCCATCTTGATGAAGAATTCTATCATATTATGGTCGCCCGTCCCCAAGGGGTTTCACACCACTTGATTGTCAATTATTCCTTTCTCATTACACAATACCCAGTTTAGGATGGCCTGTTCTCTCGTTGGTTCCTCAATGTATTGGTCCAGCAAACCATCCCATATATACTCCAAGAATTCCTCCTCTACGGTATTGTGACTAATTTGATTTGCCCAATCTATATGCAGATAATTACAGATGTTCCTTTATCGCGTGCATCTCTAGTTTCCTGTTTAATGCCATTCACAACATCACCACTACAGTTTGGGGGTCTATATAGAACCCCCACTAACGTTTTTTGCCCCTTAGTGTTTCTCAGCTCTACCCATACAGATTGCACATCGTCAGAACTAATATCTTTCCTCACTATTGCGTTAATTTCCTCTTTAACCAGCAATGCAACTCCACCGCCTTTTGCTTTTTGTCTGTCCTTCCTAAATACTGAATATCCCTGGATGTTCATTTCCCATCCCTGGTCACCTTGCAGCTATGTCTCCGTAATCCCGACGATATCATACCCATTTACATCTATTTGCCTGATTAATTCATCCACTTTATTGCGAATGCTCCATGTGTTAAGGCACAAAGCCTTAAGGCTTGTCTTTTTAACATTACTTGTCCGCTTCCCACTATTTTTCACTGTGGCCCTGTTTGATTCAGGCCCTTGATTTCTCTGCCTATCACTTTTCTTATTCCCCTTCCTGTCTTTTGTTCTTGTCTTTGAACTCCCTCCTCTGACTCCTTGCAAAGGTTCCCATCCCCCTGCCATTTTAGTTTAAGACCGCAATTGTTGACAACGCGATCGGTAGGTGGCGCTGTTCTGGCACATGCGCAGATACAGCATGTGCCACGAAAACGTCACAGCCTGCGACTGCAGCAGCTGCCAGGACTAAAGATGGCGCTGCTCAAAAAATCACAGAGATGAAACCTAACAAACACGTGGCAGAATACAATGGCCGGAGTGAGAGAGTGGAGCGGGCCGGGGACAGCAGCGCGGGGGCCGGGGAGATCAGCGCGGGGGCCGGGGATATCAGCGCGGGGGCCGGGGAGATCAGCGCGGGGGCCGGGGACAGCAGCGCGGGGGCCGGGGAGATCAGCGCGGGGGCCGGGGAGAGCAGCGCGGGGGCCGGGGATATCAGCGCGGGGGCCGGGGAGATCAGCGCGGGGGCCGGGGACAGCAGCGTGGGGGCCGGGGAGATCAGCGCGGGGGCCGGGGAGATCAGCGCAGGGGCCGGGGACAGCAGCGCGGGGGCCGGGGAGAGCAGCGCGGGGAGACCAGCGGTAGCGGTGCCGGGGAGGGGGGGAGAAAGAGGGAGGGGGGGAGAAAGAGGGAGGGGAGAGGGGGAGAAAGAGGGAGGGGGGGAGAAAGAGGGAGAGGGAGGGGGGAGAGAGAGGGAGGGGGGAGAAAGAGGGAGAGGGGAGAAAGAGGGAGAGGGAGAGAAAGGGGGAGGGGGTGAAAGAGGGAGGGGGGAGAGGGAGGAAGGGGAGAGAGTGGGGGGTGGGGGGGAGCAGCGGAACGGAAGAGGAGTGCCTTTTTCTGTGCATGTGCCATAAACACAACAGCAAAAGACTTACTGGCCAGTCCCTGGACCCGGTGACACCAAGGTCTTCGCACGCTCGCTCCCCGCGGCTCTCTACGGCCTCTTGCTTCCGGCCCACTCCATTCAGCCGTTCCCTCCAGCTGTGGATGCCCAATCCAGTTGCTTTCTCCCCTACCCAGTTGCTTTCTCTACTTCTCAGTACTTCAGGCATTGCAACTGTTTGGTCCCTGCATTTTGCGTGCTCCCTCTCCCCACCCCTCCCCGCACTCTCCACCCCTCCCCCTCTTCACCCACCCCTCCCTCTACCCCCCCACCGTAGTTGAATATCTGAAGTGCAGTTGCAAAGTCGGGGAAATAGCATGCAAAAGACTTGCAGGTTGATAGGTAAATTAGCCATTAGAAATTGCCCCTAGTATAGGTAGGTGGTAGGGAAAATATAGGGATAGGTGGGGATGTGGTAGGAATATGGGATTAGTGTAGGATTAGTATAAATGGGTGGTTGATGGTTGGCACAGACTCGGTGGGCCGAAGGGCCTGTTTCAGTGCTGTATCTCTAAACTAAACTAAACTAAACTAAACACAAAACAAAACCTCAACAATTCTGGGTTTAATTATTGAAAAGTTTTATTAAGTTCATTAAGTATCCGAGGAACTGCTGTGCATGGATACATGAGTGTTGTGTCCAGCATTCCCGTTAGACAGACAGGCCGAGTCTCTGCGATGCACAGCTAAAGAGATTGTTCCTGGAGAGCCTTGTGGTGAATAAACGTTTGGCTCTCTATTCCACTACTGTATTGTCCATGTGAAGAAGGCAAAGTCACAAGAGTCTGAGCTCAGTCTATTCTTGGTGAATGTTCCCCAAACACATCCCAATGTGCATTCCCAATTCATCCATAAATGCAATGTTCCTTTCCACATCGTGATGAGCTCCGCAGCATGATCTAGTTGCCTTCGTTGCTTGAATGCTGACCTTAAGTCTCAAGGATTGTTTTCTCGACGGCATGTTTTACATGAAAAGAAATAAAGCAAATCAGAGTCAGAGCTTGCCTCCCTCCATCCACTGAAATTACTGTTGCGCACACCTTTTTGAGTTCTGCAGTGAAGGCACCAATTGATAACGTCGCCAATGAAGCACTTATTACCCACCTCAGATGCAGGAATCAGCACATCCTTGCGTCATCTCCTGCACTGCCTCCTTTGCTTGAATGCCGTCCTTAAGTGTCAAGGATTGTTTTCTCAAGGGCACGTTTTACATGAAAGAAAATAAGGAAAGAACATCAGTGTCAGAGCTTCCCTCCCTCCAATGATATTACTGTTGAGCATGCTTTGTGTTCTGCGGTAAAGGCATGTACTGATAACACTGCCAATGAATCACTTAGTACCCACCTCAGCTGTAGGAGGCAGGATGATGTTACTGCCCCTATCTCGTGATGGTTCAATGCTGCTCTCAGGGAAAACATGAATGATGTGAGGGTGCTGGAAAAGAAGCACATTTCTTTTGGGCTATGAACATAAAGCTGGCCATTTAGCCCAGCAGTTCCCTGCCAGTGGTTATGTTACTCGTGCGTCTTTCCATCCATTCCCATTTAATCCTGCCTACTACTATCACCAGTTGTGTTCACAGCAAGAGCATTCACATTTCTGCTACCACTGGACACGGCATGCTTGTTTCTTTTAGTGCTCAGTCTCTTCTTGCTGAATGTTCCCCAAGTGCTTGACCCCTTTGGACGCCCTCTCTGCTTGACAGGCAGCAACTGGCAATTGCGGAGTCTCACAAGGCTCTGCATGGTTGTTTCAACGTCGGATGGGGTAACAGGTGGCTGTGTGTCCATGAGCACTGCCCTGATGGGTGTAGGAGCAGGTAACTGTGTGCCCATGAGCACTGCCCTGATGGGTGTAGGAGCAGGTAACTGTGTGTCCATGTGCACTGCCCTGATGGGTGTAGGAGCAGGTGACTGTGTGCCCATGAGCACTGCCCTGATGGGTGTAGGAGCAGGTGACTGTGTAACTGAGCAGCAAGGAGAGGGTACTGCAGGTAGGGGAAGTGGAGATTTGAACAGGCAGGCATATGTATGGTCCATCAGATCATTAGGCCAGGGGGTGAGATGCTCAGGATCCAGGGTTTGCGAAACGTGACTGATGTCCAGCGTGCGGCCACCTCCATCCGAAGGTGCTTCCGGGCAATTGTTGGGCATAGTAAATGGCTCCATCTCATCAGCCAGTCCTTGCTGCCAGCGGAGAGTCTGTTGCCGCAGCCAGTCCAGTCTCCTCATGAATGCTGCCGTTCCACTCTGCAGAACGGCCTGTTGTAGCTGGTACAATTGATCTGAAAGCAAGCGGTATTTTTCATTGTGGCTGAGGGGCCTTGGCTGTTCCTCTGTAATCACAATGGCAGCAGCCATGCCTGTCGTCGTTGGTGTCTGAGATGCACGCCAGCGACAATTGGGGGCGAGCCTGTCCAAAGGCAGACCCAGATGCCTCTGCACAACAACAGCATGTTTGCAGGGCAACAAAGTCTGAATGGAGAAGATGCAGCTGCAGGTAGCCTGGCCATCATGTATCTGCAGTGTGTACTGTTTGGCGCCAGAAATCACAGTCACTGTGCCTTCATCCTGCTACATGCGGTGGCCCAGACAATGGAAATGTTTACAGAGCAACTCACAACAGGGACTGGAGAACATGCGGTGGCCCAGACAATGGAAATGTTTTCAGAGCAACTTGCAAAGGCAGAGCAACTTACCTTGGAACAATCTCCTGCGTCAAATAAAAATGAAGCAAGTCTCCAAAACGAATAAATAATTCAGATAAAATGCCCGACGAAACCTCCCCTCCTTGCACTTTCAAAAAGTCGCGCCGAAGCTTTGACGCATGCGCAGAAGCCAAACAGGCGCGTCAGCGAGAAAGACGAAATAACTCGATGACGTCATCTGCGCATGCGCACAACCTTACCGGCAGGTCGGACCACAGCGCATGCACAGGGGGCATGAGACCGTCTGCGCATGTGCGCACCGCGGCGCATCCTGATGACGTTGTCCGATGCAGTCGCGTTGTCATGAATTACTTTGTTAGTTTAAACCCTCCCCAACCACTCTAGCAAATACTCCCCCTAGGAATTCAGTCCCGGTCCTGCCCAGGTGTAACCTGTCCAGTTTGTACAGGTCCCACCTCCCCCAGAACAGGTCCCAATGTCCCAGGAATCTAAAACCCTCCCCCTCACACCATCTCTTCAGCCATGTATTCATCCGATATATCCTTCTATTTCTGCTCTGACTAGCACGTGGCACTGGTAGTAAACCTGAGATCACTACCTTTGAGGTCCTACTTTTCAACTTACTTCTTAACTCCCTATATTCTGCTTTTAGGACCTCATCCTTTTTTTTAACCAATGTCGTTTGTACCAATGTGTACCACGACCACTGGCTGTTCACCCTTCCCCTTCAGCATATCCTGTAACCGCTCTGAGACATCCTTGACCCTAGCACCAGGGAGGCAACATACCATCCTGGAGTCTCTTTTGCGGCCACAGAAAAGCCTATCTATTCCCCTTACAATTGAATCCCCTATAACTATTGCATTCCACATTTTTTACTCCTCCCCTGTGCAGCAAAGCCAACTGTGGTGCAACGAATTGGGCTGTTGCTGCTTTCCCCTGAGAGGCTATTTGCCCCAACAAGATCCAAAGCAGTATATCTGTTTTGCAGGGGAATAGCCACAGGAGATTCCTGAACTGCCTGCCTAGTCCTCTTGCTCTGCCTGGTGGTCACCCATTCCCCTCCTGCCTGTGGGGTCGGAGCCTGCGGTGTGGCCCCCTCTCTGTATGTGCTATCCACGATACTCTCTGCCTTGTGGATGCTCCACAGTGTTCCCAGCTGCCGCTCCAGCTCCGAAACCTGGGCTTCCAGGAGCTGCAGCTGGTGATACTTCCTGCATACATGCTGGTCCTGGGCACTGGAAATGTTCCCGGCTTCCGACATGGAGCACAAGGAACACACCACGGCTTTGAGCGCTCCTGCCATGACCTAACCCTTTAAATTAAATTAAACCTTCTGGAAGATCTTAATGTCCAGTAATATCAGTTACTGTAGGGCCCTTCTTCCCTGGTCCTCGTTATTACAGAACTCCCTGAAAAAAACACTACTTACTATATTTGAAATAAACTTTAAACTTTTAAACTTTAGATATTTACTCAGCTATTTAGAGCTATTCCCTAACAGCAGTGACTCACCAACCAATCACCTTGCAGCTCTCCTGTGACTTCACTGTTGGCTTTTTTTTTCAAAACTCAGGCTCGCTGGCGCTGCACTTTTAAACTGTGCTGGTCTCGCTCAGTCTCGCTCTTTCCCGCTGCACTTTTAAACTCTGCTGGTCTCGCTCAGTCTCACTCTTTCCCGCTGTATTTTTAAACTCTGTCGGTCTCACTCATTCTCGCTCCTTCCTGCTGCCGCTGCTCTTTTAAACTCTGCCGGTCTCACTCATTCTTGCTCCTTCCCGCTGCCGCTGCTCTTTTAAACTCTGCCGGTCTCGCTCAGTCTCTGACATTACATCAGTGATTGTACTTCAAAAATACTTAATTGGCTATAAAACACTTTGGAGAAGTCATGAAAGGTGCTATATAAATCCTAGTCCTTTTCTTTGTCCAGTCCTCAGCCAATCATTTCAACCAATGGAAGGACTATTGGACAAGATCAGTCAAGATCTCATCACAAGCTCCTCCGAGCCCACAAGGAAAACTAAAAATAAATTTTAAACCTTACCTGCCTGGTTCTCTTCTGGATCACAATCCCTCTTCCAGCAGGAATGACCAGATGAGGAATCCATCATTGCTCCCCTGCTCAGGCCTCCAACTAATATCAGGCCCTGAAAATGGCTGGCATGCAATGTGCATCTTTAAAGAAGGACCCTGCTGCCTTCTTGCAGGTGTCCTGTTTGTCTGCTCAAAAGACTAGGTCAATATCAGGACACCGGGTGAGAAATGAGAATTTTAACTGCCTCACTATCTGCTTTTCGCCAGGCTGAAAAGGTTAGTCAGGCCCTATAAAGAGTAAGATCTGGGCAATAAAAAGGACAAGAATGATTTAAATGCAAAAATCATTGCTTGAGATGAATCACCAATGACAGGATTATTCCACTCCTGGGAAAGAAAATCCCTTGGAGTTGCTCCCACTCTGCTGCTGTTATTTTGTCAGAAGAGTAGCAGAAACCCTGTTAATCCACCACACTTGCGGAGAAGGGATGCCAGAGGAGTGGAGACAGCTGTGTGGAATGCCCCATTCCTAATATTTCCATCACTGTCCTTCGTTATCTTCGAATGGAATTTGAGAGCTTTCTGATTGGAGTCTGGATGTGCAGTGATGAGTTGAAGGAGCTGCCAGCCAAAGAGAGTTGTCCTAGCATCCTCTGCATTGCCACGCACTCAGTCACCTCCAGCTACAGTAAGCAGGGCCATCCTGAGCACCACCTCATTCTCCAGTTCATTGTGATATGCCTACGAGAAAAAGACTTCCGTTTATATAACACCTTTCATGAGCTCAGGGCATTCCAAAATGCTTCACTGTTGTAATGTAGGAAACCTGGTAGACAGAGTGTACACAGCAAGATCCCACAATGAGCAATTTGACAAATAACCAGATAATTTGTTTTTTTAATGACAAAAGCAAAGCACTGTGGATGCTGGAAATCTAAAAGAAAGAACTGAAAAAGTTAGAAAACACTCAGCAGATCTGGGCAGAGGGAAGCAAAGTTATAGGGCTGGATTTTGTGCTGGTGGCGGGCCTCTGCCTTGTTGTGCCCCCCACCCACCCCACCCACCAGAGTAGTCCTCAGGTCTTTTTAAATCAAAGAATCAGGAGGCGGAATCCTCATCCCTTTAAAGACGGGGATCCTGCCCCCATGAGCTGCCAGTCAATCACAGGGCCAGCAGCTCAGCAGTATTGGCAGCACTACCAGAAGCGGTAGCCACTGCCGGTTCTGCTGAGGCCTCAGACCCAGGCCCAGCACTGGAACCCCAGACTAGAGATAGGTGATGCGGGGTCACCAGGGTCACAAATTTCCCACAAAGGAGGGAACCCCCCCCAAGCCCGCAAGGAAGGGTGCCTCGTATTGCAAGGCAGAGTGGAGGCCCCCATCCCTGCTGCTGGTAAGATCCCGGTGACGAAGGGAAGAGGCCCTTAATTGGCGTCTGGGCAGGCAGGCCGTCGTCAGCCTATCCCACCCCAGGGAAGATTGCTGGACGACAGGCCCTCCACCTGGTTTCCCCGCACCACCACCCCCCCCACCCCCACCACCTGTCACAATTCTCTGTGCCCCCACCCCCACCCATGCCTCCAACCCCGCCTCAGGGGAGCCTGTAAGATCCCAGCCATAGTTTCAGGTTGATGACCGTTCATCAGCGAAATGTTTGAGAGATTTTTTACATCCACCTAAGAGGGCAGACAGGCCTTGGTTTACCGTCTCAATATGAGCCATGGCTGACACCAAGAAGAAAACATAACAGTGGCCCCTTCTCAACTGTTCCCATGAACATAATCCATCAAAAATAACATATTGATTTATCTGCTCTAAGGAGCCTCCCTATCTCCCATAACTCACCTTTAACCCATGAGTCACTCTTAGTCTCACACTGACCTTACTCCACAGATTCCCTGACAAGTATGCAAAATAAAGCAGAAACAATCTGCTCCTCAGAATTATATGCAAAAGAGAACTGCTTTACCCTTTTTCTCTCCAGTTGCGAACATGTAAAGAATTAAGTCAGGAGTTAAAACTACAACCTTCTGTCTCACAACCCAGAACCTTCTCGGTCATATGGGCTTTTACATCACCAAGGAGATCAACCATTCAGATCGCATTGGGTTACAAATCTGATTTTCTTCTTGTCCTTCACGGATATGTTTTCTCTGCTCCAAAATTATTTATTTAATCTACGTAGGTGGGAGTTTTCAATTCTGTTCAGTGGCATCTAGCTTGTTCTGTAATATATATATTTTTCTTTGCTTTTATCTCCTTGGTCTGACATTTCTTGTCCTGTTGAAAGAGAAGCAGCTGTCAGGAAGTGCATGCATGGCCTCGACTGCTGTCCCCCTGATTTGTCCTCCCCAATTATTATCTCATTTCCCACTCATTCCCTCCTGTGATGCCACGATCACTTGCCCAGAATCAATCTTCAGCATGAAATCAATTCTATCAAGCCCCAGCCCATATTTCTTTTTTTATTTGCTATGTGTATCTAGTGTTAGAGTCTGGTTAAGTCATTAACATTTATCCTGAGGTTAAGAAACACAGAAGAACAATGAACTGCTGTGTGATGGGTGAATAATAGAGGAAGCCAGGTCTTCTTTGCAAGTACCTGTGGCTAATGCTTTGACTGAGACTGAGACTGAGACTGGGCAATATTTTGATTCAGTGTGTGTTGCTAGCAAAGCCAGCATTTATTCTTCATTCCTAGCTCATCTCCAGATGATCCAGATGCTGCTGATTGTATCATATTATTCACTAAGGCAATGTAAACTATGATCTAATCTTGCTCATATCACAAGTATATAATTATCTTTTGTATGCACATCCTGTTCTCAGAACTATAATTGCAGCTGATTACCTTACTGCCACACGGATCAAATACTGATTGAAATGATGTCTTTCAAGGTTTATATAAATTTTGGATTCTTATCAAATGATTGAATGAAATAACTAAATATTTTGCCAATGCCAGACCTTAGTTATACTGCTACACTCACCATTCACGCCCAACGGCACTAAAGAGTCTGGCTGTGCAACCCAAGGGACTATTAAGTTTAAAATTAGCTTAAAATTTACCCTTCTATCTTTCCAGCCAAAGATATGCGTTCCTCTCCTGGATGCTATTTCACATTAGCTGGAATTTGCACAGAGTGCAGTCTAATTCCAGTCACATTGACTATATGCTAATAACACTCAAGAAGGTCAACACCATTCAGGACAAAACAGCATAATTGTCTGCAGTTTATCCACTAGCCCAAAGCCACTGACTCCACCACCAGCATACTGTGATTGCAGTGTGTACTATCAGCAACTCACCAAGACTCCTTTGGCAGCATCTCCAAAACCCATGACCTCTACTCCCTCGAAGGCTAAGGGCAGCAGATGCATGTGATTACCAGCACCTCCACAGTTCCCTTCAAATCACCCACCATCCTAACTTGGACATATATCCCCGTTCCTTCATCATTGCCGGGCAAAATTCCTGGAACTCCCTATTAAACAGCATAGCTATGGGGTGATACAGCACTGAAACAGGCCCTTCGGCCCACTGAGTCTGCGCCAACCATCAACCACCCATTTTTTTTTTACTAATCCTACATTAATCCCATATTCCCTACCGCATCCCCACAATTCTCCTACCACCTACCTACCCTAGGGGCAATTTATAATGGCTAATTTACCTATCAACCTGCAAGTCTTTGGCTGTGGGAGGAAACCGGACCACCCGGCAGAAACCCACACAGTCACAGGAAGTACTTGCAAACTTCGCACAGGCAGTACCCAGAACCAAACCTGGGTCGCTGGAGCTGTGAGGCTACGGTGCTAACCACTGCACCACTGTGCCACACTGTACAATTGGCATACAGACTGCAATGGTTCAAGAAGAAAGCCCACCATCACTTTCTCAAGGGCAGCTATGAATGGTAAATAAATGCCATCCCACATCCCAAGAATGAATTAATTCAAAATAATTTTAAAGTACTTAAGTCCCATATGGAATTTGGATTCACAATGTTCTGACTCAGACTACCACCACTGAACCAAACTAATACTTGCAAAACTAGAGTAAGAGAAGGGTTAGATATTCTTTATTGTTAGACAAATAATAAGACAATCTCCAGGAGTAAATTTCATGAATTAGTGGCATGGATGCTTGTGTGCTTGGACAAGCAAGGATGAAGGTCAGTGTGACCGCTTTGGATTGAAAATCATGAAAACCACACTCACCTCTGGGCCCATTATCTGACCTGTCCTCCCCTGCCCTCCAGGCTCTGAGGCACAAGAGCCACCCATAACATTTGCTACATTAGCCGGGTATGATGTCAGCCTATTGAATAGACTAACACTCAGACATAACTCTTCCTGTTAACTTTGTCAATTGACTCACAAAAAGTCCTGTTCACCCATCCCCCTTGTGCTCGCTGAACTTGCCCCTTCCCATTTCCGTAAACTCCAGCTCTACAAACTTCTGAGAATGTTGCATTACACCAACTCAGACCTTTTGTCCATCCCCTACTTCTTTTGCCCCAACATTGGTGGTCATCCCTTCAGCCACAAGCCCTAACCTCTGGAATTCCCATCCTAAATATCTCCACCTCTCCAACTATTTCTCCTCCTTTAAGTCGCTGCTTAAAAACTATCTCTTTAACCAAACATTTGGTCACCTGTCTAATGTCTCGTGCTCTGGCTTTGTGTCAATTTTTTTTGTCTGATTACACCCCTGTGAAGTGCCTTGGGATGTTTTACTACATTAAAGATGTTGTATAAATGCACATTGTTGTTGTTGAAATTACCCTGCCATTTAAAGCAACCATTGGCAAAATGGCCAGCATGCTCTATAAAGAAGGTACAATTGTCAAAGTAAATGTAATCTCAATTGTTGAAAAGTTAGTTGTAGCTTTAGTGCCCTGTAAGCAATTGGCTGTCTTTGTGATTCAAGTTAAGTTTGAAATGATTCATTAATTTTATTATGCATCAGTTTTTTCCGCTGGCAAAGACTTGCTAGCACATGGGCCTGGAATGGAATAACAGCACATTACAATCCTTCCAATATCATTAAACTTTTCAATGATGAATTTGTTCATCCAAGGGACAGATACATTTTATTGCACTCCCTGCAAACACACTGAAGGGGTTTGTGTGTTGTGAGACCTGACAATGCAAACCTCACATGCTTGCACTTAGCTTAATTATTTGTAATCTTTTCTGTGAGTTCTGAAGAAGAATATTTGGGGATGGCACTTTTTCAGAAAAGTTAACCCACAGCATTCCTAGTCATAGTTCTGATGTATCAGAGACTAAATAACACTGAGACTTTTGCAGATGGGATTTCAAAAGTATCAAATCAAACGAATGAACACATAAGAGTTGGAGATCTTGTACGCAATTGTAGGCAATGACCTTTGCCCTGAAAGAGGATGACTGACATTGATTCAATGATGTTTTTGTGCAGCTAATTGATGTTATTTTCAGTCAAATATTTGCCACATACTTCGGGCATGACTATTTAGGGTTTAAGACAGCTTCAAATGCACAACAACAGCCAGTTAACAAGATCAGATTTTTTTCCTCTCTTTTAATTTATTTGTTCAAGCATTGTGAGCGACTCTGGTTCGGCCACATTTACTGCCCATCCCTGGTTGGTCTAAAAAGGATTGTGATGGGCCTTCTCCTTGGCATGTCCACAACAATGGTCTGGGCTGCACAAGGAAGCTCATGCTTTTTACAGTTGACACAAAACCGGTGACTGCACTCTGATCAGTCTATTAAATATCCAGTTTGTTGTAACGCACAACAAGGCACATTTGAAAAACATCAGGAGCCAGTAAATGAACAGGGTAGATTTACAACTTGCCCTGGCATAAAACTGACATTACGGATTGGCACCTGTAATTGAAACAAATGAGAATTAAAATCAAGTGCTTTCTATAATCCACAACAACAATTTTACATCTTGGCAGCAAGTATAAAATCTCCTCTGACATATCCTTCTGATTTCACCCATCACCCCTCTGCTCACTGATCTACATTGGCTCCCAATCTTTGAATACCTTGATTTTAAAATTCTCATCCTCATGTTCAAACCCCTCCATGGCCTCATTCCCTGCGTAACCTCATCCAGCCCTACAATTTTCTGAGAGTTCTGTGTTCATCCCACTCGGGCTTCTTGCTGATCTTCCACTTCCTTCACCCCACAATTAGCTGTTGTGCCTTCAGCTTTCTAGGCCCTAAGCTCTGGAATTTTCTCCCTAAAACTCACCACTCTTTCTCCTTCCTAAAGGCGCTCCTTAAAACTGACCTCTATGACAGGTTTTTGGTGACCTGTCCTAATGTCTCCTTTTTTGGCTCGGTGTCAAATTATGTTTGATAACATTCCTGTGAAGTGTTTTGGGATGCTTTGCTATATTAAATGTGCTACATAAATGCACATTGTTGTTGATATTCTTCTACAAATCATTAAAATGTTTCAATTGATCAGAATGCAGGATGTATGGAACTGGATCTGGGACTAAAGTAAATGTTTCTCTTTGTTTCCATGTACACAGTTCAACATCAAGTTTTTATACAGTATATGTTGGAGCTTGATGTGGTTTGGTTATGACCTTCTATGAAGTTTGTGCTTAATTTCCCTGACTGTATCTGTTCTCTTTCCCAGAGGCACAGTCCCAAGTTCTGCAGAAGAGCTCAGCAATAGCCATCGCTGACTCTACAACTCCCACACAAATATTACTAATGTCCATTAACATCCAATCCCCACTGCCTGAAAAAGTTGGAACTTTGCCCCTGTTAGGATAAATTAAATTATGGATGAGCAAATAAAAAAGAATGCAGAGGAGGTGGGAAATAAAAATCCCCAAGCTGCTCACACCAGCAAGCATTTTACAGTGACAGTATTATGTAATTTTTTTAATGTCAGCCTGGTGCTATCAGAAGATTCTTTTAAATCTGATAACGCATCGTGTGAAAGAATGGCGTAGGTTTTACTGTTCACTGTTGGCCAGAAAACTGGCAGTAATCTATCGATCACCCATTATACATGCCATCAAAAATCCAGCAGAGTGTGTAACAGGCAGCCAGCCTCCAAAGGGAGAGGAGTAGAAATTTGTCTTGGTTGCCAGTGCAAAGCAGGTGATAGCGGATTGGCCTCCCCGTTCTGCATTTGCGCCCAGTTGAGAAAAGAAAATTGGGTGGCTTGTAAATCGGCCTGGCAATTCACCATTGGCTGTGTTGCACTCCTGTGCAAGATGTACCTCTCCCTGCAAAATCCACCACAATGCTTCAAAGAGCTTTATAAGGTTAAGGTTACAGTGCAACATCTGCAGACAAGGTGCTAAGACGAACATGCAGGGCTATTTATTTCCGTTACTTCTGTAATATTTGATGAGAAAATGGAACATAACCCAAGGGAAAGCCCTTAACATGTCAATCTATATAATTAAAAATCTTGCCTCTACTGGGCACATCTCGCAGCTGGTAATGGCTGTTGTCAGCGACGGCATCAGCATAGAGTGCAATTAGAAGTCACCATGACTATGGCAAAGTTATTATTGTCAATAGAACACGCCTTATAAAATGGGAAAAACTGAGAAAAGGATGCAGCTTGCTGGAATCAATGAGTGGGGGGGGAGGGGGGTGTCAGAAGGACTGTGGCAGGAGGACAGAGGCAGTGGGTGTTCTGTATTGTTATATTAGTCATAAAGAGGTAGGAACTAATTAGCTTGGAACTAACACAGTGGCACAGTGGTTAGCACTGCAGCCTCACAGCTCCAGCGACCTGGGTTCAATTCTGGGTACTGCCTGTGTGGAGTTTGCAAGTTCTCCCTGTGACCACGTGGGTTTTCGCCGGGTGTGCTGGTTTCCTCCCACAACCAAAGACTTGCAGGTTGATAGGTAAATTGGTTATTATAAATTGCCCATTAAAAATTGCCCCTAGTATAGGTAGGTGGTAGGGGAATTGAAGGAAGATGGGGATGTGGTAGGAATATGGGATTAATGTAGGATTAGTATAAATGGTTGATGGTCAGCACAGACTCGGTGGGCCGAAGGGCCTGTTTCAGTGCTGTATCTCTAAATAAAATAAATTAGAAGCAAAATACTGCAGATGCTGGTTATCTGAAATTTTAAAAATGCTGGAAATACACAGCAGGTCTGGCAGCATCTGTGGAGAGAGAAGCAGAGCTAATATTTCAGGTCCGTGACCTTTCATTAGAACTAATTGTCAAGTGTAAGTATTGTCATGCAGGCCCCCACCTGCCAAGAATGAGGCATATATTTCACCACATGAACATTAAAACTTAAAATTGTTGCTGGGAAGAAAAGGCTTATCACAAGGAATTGCCAGGCCCCTCGCTGGAAAGACCTTTTTTGCATAGTAACAGACAATACTTGGAAAGGACAAAGGGGCCACTCCCTGCCCCACTTTAATCCACAATGGATTTTTGATTACCAGACATTGAAGGTGGAGAGGCTAGCATTCCAGGTTAACTGCTAAGATGGTCGAATACACAAATAGACGGGGTCAGACCAGTTTAGTCACATGACTAACTGGCTGTCGGAGTTTTTTGAATTTGAACTTGCCACAGAGAATTTGAACTCAGAAAGCTGTTTGCTCCTGGACTGGAAAAGACCTCTCTCCTGTCTGCTCTCATCTTGCTCTCACCAGCTTCAGAAACCATTGAAGACATATAAACCCCAAGAGAGAAAAGTCTCCTACAGTGAACAAGGTTTAAGAATAATACTGAGCCCCAACGAAAAGCAAGATCTACCTACAATCAAGGATTCTACAGCAAGCTCGAAGCACAGTAAAAATCCCTCTTCAGAGATTGCCTCAAACCTCTCCACTATTTTTCTTCTGCTCTTTACTGTCTATATTTGCGTGTGCATATTCCATATGCACACTAGTGTGGTGGCGCGGCGTGTATTCATAGGCGTTAACTGAATTAGAGTTTAAGTTTAAGTTTAATAAAATTTCACTTTTCTTCTTTAAACCTAAGAAAGCCTGTTTATGCTCATTTCTTTGTCTTATAATTGGAAAGTGTTGAACAAGGATTCACCATTGGGGAGCTCAAAACACGGTGTGTTTAAAAATAAAATCCTGTTACAATAAGAGCAGGTGAAGACTGAAAGGACCTCTAGGCACGTTCTCATCTGGTCGTAACAGTATGTTCTGGGGGCCACACTTCACTGCTGCACTGCAGTCATATGCTGTGTAACACTGCACCACTCTACGGCAGTCCTTACAGGAAGCATGGAAGCTGAATGAAATAAACAAAGAGCTCCAATATTTTTAAGATTAAAGTGTAATTATTTCTAACATGGCAGCCAGAAGACATAATATAGTTGCAGCAGGTGTCTGTGAGTAAACTTAAAACATTTAAAATTAATTTAATGCTGAATGAAATGGAAAAAAATCAACCCAACTTAGTGCCAGAGAGAGAGAAACTGAGTGAATTGTACAAAAACAAAAATGACCGCCATCACAGCAATGAATGCACAGCTACAGCTATAATGAATTGGGAAGCTGATGATGTCATACAGATATTTGAGAAGTTTAAACGAAAGTGCAGACTGACATTCAGTAGTTTTCTAAAAAGCACTAGCGAAGAGGAAAGGGTCAGCTATATCCTTCTGTGGGCAGGAGATAAAGGATTAAATCTGTTTAATAGCTGGAAGCTGAGTGAAGAGGTCAGCAGAAACCCAGACAAAATTTTTGAAAAATTCAGCTCCCATCTCCAAATAAAAATGCAGATTGACATTCAGTAGTTTTCTAAAAAGCACTAGCAAAGAGGACAGGGTCAGCTATATCCTTCTGTAGCCAGGAGATAAAGGATTAAATCTGTTTAATAGCTGGCAGCTGAGTAAAGAGATCAGCAGAAACCCAGACCAAAAGTTTGAAAAATTCAGCACCCATCTCCAACCAAAATCAAATCATTGGATCTACTGATATGAATTTCAAGGTCTCAGAAAGGGATTAGGTGAGCCTATTGACAATTTCGTAACAAGATTGAAAAATGCAGCCAGAAAATGTAAATTTAAGGAAACAGATGAAATGCTATAGATCAGCTAACTTGGGGTTCTGCACACCCTGCAGTACAAAAGCTCTAATTGGAAAGGACAAACCCACAGTATCACAGTAGACACTGCCAGAGCACATGAAGCCACGAGCAGACAGATGAAGACACTCACTGCCCAAACAGCTAGCCTTCAGTTAAGCCAAGAGAAAGGCAGCAGAGTTGATGCAGAGAGACAACAACAAAGGAATGCACACCAGACAGAGAGAAAGACATGCAGGAGCTATGGATGACCACATGAATTCACAGACAGAAGGAAATGTTCTGCATATGGATTAATCCTCAGAGCTTGTGGAAAGGCCAATCACTGGGAAAAGATGTGCAGAACATACAAGGAAAGTGGTAGATGAGTCACCAGAGACAAAACAACAGGGAGAATTATTAGGAAAAGAAACCAAAACATCCATACTCTGGAAGATGACGATACGCTTGAAAACACGATAGACATAGGAACCAACTGCATGAAATGTCTGGATTCAACAGTTCCCAGAGAAAAGAAATTCACACAACTATTCAGATCAGGAAGAGAGTGAGAATAAGTCCATAATGATATATCTGGAGGTGAAGCTTAATACTGGAGTGTAGAGTAACATCATCCCTCAAACTATACCAAAAGATTTTTCCTGAAAATTTGGAAGAAAATGGTTATCCAAGGAAAGGTGCTCAGAAACCGAACAATGTCATGCTAATGGCATACAGGGAACTGAGATTCGACAGCTAGGAACTACCCAAATCAGAGGGACACACAAAGGAAAAGACATTAACTGTATTTTCTACGTCACTTAAACAGATGTTCCTGCTACCCTGCTGTTGAGCAGTTGTGAAGAGCTGCAGATTATCTCAGTAAACCATGAGGTGAGTGAGGCGACACTGAGGGTTGAAGGTAGTACAACCGTTGAAAAGCACCCTCCGATCAGAAGCAAAGAATATCTGGTACAAATGTACCCAGAGTGTTTTGATGAGACGGTTGGATGCTTTGAAGATTTTGAATACCACATCACTATTGACGCAGTGATGAAACCAGTGATTTCTCCCACATAAATTGCCAGTAGAACTAAAAGGAAAGCTTGAAAGAGAGCTCCAAGAAATGGAAGAAAAGCCTGACTCACAGAGCCTACAAATTGGGTAAATCCATTGTGGTGAGACAGAAGCCAAATGAACAGCTACAAATTTGCCTAGATCCCCAAAGATCTTAACCAAGCTATAAAAAGGAATCAGTCCCCTATTCCAACACTGGAAGAGATTATATCAGCACTGACAGAGGCAAATATTTTCAGCAAGCTTGATGCCAGGAAGGGCTACCGGAACGTGAATCTTGATGCGAAATCTTCACTGTTGGCAACATTCAACACACCCTTTGGACAGTACCAATTCCTACATCTACTTTAAAGTGAGCCAGGATGTGTTCCAGCAGAAAGTAGATGAGACATACCGAGGATGTAAAGGAGCAGTCGGCATAGCTGATAATATTCAGATATATGGTGAAGGTGTAAAAGATCATGACTACCATCTACATGAAAGAATTGTTATGGTTAGGTGAGGAGCGGGTCTCGGGCTCCCCTCTCACCCTTCCTCTTATTTGACTACAAAAGGATTTATTCCCTTTTAAACAATGGTTTTGCTTACCACCTCTATGAGTATTTTACCTTTTTCCTTTAGTGTAATTGTGAAAGAACCAATCGGACAGGTTTTCTTGAGTTTAAACAAAAAAGAGGTAAGTTTATTATACTTAACACTCTAACCCCGATTTTATAAAATACCAAAAAAATGCTGCATGTTCACGCACGCATTCACAAGAGAATCACACACGCACAAATAGATTACAGAGGGAAAAATAGTTGGATAAAAGTCCAGAATAAATGGAACTTAAATACACAGTCTGTGATGTGGATGATCCGATAGTCCTTGGCTGAAGCTGTATTCCTGAAGTCCTCATTGGTCAAAGTTCACTTTATGGTTGACCTGCTTTGCTCAGAGCTTTCTTGAAGGCAGAACTGTAGTTGGTTCTCTTCCCCTGGTCTCTGGCTGTAGCAGACTGTCAGCTTGGAGGTCCACAGTTGCAAACAGTTTGCAAACTTGATGTTTTCTGGGGAGAGAGAACGAGAGAGAGAGAAAGGGAAACATGCAGCTTTCTTTGCTGGTGTGGTCTCAGTTTCTGCTTGTCTCTTTGTGCAAAGGAAACAAAACCAGCTTCCCCCCGAGATGGACAGACAGTCACATGGCTGCTTCAGCTTTTCTGGAACCTTCGAATTAAATTCAAGGTTCGGAATTGGCTCCACATGCTCCAGGATGCCAATTTACACTTGGAGGGGGGTTTGTTCTTTCAATGTCAATGTGTTAGGATTGCCTGGACTGTCATACTAATGAAGACATTTTTGGTAATTCAATCACTTAGAGCAAGCCATTGTTCTGGGTCCATGCTGCTCAAACCTCTGGCTCCAGATGGATCTTTTGAATATGAAAAGGTGTTTCATATGCAAATTGCGGTGGCCATCATGGCTGCTAGTTTTTTTTGAAAAGTTACTGTAGGACTTTCCCCATTAAAATTCTAATGTAAATTCCAACCGATGAAATTAATATTTCTCCTTTGGCATATGGGGTTTTCTTGACACCATGGCGAGAACCAGTGTGATGAAACATATGTATAATAGGCTTAAATAGGTAGAATTTAGATATAGTTAATATATTATACCTTTTAGAATAAAAGATTGAATAAATTGTCAGTTTTCAAGACTCACTGAAACTCCCCTTTAAGAAGGTAGAGTTAAAAATCTCAAGGTCTTCCAAAGTCCCTGTTACAATAGAATATGAACCAGAAACACCTTTTCAGTTGGAAAATCCATTTCAGGCTCTCTGTTGCCAGGGGCTTGGAGGAAAAACACACGTTGAAACATCCTGTGTGACATTCGTAAGAGGTAGATATAAACTTAATTAGTTGATGGTGTTGGTAACAGGTAGACAGATTGACTCAAAAGAAGGGTTCAAGGTACCATAAAAGACAATTATCGATAATAAAATAATAAAATGGAATGGTACTTAGAGGAGCAGATGGCAATAAACCCAATTATAAACATTTTGACCAGATTAATGCTCATAACTTCAAGAGCAGGGGAATTCCAGCAAAAACATTATGTGGGGATGGTAGCTAATGATATTACCATATATGGATCTCAGAAATAGGAAAAACACACACAGAAAGATAACACCTTTATGCTAAAAGGTCAGATGATAGTTTAGAAGCAGTATAAACATGAGGGTTTTTGAAGCAAAAAACTAGAATTATTGAATTCCTCATTAATGCTTCTCAACCTATGGCTTACCTGGGGAATTTAAGGTAAAAATTGACTTTAAATTTTGATGGATGTTCTAGGATATTTTGCTCTAACAATATCAAGGTTAAACTTTTGGATTCTATTTTAGAAATAAGATTATGTGTTACATCTCTTAATAATATTTGATATTGTGGCATACTTATCCACTTTAAGTGTATTGCATGTTCAATTCTTTAATAAATATATAAAAGTTAATAAATCATCTCATGTAGCATTCTGTATACAACTACAAGAACCCCTAATCTGTGTCTCTTTAAGTGGAGAGATACATATTGAAGAGAATTTGCCAGACCCTTATAATATTTTGGCTATTATTATTTTTAAAATAGGCTATCTGAAAGATTGTAATATTCTCTGTTTGTTTTCTTTCTTTGAGGGAAGACTAGTTAAGTACTTCGGATCCAAGTAAGTGTCTATAAGAATTTGTCTGGTTTGAACTTAATTAAATGAGATTCATAGGGATGTATGCCTGATTTGGTTTAGTCCCTATAAGGGGTGAAAGTCATAAATCACTTCACCAGAACAAGCTAAACACAGGCAAGTGAAAGTGACAGAATGCCAGTTCTTCGGAATGATGTACACTCTTGACAGAGTCAAGCTGAGGCCTGAAAGAATCTCAGCTATCTCTGGGATTGGAGCCCCAAGGGATAAGAGAAAGTTGAGAAGTTTCTTTGGCTTGATCCAATACATGAGTTCCTTCATACCGCATAGGTCGGAACACACAACAAACCTGTGGGAGCTGATGAAAGAAATTGTAGAGTACCAGTGTCAGAGTCACACGACAGAAGTTTCAACAAACTCATAAAGGTAGTATGCAAGGAGACAAGTCTGTCATATTACAACAGAAAGAAATCTGTCAATTTGCAAGTAGATGCTTCTACAAAGGGACTGGAAGCAGCCCTGGTAGAAGAGGGAAAGCCAATAACATTCACATCCAAAGCCCTAACCTCAGCTGAGATCAGATATGCCAACATAGTAAGAGAGCTTTTGGCAGTCGTGTATGGATGTGAGAATTTCCACACATATCTCTATGGCAGCAAGTTCATAATGGAGAATGATCATCATTCACTGGAGAAGATCTACAAGAAAAATCTATGTAAAGCACCAGCAAGACTGCAGAGATTACTCTTAAGGCTTCAGAGTTACAATTTCACTCTGAAATACAAGCCAGGAAGAGAAATGATGCTAGCAGATACCCTATCTCGGTCGTTGTCACAGGAGAAGGACAATATAGAAGATTCAGGCATAAAGATTCTTCAACTAGTGAATGTAACACCACCGAAACTGAGTCAATTTAGAGATGAGACCAGTAAAGACAAGAAGTTACATATGCTGTCTCAGCAAGTGATCCAGGGATGGCCTAATAAGATATAATAAACAGAGCCAGCAATATGGCAGTGTTGGTCTATCAGAGGTGACATCTCATTAGAAGGTGTTCTGCTAACTGGATCCAGAATAATCATACCTAAAACAATACAGGATGAATTTCTACAGAAGATACAGGAAGACCACTCGAGAATGGAGAAGTGTGAGCTCGGAGCCAGATCAGCTGTGTACTGGATAGGCATATACAAAAATATCAAAAGTATGGTATCTACATGCAATGTATGCCAGAAGTATAGAAACATACAGCAGAAAGAGATGATAGCTACTGAAGTACCACGCAGACCATGGCATACATATGAGCTAACTTATTCACACACAATCAAGAATGGTATCTCATAGTCGCAGACTACTACTCAAAGTTCCCTTTTTTCCGGAAGGTGAAAGACTTGAGAGCCACAACAATTATCTCAGCAGTACAAGTTTTCTTCTCTGAGCAAGGGATTCCTGAATGATTAATATGTGGCAATGGCACTCCATTCACTTCCAGAGAATTTAAGGAATTCACTGAACTGTATGAGTTCAACATCATCACCTCATCACAACACTACTCATGGGGACATGGGTTTATAGAAAGACAGTCAAAAAAACCCTTGTGAAAAGTTGAGAGACAAAGGAAGACCCAAACCTTGCCTTATTGTCACTCTGATCCACACCTCTCAAGGCTGACATAAAATCACTTGCAGAGCTGTTGAATGGAAGAAAGTATAAGATAACTCTACCAAGCAAGATACATCCTTCAAGTGACCAGGAGGAAGTGAGACAATGGTCGGAATTTTATGGTGAGCGGATAGGAGCCGGCCTCCGACGCAAAAGTTGGTGGCGACCCAGCTTCTGCCTTGCCTGGGGATCCATTCCGTATTTTACGGGTCCCCAGGCTTTAATTGTTCTGAGGCAGGACTTCCACCCGCTTGAAGGAGGAAGTCCCGCCTCATTGAGCTGCCTGCCAATCAGTGGGCTGGCAGCTCTTAGTCACAGAAGCACCACACCGGGAGCGTTGGCCACTCATGGGACTGCAGCCCAGCGTGCACAGAAGATGCCTGGGAGCCGGGAAGGCAGGTAAGTCTTGGTTGCCTTGCCGGGTTAATCAGTCAGGTCCCAGCGAGGCAAAGGTGGTCATTTGGGGAGAAGGGGGTGCATGTTGGGTCTTGGCAGTGGTTGGCGTAGCGGGGGCAACCCTCCATCGGGCACCCTGTGCCCAATGAGCAGGGCCGCCCCACAGGCAGCTTTTCCCGGCTCCAGGATGCCCACTTGCCATGCGTAAAATCTGCGTGGAAGCAGGCAAAGGTCCTTAAGTAGCCTATGTAAAGGGGAGGGGGGGGCGGAGGTGGGAGCGGGTCGGGAAAGCCTCCTGGAGCTTCCCGCTCCATTTTACGCCACCCCCCCCCCCACCCACCACCATCCTGCTCGTTGGGGTGGAGTAAAATTCCGGCCCACAACTCACTGAAGCACAGGCAAGAGGAGATCAACACTTCAACAAGAATGCTAAATCCCTACCCGAGCTGTTGAAAGGGCAAACTGTACATGCACAGGATCCAATCATGAAAGCCTGGAGCCCAGCAAAGGTTTTTAGTGAAGCCAAGACTCCAAAGTCGTACATCATTGAGACCAAAACCCAGTAAGCAAATGAGAAGAAACAGTTTGTATTTGACCTACACCTGAGCTGGAAAAACAGAAAAGATCATCAACAACACCAGAAACATAACTATGCAGTGAGACAACAGCAACAGCATCACCAGCAAGGGATACAACATTAGCAACAGCAAGCACGGCTCCTACAACACCAAGAGCAACATGCACAACATCGCTGTGCAATGTGCCAACTCACCACTGAGAGCAATGAATGCCAAGTCTACAAGATGGAGGCACAACATCTTTCCACCTAAGCGATACCATGAATAATACTTTTGGAAAAGAAAACAAGCTATAAAAGACTCTAAAGGCGGTTCAGTTTATTTCTAAAAGTCAATTGTTAATCTTCTTTCGTTTAGAAAAAAAAGTTAATGATTGGAACAGTTATATCGATATAAAGGCATTGTGTTTTTTAAAGAAAGAGGGATGCTATGTATTGTTATATTAGTTGTAAAGAGCTAGGAACTAATTGTCATGTGTAAGTATGTTCATTTCACTGCTGCACTGCAGTCATGTGATGTGTAATAGCACACCACTCTAGGGCAGTCCTTACAGGCAGCATGGAAGCTGAATGAAATAAACAAAGAGCTCCAGTATTTTTAAGCTTAAAGTGTGAAAGAGAGAGGAACTAAAAACATGTAAGAGAGTTTTCAGAGTTAGAGAGGAGCTAAGGAAAGGTAAGAGAGGTTTCAGAAAGAAAGATGCTAAGAAAGGACAGGAGAGTTTTCAGACAGAGGGGAACTAAGAAAGGGCAGGAGTCCCTAATCAGAAGAAGAGGTGCTGTCCCTTCAGCTTCCATGGATATTGCTTTTAATTAGGCACATTTACACCCTTCTGGGTTCATCATCAAGTTCAACTATTTCACATCATAACCACTGTCCCCATTTTTTTCAGACAGCAGTTTTTGGTAATAATTCTGCTTTTGTTATTTTCAGCCCCTCCAGACCCATCTTTTGCTCTGATATTTTCCCATTACCTTTTGTCTTGCACTATTATCCTTTTTGTCATTTAATCTCTCCTGCCTTACACCCTATCATGGACCTTCCATTTTGTTCTTTCCTCCCTTCCCCCCTTTCCCAGTCTCTGTACTTGCTTTAAATCTGTTACATCTCTAACTTTATCCAGTTTTCATGAAAGGTCATTGACTTGAAACATTGCCTCTGTGGGCCGAAAGATGGGGCCAGCAGTGGTCTGCCACGGAGGCCGACATCAAGAGGGCCCGGCCCAATCGTCCCAGCGATGGCAAGGCTCCATGGCGGACTCACGCAGCTGGGCGACAGGACTTGGATGTCAATATTTAAATTAATTACGTGCATAAATTTAAATGGACTTACCTGTAATCTTGCGGGCCCGCCGCGATCTCCAGCCTTCAATTCCCTGTCCGGGGAAAGGTGGCGTGACACTGGTGGGGCGAGGCAAGGAGTTAAGATTGTCAGTGTGGGGGTGGGGGAGGAATGGGTTTAAATAAACATAATGGGTGTAGGGGGTGGTGGGAAGGGATGAACTTCAAACTTTGTGCAGTCTTGGGGGGGGAAAGGTCAGATTTGAAAGGCAAGTGTTCAGTGGGGAGAAGGGAAAATAGTTAATGTCTTTGTCATTGCGGGGTGGGAAAGGGGCATAGAAATTTTTAAATAAATTTGGGGGTGATATTTCTTTAAAAATTTAAATTAGGTGGCAGGGCTGGCTGTCCTTTAAAAATATCACTAGTGCCTGCGCACAGGCAGCTGACGCTATTGCCAAGGATGTTCAGCCTGCCCCCTCCATCTGATTGGGGGGAAATGGGCTGCCCCAGCTATTTAAATGAGTCACCGTGCAGGGGATCATGGCAACTCTTTGGCGTGTGGCCAGCGTGGGCAGGCAGCCATTTTTTTGAGCTCACTGCCGAGATCAGCTGCGGGCTCTTTTAATTCAGCCCAAGGCCAGGGTTGTTTTCACTTTGTTTGAACACTTTTCCTTTTTAATTACAAGACAATTGGAGTTGGGGAAAAAGCTGTTTAACCAGGCAGGATGGATGGAGGTGGGAATCCAGCTGATGAAACCTCCAGGAATACCAGCATTTGACAAGCCGAGAGCAAACAGAGACCTTTGAATATCACTGACTAACTCAGTCAGAAGAGCACAATAATCTAGTTTGCAGATATCAATAGCTAGACCAACCTATTGCTGATGGTTAGTGACTCAGAAAAGGAAATCCCAGTAAGTTTCTCTCTCACTCAATGGCCCGGAGACTGGCCAAGCTCACATACCAGGGGAAACCCGCAACCCATGTGCCAGTTGAGACTCCTATTTGTGACTCATGGTCAGGAGTCCAAAGTTCTGGCACTATACATTTTGAAACATTGAATAATAGCCCTATTCACAGTAAGAAATGCGGCAATCAAAACTTCTGAGCATTTCTAACCTCTATCTATGACTCCATGTCTGCCAGGCCTGCTGCCAAGGTACACACGAGTATGGGAACAAATACCTAGCCTATCCGACGAGAACAAATGGATTTAGGTCAGCTGTCTCTTTTACACCCAGTCCAATTTCAATGACTTCAATGGGGTGTAAAATCACGTGGGGGGAAAATCGGAAGTCTGACCTGAACCTGTCCCATTCTCGCCAGACAGAATATGTTAAAATTGGGGCTTTAGAATTACATTCCTTGTTAGATGAGCATTTGGGCTTTTAAAAAGAATTTAAGTTAATCTTATTTCCAAGTATACGAAGTCAGTCAAATGTATTTTACTGTTTTTTCCCCCTTTTCTCAGGTACTAAATGGCCTCCTAAGCTTCTATATGGCATGCAGCAAGCATATGCTGATTGTGAGCTGGTAGTGTGTCGCAACCCCACCGCCCACCCCCCCCCCCCCCACCCCATTTTGGTAAAGGCCAAAAGATTGGAGTGTAAGGAGTGTAAGGGAGGGGTAGCACCTCTCACAGGCAGGCTCGCTGTACTCCTTGGGGTGGCTCAACCTGTATTGGTCCTTACCTTCACCCAGCTGTCACCTGTGGCTCCAAGCAGCTGTTATCATGAACAGCAGCCCCAACCCGGTAAACCGTTCAACGGGCAGGCCAAACTAGGTGACAGTAGCCATCGGGTCTTCTACCCTCGGCAAATTGGGGTTTGTCTCCCCTGGCATGTAGAGACTGATTCCAGCAGATGAAACCAATTTAAGATCCAATGGCCTTGAAGGCAGTTCAGCACCGTGTTGTGGAAAGCACAGAGCTCGACAAGACACAGAAGGCGTCCTGGTCACTCACTGCATCCAGATCTATCTCCAGCCGTCTAGACTCGTCTTGTCACTGGACCAAGATAGGTCAGGATGAGAGAGTGAGGCTGACAATGTGCTACTCTCTCTCACTATAATCCAATTCACGCGCAAGTCATGTTCATCATCTTTCTTTACCTATCATCCATTATCCATCTGTCACATGTCATGCGGCGATGGGTGAGTGACATAGCAGCAGGTGTGGAGTCACTGGGAGCTGTAGCTGTGTACCTGCACACAGTCGGCTCAGGACATAGGGTCATTTTTCACTAGGAGGAAGCAGTAGTAGAACGCGACAGCCCTCTGAGCGACTGAGCTGCCCTTTTCAGGACCACACTGCTCACCTCCGTAAAATGAGGAAGGGTCTAGAAAAGGTGCCCCAAATATTGTCTGCTTCATCTACCCTGGCCAACAGGCCACAGCTGGTGGGAATCTCATCAACACGGTCGTAAGTCAATCCCAAGAAAGGAAGTGTGACACTGGTCACCATTGTCACATGGAATATGTGCTCCCTCATGGACAACGCCACAGCTGACAGACCTGAGAGTCTTGTTGGTAGAAAGTTAACTAGTGACAACGTCTCGATCTCTACCCTCAGCGATACTCATCTATCTGAGGAGGGTTAACTCAAGGTAATTGACGCAGATTACACATTATTTGGGAATGGGCACAGAAAAGAAGAACAGCGCGAAGCTGGTGTAGACTTTGCTGTCATGAACCATCTGGTCAGTAAGTTGGCTTGCCTTCCCAAAGGTGTTAATGATTCCCCATGCATGGCAACAGGCAAGCAACTCTGATCAGGTATACGCCCCTACCATGACCAACCCTGATGAAGTCAAGGTAAAATTTTATGATGACTCCATTCCTTGCTGCTGTGCCAAAGTCAGACAAGCTAATCATTCTTGGTCACTTCAACACACGAGTTGGTGCAGATCACCAGGTGTGGGAAGCTGTCATTGGAAAAATGGGGTTGGCAGTTGTAACAGCAATGGTCTCCTCTTGCTGAAAAAGTGTGCTGAACATGAGCTCGAAATCATTAACACAGTTTTCCACCTCTCTAACCGCAACAAGGCATCTTGGACGCACCCCCCCCCCCTCATCCGATTCCATGCATTGGCATCTAATCGACCATGTTGTCACCAGGAGGAGAGATAGGCAGGATGTGCATGTAATGAAAGCCATGTGCACACTGATGGATGGACTGACCACCGCCTTATCTTCTCAAAGCTGAACATCAAGATCCATCCTCCTAGATGTCCCCAGGGCATGAAGGTCCAGAAGTGTCTCAATCTCTCAAGGCTCAAATAGGCAGTCGTGAAGGAATCTTTCTCAGAGAAACTTGAGAGCCGCCTGTGTACAGTGAAAATGGACACTCACTGCATTGAGGATGACTGGGCAACCTTCAGGGATATAGTGTACTCCACTGCTCTAGAGGTCCTCGTAAGCATCATGATTGTTTTCGTCAAACCAATGAGGTGATCCAGAAACTATTGGAGGAGATACACCGCCTCTGTAGGGCTTACCTCAATGACAAGTCATTAATATCCAAGCATGATGCCCACTGAAACATCTGCAGGACTGTCCAATGCAAGCTCAGAGAGATGCAAGACACTTAGCTGAATCAGAAGGAAGATGAATTTGATTTGGTGACTGTAAAGTTTGGAAGAGATTCTACGATGCTCTGAAATCTGTCTATGGGTCCCAGTCTACTGGTTCATCACCAATCCTTGCTGCCTACAATCACACTGCTCACAGAAAAAACCTAAATTCTAGAAAGATGGGCAGAGCACTTTAACCACATCCTCAATTGGCCTTATCCATCAATGAAGAAGCAATCAACAGGCTGCCAGAGGTTGCCATCAACTGTTCTCTTGATGACCCTTCCACGCTGTTAGAAATGACAAAAGCTATGAAACTCCTGTCTAGTGGCAAAGATCCAGGAGGTGATGCTATCCCAGCTGAGATCTACAAGGCTGGAGACCAATGTCTGGTGAAGCAGCTCACTGAACTCCTTCAGTTTACATGGGAGCAAGGAACCATTCTGCAAGAATACAAAGATGCCTCCATTGTCCACCTGTACAAGGAGAATGGAACTCGCCAATCTTGTAACAATCACAGAGAAATCTCACTCCCTTCAATCGCTGGCAAAATCTTTTACAGAATCCTTCTGAACCGCTTAGTGCAACATCTTGACCAGGATCTGTTGCCAGAGAGTTAGTGCAGTTGCAGAACATGTCGAGGAAGCACTGATATGATGTCTGTAATTATACAATTCCAGGAGAAATGCCAAGAAAAGAACATGGATCGCTACACCATGTTTGTTGACATGACCAAGGCTTCCAACACGGTCAGTTGTGAGGGCCTTTGGAAGGTCATGGAGAAGTTTAGCTGCCCTGAGAAATTCATCACAATGGTTTGACAGTTCCATGACAGCATGCTCGTGCATGTCCTGGATGATGGTGAGTCTTCTGACCTATTCCTAATTACTAATGGAGTTAAGCAGGGCCGCATGTGAGCACCAACCCTCTTGAGCATGTTTTTTTCTGCCATGCTCTCCGATGCCTTCCATGATGGTGATCCTGGCATTGAAAGCAGATAGCGCATGGACAGGAAGCTGCTCAATCTGAGATGATTCCAGACAAAATCCAAGGTATCCAAGGACATACTTCAAGATTTCCTGTTTGTCAATGACTATGCACTAGTTGCCAGATCAGAGCTGGACATGAAATGTAGCATGGACTTTTGTTCTCCAACGCATGTGACAACTTGGGCCTTACGATCAGCACAAAGAAAACCAAAGTAATTTACCAGCCTGCTCCGAGAAAGCCCTATCTTGAGTCCACGATTTCAGTCCATGACCAGAACCTATCAGCAGTGGATAAGTTCACTTATCTCAGCAGCACACTCTCTCTCGAGCTGTCTATATTGATGGTGGGACACATGCAAGAATTGCCAAAGTAAATGTAGCTTTCGGCAGACGTCAAACATCAGTCTGGGAATGAAGAGGAGTAAGTTTGCCTGCAAACGGAAAGCCTATAGAACAAAGTCCTGCCCACTCTGCTGTACGCATGCAAGACTGTGTACCAGCGCCATGCCAAGAAATTCAACCATTTTCACTTGAGCTGCCTTCGGAAGCTTCTGAAGATTAGATGGCAGGGCAAAATACCAGAGACTGAGGTGCTCACCTAAGCTGGCATGCCAAGCATCCACACTATATTCAGACAGTCACTACCGAGTTGGGCTGGTCATGTAGCCAGAATGCCTGAGATTTGCTGACCAAAGCGAATCCTCTATGGAGAGCTTGAGTCTGGGGTGTGCTCACGTGGCGGTCGAAGGAAGCACTACAAGGACACTCTGAAGGCTTTGCTTTGGAGTTTTGATATTGACTCCAAGTCCTGGGAGAAGCTCACCCAGGATCACTGCACCTAGTATTGCCAAATATAAAAGGGTGCGGCCATGCTCATATCAGAGGCAGAGAGAAAATGCATGGAGAGGAAATCCCAAACCAGCAGCTCTATCAAAACTCAATCATCTGTGGTATCCTGCCCTATTTGCAGCAGAACCTTCCAGACGCAGATCAGTTGGCCTGAGCAGTCACCTACGTACCCAATAGAACCCTACCAAACAGCCCAGATGATGGACATGGTCATCTTTGCCTCAAAGGATGAACAACAAGCTTCAATATGGGGTGTGCAGCAAGCACATACTCATTGTGAGCTGGTAGTGTGCTGCCATCCCACAGCACCCCTACCCCACCCCCACCCCCATATGGGTAAAGGCTAAAAGATTGGTGTGCCATGTCGACCTTTGAAACAGGCTTTAAACCACATATTTGCATATTCAGATAAAAAGCCTAATGTCTGTTTGTGGGTCCCATTGTATGATTGCTTTGCTCTGAGGCAACTGGCGCTGGCTGCACTCAGGAAAACCATGCTTACACGCAGCGTAAAAACTTGTCCTTAAAGGGACGGCAGCCAACAAGCTAAGTTTTAAAAATATACTGAATCGAATATGGTAAAATTCTAATTTAGTTTTGAGCCAACACTTTGGAGAGAGCTGTGGTATTGAGCCTAGATTTCTACTTTGACCAGGGGCTTTCACAGACCTCTCTTTACCATTATGGATGTGGCGGGAGAAATGTGGCTGGAGTGGAAGGAGGGCAGCAGGCAAGAGTGGCCTGAGGCAGAAGGAGGGGACTTTGCAGGAGGCCTTACCCCACAGCATCTACAGGCTAAGGTCTTCCTACCTGCAGTGTATACAGAAGCTCAGGTTGTCCAGGGAGGCAGCTACTGCGCCTGGTGACCAAGATCTCAGGCCCAGTACGAGGCCACAAACAGGGCTGTAGCTCGCAAGGCTACAGCGGCACTTAATTTATAACCTTGGGGCTTTTCCCAAGGTGTCAGCCTTGGCTCATTGGTCGCACTCCTGCCTCTGAGTCAGAAGATCATGGGTTCAAGACCCTCTCCAAAGAGTTGAACCTAAAACCTAAGCTGACACTCCAGTGTGATACTGAGGGAGTGCTGCACTATTGGAGGTGCTTTCTTTCAGATGAGCTATTAAACAGATGGACATAAAAGATCCAATGGTGCTATTTGAAGAAGAGTAGAGGAGTTTTCTCTGGTGTCCTGGATGATACTTATCCTTCAATTGACATCACTAAAAACGGTCTGGTCATTATACTATTGCTGTTTTTGGGACCTTGCTCTGCGCAGAATTGACTGGCATTTTTATTTGCCTGCACTCATTTGAAATGTCTCAACTGAGTTAAAAACTGACTCACAAAAATAGTAACTGCTGAGTTGATATTCAAGATTTTTACAGTTAAACCATAATTGTCACCGAAAAAGGGCCCTGCAGCACTTTCAAATATGCACAAATAAGGATTTTCACACAGCTACAATATAATTCACATTCCTACATGGTCCTCCTGCCTCCAGGAATTTAAAGCACACAAGTGGACATGAGGTGACGTTATGACAATTTATTACCTTAACAGCTAGAAGTCTGACCTTTTTTTTAATGAGTCTGATACTGTTGCCAAATACTCCAGTATAATGTGATGTGCCAAGTTGGGTTAAGCAGTGATGTTTATTTGCATTTTCAGCACTGCCTGTGTCTAAATGAGTGCTGAGTTCATCCATGGCTTGGTCAATGCATACAATTAGGGTCGCCAACACACCAGTGGTCTTCAGGAATTAAGGATTAATCTCCTGGGCACTGCTGGGTGCCACCCTGATGAAAAATCCTAAGGAATTCACAAAAGGATTATCGAACAGTGAATTGGATTTATCTTGTTATCAGCTCTTGTTAGCTTCATGCTATCCTGGAGAATTGAACTGGGTTTGAAATGTCAAGTCAGAGCGTGTCTGTCCTCTCTCAGCCACCTTATTGATGAATTTATGCTGTGACTTAGGACTCTACCAGAAAGGTATGTGATGAAACCTCCTGGAATACATCCAACTAACGTCAGTAAACCTATTTGCATTGGTGTTGCAGAGGGCTTCCTTTAGCGAATTTCATGAGGCAAGCCCCCTCACTTTCATTTGAATAGATCAGCAAATTGGACAGGCCAGCAGCCCTTAAAGGGCTGAAAAAAAGCAACTGATCTGAAAGCATCAGACAGACAATGAAGGTAGCATCTGCCTTCAGTAACAAAATGTGTAACATTCTTGTTTAAAAATTAGCTTATAACAGGCAACTTTAATTCTGTCACACTGTCTCTGTGTCTGTCTCCCTCTAGCTACCTTTTTCACTCTGTCTCCATCTCACTGTCCACCTAACTCTGTTCCTCTCTGTAACTTCCTGCCCTCGCTCTGTTCCCATTCTCTTTAACTATCTCTCTCTCACTCTACCTTTGTCTTTCTCTTTATCTCTTTCTCTCTGTCTCTCACCCTCTTTTAGCAGCTTAGTGATCTTTTCCCATGCACATTTTTTTTAGTTTGGTTTATCTCACTGTTGGTATCTTTCTCACTAATCTTCAACTAAAGTTAATCCATTTTTTTTCCAGAATTATTTTCTCCCACCCTTGCATTCCACTCTACTTCTCCATACACTGTTGATGGGGTGAACCTGGATCACACCATCTGTTATAGTAAAGTGACCAGGGTGCCACAGACCATTCCCTCCATGATACCCTGGTCCATTCTTCAATCACCTTCAATGCCCCCTCACCTTCCCCAGCACCTCCTCTTGAAACCTCAGGAGATGCAACACTTGCCCTTTTACCTCCTCCCTTCCTACTGTCCAGGGTCCCAAATTTTTCTTCCAGCTGAAACAATGATTTACTTGTACTTTTTAAAATTTAGTATACTGTATTTGGCGCTCATGATGCGGTCCACTCCAAATTGGGGAGATGAAACCCAGAGTGGGGATCGCCTTGCTGAATGCTTTCATTCAGTCCGCAAGTGTGACCCCAAGATTCCGATCGCCTGTCATTTTAATTCTTTGCCCCACCCCCACTTTGATCTCTCTGTCCTCAGACTCCTACATTATTCCAATGAAGTTCAACAAACAGTACCTCATCTTTCGATTTCACACTTTACAGCTTTCCAGACTGAACAATGAGTTCAACAATTTCAGATCATAACCCCTGTCCCCATTTTTTCAGACAGTAGCTGTTGTTAATGATTCTCCTTTCCCATCTACACCTCCTCTAAATCCATCTTTTGTTTCTTTCCTTGTTCCATCACCACCACCTTCTGCCTTGCACCATCATCCCTTTTGTCATTTAATCTCTTCTGCAATTCACTCTATCACAGACCTTTCATTTTGTTCTTTCCTCCCCTCTGTACTTGTTTAAAGTTAGTTACAACTCTGATTTTGTCCAGTTCTGTTGAAAGATCATCGACCTGAAACGTTAACTCTGTTTCTGTCTCCACAGATGCTGCCTGACCTTCTGAGTATTTCCAGCATTTACTGTTTTTATATCAGTTATATTGTTGGACGTCTGCTTCCTCCAGCAGGCCTATGATGCTTGATGTGCCATCATCTCCACAGAGGAAGCATTGCTGAAAAGAGGACAAATATTTACAGTACTCTTAATTATCTCATTTCAGAACTATGAGCTGAAAACCATATGAACTGTGGTTAAAAAAATAAACAAATCCAAGTCAGTGTGATGGTTTTAACTATGCTGGGCTACAACTCCTTAATCAGCCTGAAGTCAATTTTTTTTTTATTCATTCAGGGATGTAGGCGTCGCTGGCCAGGCCAGCATTTATTGCCCATCCCTAATTGCCCTTGAGAAGGTGGTGGTGAGTTGCCTTCTTGAACCACAGCAGTCCATTTGGGGCAGGTACACCACAGTGCTATTAGGAAAGGAGTTCCAGGATTTTGACCCAGTGACAGTGAAGGAACGGCGATATAGTTCCACGTCAGGATGGTGTGTGACTTGGAGGGGAACTTGCAGGTGGTGGTGTTCCCATGTATTTGCTGCCCTTGTTCTTCTACTTGGTAGAGGTCGCGGGTTTGGAAGGTGCTGTCTAAGGAGCCTTGGTGCATTGCTGCAGTGCATCTTGTAAATGGTACACACTGCTGCCACTGTGTGTCGGTGGTGGAGGGAGTGAATGTTTTTGGATGGTGTGCCAATCAAGCAGGCTGCTTTGTCCTGGATGGTGTCGAGCTTCTTGAGTGTTGTTGGAGCTGCACCCATCCAGGCAAGTGGAGAGTATTCCATCACACTCCTGACTTGTGCCTTATAGATGGTGGACAGGCTTTGGGGAGTCAGGAGGTGAGTTACTCGCCGCAGGATTCCTAGCCTCTGACCTGCTCTTGTAGCCACGGTATTTATATGGCTACTACAGTTCAGTTTCTGGTCAATGGTAGCCCATTGGATGTTGATAGTGGGGGATTCAGCAATGGTAATGCCGTTGAATGTCAAGGGGAGATGGTTACATTCTCTCAGTTGGAGATGGTCATTGCCTGGCACTTGTGTGGCGCGAATGTTACTTGCCACTTATCAGTCCAAGTCTGGATATTGTCCAGGTCTTGCTGCATTTCTACACGGACTGCTTCAGGATCTGAGGAGTCACAAATGGTCCTGAACATTGTGCAATCATCAGCGAACATCCCCACTTCTGACCTTATGATTGAAGGTCGGTCATTGATGAAACAGCTGAAGATGGTTGGGCCTAGGACACTACCCTGAGGAACTCCTGCAGTGATGTCTTGGAGCTGAGATGATTGACCTCCAACAACCACAACCATCTTCCTTTGTGCTAGGTATGACTCCAGCCAGCAGAGGGTTTTCCCCCTGATTCCCATTGACCTCAGTTTTGCTAGGGCTTCTTGATGCCATACTCGGTCAAATGCTGCCTTGATGTCAAGGGTAGTCACTCTCACCTCACCTCTTGAGTTCAGCTCTTTTGTCCATGTTTGAACCAAGGCTGTAATGAGGTCAGGAGCTGAGTGACTCTGGCGGAACCCAAACTGAGCGTCACTGAGCAGGTTATTGCTAAGCAAGTGCCGCTTGATGGCACTGGTGATGACACCTTACATCACTTTACTGATGATTGAGAGTAGGCTGATGGGGCGGTAATTGGCCGGGTTGGACTTGTCCTGCTTTATGTGTACAGGACATATCTAGGCAATTTTTCACGTTGCAGGGTAGATGCCAGTGTTGTAGCTGTACTGGAACAGCTTGGCTAGGGGCGCGGCAAGTTCTAGAGCACAGGTCTTCAGTACTATTGCCGGACTATTGTCAGGGCCCATAGATTTTGCAGTATCCAGTGCCTTCAGTCGTTTCTTGATATCACACAGAGTGAATCGAATTGGCTGAAGTCTGGCATCCGTGATGCTGGGGTCTTCAGGAGGAGGCCAAGGTGGATCATCAACTCGGCACTTCTGGCTGAAGATTGTTGCAAATGCTTCAGCCTTATCTTTCGCACTGATGTGCTGGTCTCCCCCATCATTGAGGATGGGGATATTTGTGGAGCCACCTCCTCCAGTTAGTTGCTTAATTGTCCACCACCATTCATGGCTGGATGTGGCAGGACTGCAGAGCTTAGATCTGATCCGTTGGTTATGGGATCGCATAGCTCTGTCTATTGCATGCTGCTTACGCAGTTTGGCACCCAGATAGTCCTGTGTTGTAGCTTCACCAGGTTGACACCTCATTTTGAGGTATGCCTGGTGCTGCTCCTGGCATGCCCTCCTGCACTCTTCATTGAACCAGGGTTGGTCTCCTGGCTTGATGGTAATGGTAGTGCCACACAACACGATGGACAGTATCCTCAATGTGAAGGCGGGACTTCGTCTCCACAAGAACTGTGCTTTGGTCACTCCTACCAATACAGTCATGGACAGAAGCATCTGCGGCAGGCAGATTGGTGAAGACGAGGTCAAGTATGTTTTTCCCTTGTGTTGGTTCCCTCACCACCTGCCGCAGACCCAGTCTAGCAGCAATGTCCTTTAGGACTCGGCCAGCTCCGTCAGTAGTGGTGCTACCGAGCCACTTTTGGTGATGGACATTGAAGTCCCCCACCCAGAGTACATTTTGTGCCCTTGCCACCCTCAGTGCTTCCTCCAAGTGGTGTTCAACATGGAGGAGTACTGATTCATCAGCTGAGGGAGCGCGGTAGGTGGTAATCAGTAGGAGGTTACCTTTCCCATGTTTGACCTGATGCCATGAGACTTCATGGGGTCTGGAGTAGATGTTGAGGACTCCCAGGGCAACTCCCTCCCTACTGTATGCCACTGTCCCTCCACCTCTGGTGGGTCTGTCCTGCCAGTGGGACAGGACATACCCGGGGATGGTGATGGCAGTGTCTGGTACATTGTCTGTAAGGTATGATTTCGTGAGTATGACTATGTTCGGCTGTTGCTTGACTAGTCTGTGGGACAGCTCTCCCAATTTTGGCACAAGCCCCCAGACGTTAGTAAGGAGGACTTTGCAGGGTTGACAGGGCTGTGTTTGCCGTTGTCATTTCCGGTGCCTAGGTCGATGCCGGGTGGTCCATCCGGTTTCATTCCTTTTTATTGACTTTGTAGCAGTTAGGTACAACTGAGTGGCTTGCTCGGCCATTTCAGAGGGCGTGTAACGTTAACCACATTGCTGCGGGTCTGGTGTCACATGTAGGCCAGACCAGGTAAGGACAGCAGACTTTCTACCCTAAAGGACATTAGTGAACCAGATGGGTTTTTACAACAATCGCCAATGGTTTCATGGCCATCATTAGACTAGCTTTTAATTCCAGATTTATTAATTCAATTCAAATTCCACCTTCTGCTGTGGCGGGATTCGAACCCATGTCGCCAGAGAAATACCCTGGGTCTCTGGGTTACTAGTCCAGTGATAATACCACTATGCCACTGCCTACCCTAAGTTATATGTTATATATTAGCTCTGTATTAGTATGACTGTTCCCAAGCAGTAGGGTCAAATCAAGCTGCAGCACTGCTCTCTGCATGGAATGGTTATTCGACATCCTTTAGAAGAGCACAACACAGACTTGAAATGAAGTACAAAAGTGTTCACGTGTCACGATTTAATTCAACATCTCTAAAACTTATTTAAAACAAATCCCTCGGATCTGCAATGATTGGCTTGCAGTCAGGAGGTTTTGAACTCTGCTGTGGGCTCCTCTGCTTCTGGAACCAAGGTGTGACTGTCTGCTTGGACTTTTCAGTCAAGCATGATCGTCCCCATTAGGTCAAGTGAGTTGGAGTTTAGCTGGCCCTTGTTCAAGGGCTCCAGTCTTGTGGAGAAAGAAAAATTTCAAATCTTCCAGTTCACACTGCTCATATGAAAATCCCTCATCCGATTTCTGGAAACACAGCGAGGTGGGATTTCAGGCTGCCCATTTACTCGGCCCAACTCTGTCCAAAACAAGAGGGATGGGGTCTCTTGCATAAGAGGAGGGATCATTCATGTAAAATGAGTAAGAAGGCAAGCATGAATAAATTTACATACAACAACAATGGACAGGAAATGTCTCTCTTGTCCATCCATCCTCCCCCAGACAATTGTGATGCCTTGTGCACTGGCCCTGACTAACGTTATGCAGTATCTTCCTCTTTATTCATGTTATATAGTACCTATCTTTTAGATGAGGTGATCCCCACCCCAGTCAGAAACAGGTACAGCTCTCACTTCAATGAACTCAGTGAATCAATGTCCCGCGCAAGTTGGCGGCCTGTTCCAGGTGTCCACTATTCTCTGGGAAAAGAACCACCTCCTGACATCTAACCTAGTTCTGCCTGAACATAACTTGAGATTCTCCATAATCTTTCATATTCATCTTTAATTTCTGCTTAACAAGCCAAAACAAAAAAAAATGCCACGTTTGTGGGCGTTAATCAACTGTTTAGAACATTTTTGTTTATGCTTCATAAATTTCCAGCAAATTTTAATGAGGGTGAAAACTTCACACATTTTCCAAATTGACATGCTTGTTTTCCTTAAATATTAGACCACTGCTTTTGATTTTCACTTAAGTTGTTAAATTTACAGTATTTCTCAATAAACTCTTAAAATGTCCTAATGTACTGCGGCTGAGTCATTCTATCCTCTAATGATTTCCATGACTGCAGCTGTTGGATTTCCAAACATGGGAAACAAATTAAAATTGAAAAAGATCTATTGGACCCAGCACAGACCTGAGAACAGCTGCAAGCAGATTTCCTGAATCTCAGAATAGAGAGCCAAGGAATAAATCCTTCCAGAATTTGAGCATCCATGTTAGACTGCTGTGAGGAACTATGTGAAACTTAATGTAAATACTTCAACAGTCTGACAGTAATATTTAAAAATCCATTGATGTGTCCGAGCAAGACTGTAAACACCCTTTAGTAGATTGTGCTCACAGGAAAAGTACAATTCAAATCAAGCAGCTGAGTGAACGAAACCCTGAGACTATTTGTCGGAGCAGATAAAAATCAGCACAGTCTTTGATGTAAGAATTTGTTATTTTGTTTGCTTTCCACTTCCCCAGAAGGAGAATTCTATTGAATCGCAAAATAAAGTCTTCCTTTATTCATGAAGATTAAAAATAGCAGAGAAGGTCAGAAAAGATTTGTATCTAACATGATTTCCTTCGGCTTTTATGGAGGCAACAAATTTAAAGTAAGTCTTTTAAGGGAATAAAGAGATTATTGAAGTTGGGATTGTTCTCCTTAGAGCAGAGAAGGTTAAGGTGAGATTTAATAGAAGTTTGCAAAATTAGGAGGGGTTTTGATCTAGTAAATAAGGAGAAACTGTTTCCACTAGCATGTGGGTCAGTAACAAGAGGACACAGATTTAAGATAATTGGCAAAAGAAACAAAGGGGAGGTGAGGAGAATTATATTACACAATGAGTTGTTGTGATCTGAATGCACTGCCTGAAAATGTGATGGAAACATATTCAATAGTAACTTTCAAAATAGAATTGGATATATACGTGAAAAGGAAAGATTTGCAGGGTTAGGCAGAAAAAAGTGAGAAATGGTACCAATTGAGTAACTCTTTCAAAGAGACTTGTCTTCTTCTGTGCTATAACATTCTATGGAGAAAATTTGTTCCCGTAGCACTGCTTCAAATGGCACTATGCAGACTTATGTCATTTCCCCAGGGGCAGGCAGTGCCACAGGTTGCTATCTGTGCAGCCTGTGCAGGTTTCATCATTGATAGCATTGTCGAACACCATGCGGGCCAGGAGGTAGAGGTCAATGGCACTACCTGCCCCAGGGCAATCAACATAGTTGACATAATCAAACAAATTATTCCCCCTATGATTGTACAGTCAGTTTTCTGATCACGTGTTCTTAGTGTGGATGTTGTTGTGTTTCTCTTTCTTATCACAAACACACCAATCACACAGACAAGATCAGTGAATCTACAATGAAAGCAAAATACTGCGGATACTGGAAATAAAAACAGAGAGTGCTGGAAATACTCAGCATCTCTGGCAGCATCTGTGGAGAGAGAAGCAGAGTTAATGTTTCAGGTCGACGATCTTTCATCAGAACAGATGTTTCAGAAGAAGAACCCATTCAATTCTGGAATATTTTAGGATGAGTGTAGGATGGGTGCAATTGACACCTCTTAGCTTTGAAGATTTTCCTGGTGTCCCTGTCAGACAGTTTCAATATACAAAGGCCAAGCCCTTTTTCCTTCAGTGGCCATTTTGGAGCATTGTGCACTTCTTAAAAGAAAGGCACTCCCTTACAGCACTGTGGTTGTACCTGCATTACATAGACTACAGTGGTTCAAGAAGGTGGCTCATCAAGGGCAACTAGGGATGGGCAATAAATACAGGCCTTGCCAGTGATGCTCACACTGCATGAAAGTATAAAAAAGCACACGTATTCTTCCTGGCATCCTGGACAATACTTATTCCTCAACCAACATCACTAAAGCAGATTATCAGGCCATTATCTCATTGTTATTGTGGGAGTTTGCTGTATGCAAACAGCCTGCCACATTTCCTGCATTACAACAGCGACTACACTTCAAGAGTACTTAATTGGCTATAAAGTGCTTTTGAATGTCCTGAGGATTTGAAAGGTGTTTCAAAGCCCTGTTCGTATAGTCAGTACACTTCAAAACAAGCTGTTGTATGTGAAGGAAGGAGATGATTCTGTGAGATGTGCTGAGATGCTCTATAAACGCAAAACTTGCATTCATTAGTGGAATGTAATCGTAGAATCATAGAAATTAATGGCACAGAAAGAAGTCATTCAGCCCATTGTATCTGTGCCTGCCAAAAATATCTCCAGCCTAATCCTACTTTCCAGCTCTTGGTCCATAGTCCTGTAGCTTACAGCACTTCAAGTGCACATCAAAGCACTTTTTAAATGTGATGAGGATTTCTGCTTCTACCACCCATTCAGTCGGTGAGTTCCAGAACCCAACCACCCACTGGATGAAAATATTTCTCCTCAACTGCCCCCCAATCCTTCTATCAATTACTTAACCCTGCTGGTTATTGACCTCTCTGCTAAAGGAAATAGGTTTTTCCTATCCACTCTATCTAGGAGCCCCTCATAATTTTATACATCTCAATTAAATGTCCCTTCGGTTTCCTCTGTGCCATAGAAAACAAGACCAGTTTATCCAATCTTTCCTCGTTGTTAAATTTCTCCAATCCTGACAGCATCCTTGTAAATCTTCTCTGTACCCTCTCTAGTGTGATCACATCCTTCCTATAGTGCAGTGACCAGAACTGTATGCAGTACTCTAGCTGTGTCCTAACTAGTGTTTTATACAACTACATATGAACATACGAATTAGGAGCAGAAGTAAGCCATTTGGTCCCTCTATTTGTGTCTGGAGTTCCACACTCCCATCAACCCCTGATAGCCTTTGAGTCCCTTACCTAACAAGAATCTATCTACCCCTGCCTTAAAATTATTCAATGACCCCGCCTCCATCACCTTCTGAGGCCGACAGTTCCAAAGTCGCACAACCTCTGAGAGAAAAAATTTCTCCTCAACTCTGTCGTAAAAGAGCGACCCCTAATTTTAAAACAGTGCCCCTTAGTTCTGAACTCACCCATAAGAGGAAACATCCTTTACACATCCACCTTGTCAAGACCGTTCAAGATCTCATATACTTCAATCAAGTCTCCCCTCACTCTTCTAAACTCCAGTGAAAACAAGCCCAGTCTGTCCAACCTTTCCTCATAAGACAACACACTCATTCCAGGAAGCCATCCCAATCTAGTCAACCTCCTCTGAACCGCCTCCAATGCATACACATCCTTCCTTAAACAAGGAGACCAATACTGCACACAGTATTTGAGATGTAGTCTCACCAATGCCCTGTATAACTGAAATATAACATCCTTACTTTTATTTTCAATTCCTCTCATAATAAAGGATAGCATTCCATTCGTCTTCTTTATTACTTGCTGTACCTGCATACTAACTTTTTGTTACTCATGCACTAGAACACCTAGATCCCTCTGCACCTCGGAGTTCTGCAGTCGCTCTCCGTTTAAGTAATACTCTGCTTTTTTATTCTTCCTGCCAAAGTGAACAACTTCCCATTTTCCCACATTATACTCCATCTGCCAGATTTTTGCCCACTCACTCAACCAGTTCTAACATAACCTCCCTGTTCTTATATTCTAGGCCTTGGCTATTAAAGGAAACTATCCCATATGCCTTGTTAATCACATTATCTATCTGTCCTGCTACATTCAGGCATCTGTGGACATACACTCCAAGGTCCCTCTGTTCCTCCACACTTCTCATTACCCTAAAATTTATTTTTTGTCCTTGCACATGCATTACCTCACACATCTCCAGTTTGAATTTCATTTGCCACTTTCTTGTCCACTTGATCAGTCCATTTTCATATCATCTGCAAACTTCTTAATCATGCCCCCTACTTTTAAGTCTAAATCATTGATATATACCACGAAAAGCAAGAGACCTAGCACTGAGCCCTGCAGAAATCAACTGGAAACAGACTTCCAACCACAAAAACTCCTGTCAACCACTACCCTTTGCTTCCTGCCACTTAGCCAAATTGGATCCAACTTGACAGTTTCTCTTGGATCCCATGGGCATTTACTTTTCTGACCAGTCTGCCAAGTGGATGTTGTCAAAAGCTTTGCTATACTTCATGTAGACTACATCAAATGTATTATTCTCATTGACCCTCCTTGTTACCTCCTCGAAAAATGCAATCAAGTTAAGTCAGACATGATCTCCTTTAACAAATTCATCCTGACTGTCCTTGATTAATACGTGCCTTTCTAAATGATGATTAACACTGTCCCTCAGAATATTTTCAATTAATTTGCCCACAATGGAGGTCAGGCTGACTGGCCTGTAATTACTCAGTCTATCCCTTCCTCCCTTTTTAAACAACGGTACAACATTATCAGTCCTCTAGTCCTCTGGTACCACACCTGTAGCCAGAGAGGATTGGAAAATGATATTCAGAGCCTGATCTATTTCATTCCATTGCTTCTCATAACAGCCTGGGATATATTTCATCCAGGCCTGGTGATTTAACTACTTTCAAAGATGCTAAGCCACTTAACATTTTCTCTTTCACTGTGTTTATCCCCTTCAATATTGCACATTCCTCCTCCTTAACTATAATCTCTGCATCGACCCCCTTTTTGTGAAGGCAGACACAAAGTTTTCATTAAGAACCATGCCGTCATCTTCTACATCCACACACAGGTAATCTTTTCAGTCTCTAATGGGCCCTATTCTTTCCGTAGTGATCCTCTTGCTCTTTAGGTATTAATATATTAATAGAATCAGAATCATAGAATATAATTAGTTGCAGCACATTTAGGCTGTCGAGTCCATGATGGTTCTCTGCAAGAGCTATTCAGCTAGTCCCACACCTCTGCCCTTTCCCCTTAACTCTGCAATTTTTTTCTCTTCATGTATTTATCTAATTCCCTTTTGAAAGCCTCAATTGAATCTGCCTCCATCACCCCATCAGGCAGTGCATTCCAGATTGTGACGACTCACTGCTTGGATGGTAGGACCCTAGGAAGATTAGATTAGAGATACAGCACTGAAACAGGCCCTTCGGCCCACCGAGTCTGTGCCGAACATCAACCACCCATTTATACTAATCCTACACTAATCCCATATTCCTACCAAACATCCCCACCTGTCCCTATATTTCCCTACCACCTACCTACACTAGTGACAATTTATAATGGCCAATTTACCTATCAACCTGCAAGTCTTTTGGCTTGTGGGAGGAAACCGGAGCACCCGGAGAAAACCCACGCAGACACAGGGAGAACTTGCAAACTCCACACAGGCAGTACCTGGAATCGAACCCGGGTCCCTGGAGCTGTGAGGCTGCGGTGCTAACCACTGCGCCACTGTGCCGCCCTACAGGAAGTACAGAGGGTCAGAGGGACCTTGGTGTACTTGTCCATAGATCACTGAAGGCTGCAGCACAGGTAGATAAGGTAGTTAGGAAGGCATATGGGATACTTGCCTTTATTAGTCGAGGAACAGAATATAAGAACAGGGAGGTTATGATGGAGCTGTATAAAATGCTGGTTAGGCCACAGCTGAAGTACTGTGTACAGTTCTGGGCACAACTCCATAGAAAGGATGTGATTGCACTGGAGAGGATGCAGAGGAGATTCACCAGGATGTTGCCTGGGCTGGAGCGTTTCAGCTATGAAGAGAGATTGGATAGGCTAGGGTTGTTTTCCTCAGAGCAGAGAAGGCTGAGGGGGGACCTGATTGAGGTATACAAAATTATGAGGGGCATCGATAGGGTAGATAGGAATAAACTTTTTTCCTTAGCAGAGGTGTCAATAGCCAGGGGGCATTGATTTAAGGTCAGGGGCAGGAGGTTTAGAGGAGATTTGAGGAAAGAAATTTTCACCCAGAGGGTGGTTGGAATCTGGAACACACTGCCTGAGGTAGAGGCAGGAACCCTCACAACATTTAAGAAGTATTTAGATGAGCACTTGGAATGCCATAGCATACAAAGCTATGGGGCAAGTGCTGGAAAATGGGATCAGAATAGTTAGGTGCTTGATGGCCGGCACAGACACGATGGGCCGAAGGGTCTGTTTCTGAGCTGTATAACTCTATGACTCTATGACTGCGTAAAAATGTTTTTCTTCAAGTTACTTTTGATGCTTTTGCCAATCACTTTAAATCTATCCACTCTGGTTCTTGACCCTTTCACCAATGAGAACAGTTTCTCTCTCTATACTCTGTCTAAACCCCTTATGATTTTGAACACCCCTATCAAATCTCCTCTCAACCTTCTCCCCACTGAGGAGAACAAACCCAGCTTCTCCAATCTATCCACAAAACTGAAGTCCCTCATTCCTGGAACCATTCTCATAAATCTTTTCTGCACCTTCTCTAAAGCCTTCACATCCTTCCTAGAGTCGGACACAATACTCCAGTTGAGGCTAAACCAGTGTTTTATAAATGTTCATCATAACTTCTTTGCTTTTTTACTCTATGCCTCGATTTTTAAAGCCCAGGATTCCATATGACTTTTTAACCACTTTCTCAACTTGCCCTGCCACCTTCAATGATTTGTGCACATATACCTCCAGGTGCCTCTATTCCAGCACCCCTTTTAGATTTATACACTTTAGCTTATATTGCCCCTCCTTGTTCTTCCTATCAAAAGGTACCACTTCGCTCTTCTCTGTGTTAAATTTCATCTGCCACTTGTCCTCTCATTCCACCAGCCTGTCCATGTCCTCTTGAAATTTATCATTATCCTCCTCACAGTTCACAGTACTTCCTAATTTTGTGTCATTTTCAGATTCTGAGATTGTGCCCTGTACACCCAAGTCTAAGTCAAATAAATATCAAGAAAAGCAGTGGTGTTAGTACTGACGTCTAGGAGCACCTCTGTATACCTTTCTCTAGTCTGAAAAACAACTGTTCACCACTACCTGCTTCTGACATGTCTTCCTTTTTCCTCAACCGAGAATTCCCCCCTTTGTGGTTGACAGAGCCCTCAACCGTGTCCGACCCTTTTCCCACACTTCTTCCCTCAGCCCTTCCCCTCCCTCCTAGAACCGTGACAGGGTTCCCCTTGTCCTCACTTTCCACCCACCAGTCTCCACATCCAAAGAATCATCCTCTGCCATTTACGCCACCTCCAGCATGATGCCACCACCAAACACTTCCCTTCCTCTCCCCTTTCAGAATTCCGAAGGGATCGTTCCCTCCACGACACCCTGGTCCACTCCTCCATCACCCCCGACACCTTGTTCCCTTCCCACAGTACCTTCCCATGCAATCGCAACCTGCCCTTTTACCTCCTCTCTCCTCACTATCCAAGTCCCCAAACACTCCTTTCAGGTGAAGCAGTGATTTAATTGTACTTCTTTCAATTTAGTATACTGTATTCACTGCTCACAATGTGGTCTCCTCTACATTGGGGAGTCCAAAGGCAGATTGAGTGACCGCTTTGCGGAACATCTCTTCAGTCCACAAGCATGACTCTGAGCTTCCAGTTGCTTGCCATTTCAACACACCCCCCAGCTCTCATGCTCACATTTCTGCCCTAGGCTTGCTGCAGTGTTCCAGTGAACATCAATGCAAGCTCGAGGAGCAGCACCTGATCTTCCGATTAGGCACTCTACAGTCTTGCGGAATCAACCTTGAGTTCAACAATTTCCGAGCATGACCGACCTTGTTTTTATATTTTTCTTTTTTGTATTATTTTAATTTATTTTTTAACCATGGGCCTGTTTTTCATCTGGACAGAGCTGCTTATCATTCTGCCATTAACACTCTCTCTGGACTAATGCTTTGTCATTCACCACAAGCATTAACACGCTCTTTGTCTTTGTCCCATGACAGTTTAGTTATTTAATCTCTTCTGCCCTCTGCCCTATCACACACCTTCCCTATTCTTCTCTTCTCCACCAAACTGCCCCACCACTGCTCTCTGGTTCCTGTCACTCAGCCAACATCGTATGCATGCTGCCACTGTCCCTTATATTTTTTATCATTCATTCAGGCGATGTGTGCGTTGCTGGCTTGGCCAGCATTTATTGCCCATCGCTAATTGCCCTTGAGTAGATGGTGGTGAGCTGCCTTCTTGAAAGCTGCAGTCCATGTGGCGTGTACAGGCTTTGAGTCAGGAGGTGAGTTACTCGTCGCAGGATTCCTAACCTCTGACATGCTCATGTAGCCACAGTATTTATATGGCTACTCCAGCTCAGTTTCTGGTCAATGGTAGCCCCTAGGATGTTGATAGTGGGGGATTCAGCGATGGTAATGCCATTGAATGTCAAAGGGAGATGGTTAGATTCTCTGTTGTTTGAGATGGTCATTGCGTGGCACTTATGTGGTGTGACTGTTACTTGCCACTTATTAGCCCAAGCCTGGATATTGTCCAGGTCTTGCTACATTTCTACACAGACTGCTTCAGTACCTGAGGAATCGTGAATGGTGCTGAACATTGTGCAGTCATCAGCGAACATCCCCACTTCTGACCTTATAATTGAAGGAAGGTCATTGATGAAGCAGCTGAAGATGGTTGGGGATAGGACACTACCGTGAGGAACTCCTGCAGTGATGTCCTGGAGCTCAGATGATTGACCTCCAACAACCACAACCATCTTCCTTTGCGCTAGGTATGACTCCAACCAACGAAGAGTTTCCCCCCGATTCCTATTGTTCCATGGGTTTCAACTTTGCTGGCATGCATATAAAGTGGCATTTTATCAAATGTGTTTTGGAAACTCATATACACCATATCAAGTGCATTAGATAAGAACATAAGAACTAGGAGCAGGAGTAGGCAATTCAGCCCCTCGAGCCTGCTCTGCCATTCAATACGATCATGGCTGATCTCATTTTGGCCTCAACTCCACTTTCCTGCCCATTCTCCATAACCCTTCAACCCATTTCTAATTAAAAGTCTGTCTATCTCCTCCTTAAATTTACCCAATGTCCCGGCATCCACCGCACTCTGGGGTAATGAATTCCACAGATTCAGATTGAGAGAAGCAATTTCTCCTCATCGCTGCTTTAAATCTGCTACTCCTTATCCTAAAACTATGACCTCTCATTCTAGATTGCCCCACAAGAGGAAACATCCTCTCTATGTCTACTTTGTCAATCCCCTTAATCATCTTATATACCTCAATTAGATCTCCTCTCATTCTTCTAAACTGCAGAGAGTAAAGGCCTAAACTGCCCAATCTCTCTTCATAAGACAAGCCCCCCATCTCTGGAATCAATCTAGTGAACCTCCTCTGAACTGCCTTCAATGCTTTCTCAAGTAAGGGGACCAAAACTGTACGCAATACTCCAGGTGCGGTCTCACTAATGCCTTGTACAGTTGCAGCAACACTTCCCTACTTTTATACTCTATTCCTTTAGCAATAAATGCCAAAATTCCATTTGCCTTTCTTATCACCTGCTGTACCTGAAAACTAGTTTTCTGTGATTCATGCACGAGGACACCCAGATCCCTCTGCACCAAAGCTCTCTGAAGTTTCTCTCCATTTAGATAATAATTTGCCTTTCTATTCTTCAGATCAAAATGGATAACCTCACACTTAACCACGTTAAAATTGCCAAATTTTGGCCCAATTATCTAATATATCCATATCCATTTGCAGATTTCTTATTTCTTGCAACTTACTGTCCCACTTATTTTAGTGTCATCTGCAAATTTGGCTATAGTACCTTCTATCCCTGCATCCAAGTCATTATATAGATTGTAAATAGTTGGGGCGTGAGGACTGACCCCTGTGGCACCCCACTAGTTACATCTTGTCAACCAGAAAAAGACCCATTTATCCCGACTCTCTGTTTTCTGTTGGTTAGCCAATCCTCTATCCAAGCTAATAAATTGCCCCTAACCCCTTGTGAACTTACCTTGTGTATTAACCTTTTGTGCGGCACCTTATCAAATGCCTTCTGGAAGTCCAGATAAACTACATCTACAGGATCCGCATTATCCACTTTGCTTGTTACAGCTTCGAAGAACTCTAGCAAATTAGTCAAACACGATTTACCCTTCACAAAACCGCGCTGACTCTGATGGATTGCGTTTTGACTTTCTAAATGTCCTGTTATTACTTCCTCAATAATGGATTCTAACAATTTCCCAACAACAGATGTTAAACTAACTGGTCTATAGTTCCCTACTTTCTGCCTCCCTCCCTTTTTTATATTATAACCAATGTATCCACTATCTCCACTGCCACTTCCTTTAAGACCTGAGGATGTAGGCCACCAGGCCCTGGGGACTTGTCTTCCTTCAACCCCAATAGTTTGCTCAGTACTTTTTCCCATAGTGATTGCCCTCATCAACCCTCTCTGTTAACTCATCAAAAAACTCAATTGAATTTGTTAAGCACGATTTGCTTTTACAAAACCAATGCTGGCTTTCCTTAATTACTCCACACTTGTCCAAGTAACTGTTAATTTTGTCCCGGATTATCATTTCTAAAAGCTTTCCCACCACTGAGGTTAAACTGACTGTTCCGTAGTTGCTGAAAAAAGGTGTAACATTTGCAATGCTCTAGTCCTCTGGCACAATGCCCATTTCAAGGAACAATTAAAATATTGTGGTCAGTTTCATCCTTAGTTCGCTCAACATCCTCAGATATATCCCATCTGCTCTTGGTGTCTTATCAACTTTAAGTACAGCCAGCCTTTCCAGTACCTCCTCTTCATCAATTGTTAGCCCATCCAGTGTCTCAACTACCTCCGCTTTCATTATAACTTTGGAAGCATCTTCTTCCTTGATAAAGGCAGATGCAAAGTATTCATTTAGTACCTCAGATATGCCCTCTGTCTCCATGTGTAAGTCTCGATTTTGGTCCCTAATTGGCTCCACCCCTCCTCTTGCAACCCTTTTACTAATTATATGCCTAGAGTAGACTTTTGGATTTCCTTTCACTTTAGCTACCAGTCTCTGTCATACCCTCTCTTTGCCTTTCATTTCCTTTTTCAGTGTCCCTCTGAACTTTCTGTTTCTCACTTAGATGTTCAGCCTGACATTTCTCATAAGCCCCGTTTTGCTGTTTCATCTTACTCTCTATCTCTTTTGTCATCCAGGAGCTCTGGCTTTGGTTGCCTATCTTTCCTGCTGTTGGGAATGTAACTCGACTGTACCCGAACTATATCGTCTTTAAAGGCAACCCATTGTTTGATTACAGTTTTGCCTGCCAATCTTTGATTCCAATTTACTCAGGAAGGTCTGTTTTCAAGCCACTGAAACTGTCCCTACTCCAATTAGGTATTTTTACTCTAGAATACACCTTGTCCTTTTCCATAGCTAATCTAAACCTTCTGATACTATGATCGCTGTTCCCTAAATGTTCCCCTGCTGACACTTGATCCACTTGACCTACTTTGTTCCCCAGAACCAGATCCAGCAATGCCTCCTTCCTCACAGGGTTGGCAATGTACTGATCAAGAAAATTCTCCTGAACACATGTCAGAAACTCCCTGCCCTTTACACTATTACAATACTATATTATGATAATCTACATCCTCCATTATCACTTCTCCATAATTCTTGCACCTCTGTAATTTTGCTGCAAATTTGCTGCCACTGAGCCAAAGGCTTTCTCCCAGAGAAGTATTTATAGGCAGTCAAGCATTTGAAAACCAATTCACGAGGAGATGTGAAAGCAATGCACAGGTTGAAATGCAGCAATAACTGACGTTTTCAGAAGCAGAGTTTTGGGGGATAATTGGCTAATTAGTGTCCTTTCTCCAAGCCTTCTTTCCATTCCCAGTAACCCTCAGCATCAAATACACAAGGTGTCTCTCACTGTCACTATGGCCACTGGCTGCAGCATGTTTTATCGTACTTCAATTCCACAATAAAGTGCTGTCAAGCCTAGCTGATAAACAGAACAAACCATAGCCTTGTCACCAATAAAGAATTGTAACTTAGGAAGCAGCAGAACTATGAAATCATAAACTCTCATAATACGTGATCGCTTTATGTCTTGATGATTAATAATGTACTGTTCTCCTTGATCCCACACTCTGTCTGAAGGATAGATGGACATCCCATATCATTAATTTCTTTATATTACAAAGCTCAGTCTGTGACTTCTCCCAGGCAGAATGGTGCTCAACAGGAACTGACATTTAAATGGGGCAATTTAACTTGTGGCAGGAAGGCAGTAGGGAGTGGACAGTATACCCGACCAGGGCTTTCGGTCAGAGGCCCAGGCATGAGGTTTAAATCCTGCTTGTAAGTTTTGGCCAAATATCGGGCAGTACAGAGGCCTCTAATTGGTAGCAAGAGCAGGCTGCTGGCAGCAAAGTGAATCATGGAGTGGGGAAGGGATGTTTTGAGGGTCTTGCAACCAGGGAGCAGGGGTGGGAAACTAGATGCAACAGAAACCTGGATTTTCCTTGTAGGATCCGGAGGAGCACTCCTGCTCCTTCTGACTCCATTGAGGAATATTATTTTCACTTTCAGTGGCCTCGCTGGTTTGCTGTCAGCTGTACCTGGCAAGCTGGCTGCAGCGGGCATCCAGCTCAGGAAGAGGTTAAAATGCCACTTGGGGCCCCTGTACATCACTTTATATTTATCAATGAGGCCTCATCAAAGTTAAAACAGAGAGTCAAAGGGGATAGAGTGGAGAAATGGTCTCACAGCTTCCCTGCTCCTTCCCTTGCTGATTGGGGAAGAGATCACATTTTCCCCTAAAAAACCATGGAGCTGTACCATATGTGCGACAGGTCTGGTAGATTTATATTTGTACTTGGCAATGATCAATCCATTTCTAGTCAAGATGAGGCAAGGTTGCTAACCTGAGCAACCTATATTTAGGAAGTAAAATCATTCAGTCGACCAGATGTTTGAAGTGAGTCATTGATGTGGTTCCTGTAAGCTGCACAGAGTTTGGATTGATTGCATTTTTATCAACGAGTGTTGAATTATGTGTGGGATTTTCCTTCACTCCTTTAACTATTAGAAAGAGATTTGCAGCCAATAAAATATTCTTTTTAAAGTGTAGTCACTGTTGTATTGTCGGAAATGTGGCAGATAATTTGTGCACAGCAAACTCTCACAGACAGCAATGAAATATAGGTAAAAGCAAAATACTGCGGATGCTGGAAATCTGAAATAAAAACAAGAAATGCTGGAACCACTCAGCAGGTCTGGCAGCATCTGTGGAAAGAGAAGCAGAGTTAACGTTTCGGGTCAGTGACCCTTCTTCAGAACTAGCAAATGTTAGAAATGTCAAAGGTTATAAGCAAGTGAGCCGGGGGTGGGGCAAGAGATAACAAAGGAGAAGGTGCTCATCTGAGTGTTCTGCAGCAGAACTCGTGTGTGACCTCGCCCTCTGGCAAGCTGGTACCTGTACTTCCCTTGCTCCCTGCCTTGACTCGGTGTCTCAACACAAGCAGAGCCCATCTCTAGCCTGTCCTTTAAATTACCCGCAGTGTCATTATGTGCTGATATAAAGCATGGGAGCAAGTTTTAGGGCTGAATTTTGTGGTTAGGCCGCAGGTCCCAATACCAAGACTAGAAGTGGGTGCCGCTTCCTTCGGATGTTGAGTGGCCGGCCATGTGCAATCTCCAGTAGCCAGCCAATTAACAGAGGAGAGGCATGGTAGCCATCATTCACAGATCGCAGGCGAGAAGCAAGGTGGCAAAGGCAGTGTCACCTGACACTGTGGCAAGTGCTGATGCCATATTTAAAGGGCTGCCAGTCCTGCATCCACTGCTGACTTCCTTCCAGTGATTACTGAGGGCCTTCCAGTGACTATCGACTCCCTGCCTGAAAAGCAGAAAACTGAAAAGAAAGCTGCAGCAGCAATGGCAGAAGGAACGGATCAGGTGGCCCCACGGTTCAGTGATGCCTCCCTGCAGGTTCTCCTCCAGGATGAAAGGGCAAGGTGGGAGGTCCTCTTCCCCAGGGACGGGAAGAGGAGACCAGGCCACCAGACCAAGCAAGCTTGGACAGAGATCTCAGAGGAGGTCAGCAGCCTGAAGAACCTGGATACTGTGCCGTAAATGCGTCTATGAACTCATTCTGTCCACCAAGCTGAATACTCCATACCTCTATTCCCTTTGAGGCTTGCATGTGGGAACGGGAGAAGGTGCGTTTGGTGGAGAGGGAGTGACCACCCAGTCAGTGGCAATGGAGTCAGGAAGCAGCATATGCTGCCAGAGGCATGGCTGCATCTTTGTGAGAGGTACCCGTCTGTCATTGCTGATCCCCACAAGGTCCCTTGAGAGTGGCCACAAGCAGGAAGCAGTCGTGTGCCCCATTATGGACCACGGGGCTCCCATCAACATAGGCATTGTGCTTGTCTCCGTGGGGAAGCTAACAATATTTTTACTTGTTCTTGCAGGAAAAGAGAATCCATAACATGAAAGAAAGGGCCAATACAGGTGGGGGGGTGCAGTATTTGTCCATCCTGGTCCCGTGGAGCAGGAGGAGAACTTGCAACTGGCAGGGCAGCACGGCAACCTCTCCAATGCTGAAGGTGATGTACTGGACACATGGAGCTCTACATTAGAGGTAGTTGGAAGGATGTTGTTATGACCGAGGCAGAAGAGTAATAGAGTCTTTCTCTAGTTGCACTCCTCCACTGGTCATAACATATATTTAAATGTGTACCCAGTTACCAACATGGCCAATTATATTCTCCATTTTATTTCAGAATAAAATCCACCAACCAGGTTTCTTTAATAAAGAACAAAATTATCAATTTATTATAAAACAAGACATAATTAGTAAAAATACAATGCATTAACACAGATTGAAATATGAAAATAAAAGCAAAATACTGCGGATGCTGGAAATCTAAAATAAAAACAAGAAATTCTGGAAATAGTCAGCAGGTCTGGCAGCATCTATGGAGAGAGAAGCAGAGTTAACGTTTCAGGTCAGTGACGTTTCGTCAGAACTGAGAAACTCCAATGGTGAGAAACTGCAAGAAGTATACTGGTTAAACCAGAAGAGAGTAATAATAAACAGGCAAATAAAGCATCAGTGCTGAGGGACAGGTTAGGGGGTATAGCCCAAATAAGATTTCTATATACAAATTCACAGAGTCTAAGGAATAAACTAGATGAGCTGCAGGCGCAAATTCAAATGGAAGATTATGATGTGGTGGCCATTGTGGAGACGTGGCTGCAGGATGGTTGGGACTGGGAACTAAATACACCTGGTTATAAAGTTTACAGGAGGGACAGGGAAAAAGGCAGAGGGGGTGGAGTAGCCTTACTGATTAGAAATAATATCACCTCATTGGTGAGGGAGGATATAATGAGAGGAAAGCATCCAGTGGAGACCTTATGGGTGGAATTGAGGAACAGAAAAGGATCTAAAACTGTAACAGGTGTTGTGTATAGACCCTCTGGTAGCAGTTCTGAGGTGTCAGATTGTATAAATGCACAAATTAGGCAAGTGTGTAACAAAGGCAGAGTAGTATTAATGGGGCTTTTAACTTACACATAGATTGGGAGAGGCAGACTAGCACCTGTCAGAAAGGTAGTGAATTTCTGGAATGTGTCCAGGACAGTTTCCTACAACAATATGTCCTAGATGTAACAAGGGGACAGGCAATACTAGATTTAGTTATGAGTAATGAGCCAAATTTAATTAGTAGCCTAACTTTGCGTGAACATTTATCAAATAGTGATCACAACATGATCGAATTCAAGGCAGCATTTGAAAGTAAAAAGCACGAATCAGCTACTAGAATTTTAGACTTTGGTAAGGCTGACTTTACCGGGATGAGACAGAGACTGTCCACGGTAAACTGGGTAGATATGTTAATGGGTCGAAAGACTGAAGAACAGTGGAGCCATGATCTCATTGAATGGTGGGCACAGGGCTGAATGGCCTACTCCTGTTCCTATCTTCCTATGTTCCTATGAAAGGACAAAGGGGCCTAGGACACTAGCCTGAAGAACTCCTGCAGTGATATCTTGGGACTGAGATCGTTGACCTCCAACAACCACAACCATCTTCCTTTGTGCTAGTGTCCTAGGCCAAACCATCTTCAGCTGCTTCATCAGGTCAGAAGTGGGGATGTTCGCTGATGATTGCACAATGTTCAGCACCATTCGCGACTCCTCAGATACTGAAGCAGCCTGTGTCCTTATGCAGCAAGACCTGGACACTGGTAAGTGGCAAGTAACATGACTCCAGCCAATGGTGAGTTTTCCCCCTGATTCCCATTGACTCCAGTTTTGCTAAGGCTCCTTGATGCCATACTCAGTCAAATGCTGCCTTGATGTCAAGGGCAGCCACTCTCACTTCACCTCTGGAGTTCAGCTCTTTTGCGCATGCTTGGACCAAGGCTGTAATGAGGTCAGGAGCTGAGTGGTCCCGGCAGAATCCAAACCCAGTGTTATTGAGCAGGTTATTGCTGAGCAAGTGCCGCTTAATAGCATTGTCGACGAGCCCTTCCATTACTTTGCTGATGATCAAGAGTCGACTGATAGGGTGGTAATTGGCCAGGTCAGATTTGTCCTGCTTTTTGTGTACAGGACATACCTGGGCAATTTTTCACATTGTCGGGTAGATGCCAGTGTTTAACTGTACTGGAACAGCTTGGCTATGGGCGTGGCTAGTTCTGGAAGACAGGTCTTCAGTACTATTGCTGGCATGTTGTCAGGGCCCACAGCCTTTGTAGTATTCAGTGCCTCCAGCTGTTCCTTGATATCACGTGGAGTGAATCAGATTAGCTGAAGACTGGCATCTGTGATGCTGGGGACTTCAGGAGGAGGCTGAGATGGATCATCAATTCGGCACTTCTGACTGAAGCTGGATGCCATTGCTTCAGCCTTGTCTTTTGCACTGATGTGCTGGGCTCTCCCATTGTTGAGGATGGGTATGTTTGTGGAGCCATCTTCTCCTGTTAGTTGTTGAATTGTCCACCACCATTCATGACTGGATGTGGCAGGACTACAGAGCTTAGATCTGATCCATTGGTTGTGGGATTGCTTAGCCCTGTCTGCTGTTTGGCATGCAAGTAGTCCTGGGTTGTAGCTTCACCAGGCTGACACCTCATTTTGAGGTATGCCTGGTGCTGCACCTGGCATACCCTCCTGCACTTTTCATTGAACCAGGGTTGATCCCCCAGCTTGATGGTAATGGTAGAGTGGGGGATATGCTGGGTCATGAGGTTACAGATTGTGGTTGAAAACAATTCTGCTGCTGTTGATGGCCCACAGCATCTCATGTTTGCCCAGTTTTGAGCTGCTAGATCTGTTTGAAATCTATCCCATTTAGCACGGTGGTAGTGCCACACAACACAATGGAGGGTATGCTCAGTGTGAAGATGGGTCTTCGTCTCCACAAGGCCTGTGCGGTGGTCAGTCCTACCAATACTGTCATTGACAGATACATCTGTGACAGGTAGATTGGTGAGGACGAGGTCAAGTAGGTTTTTCCCTCTTGTTGGTTCTTTCACCAGCTGCCGCAGACCCAGTCTAGCAGCTATGTCCTTTAGGACTCAGCGAGCTCAGTCAGTAGTCGTGCTACCGAGCCACTCTTGGTGATGGACATTGACGTCCCGCACTCAGAGTACATTTTGTGCCCTTTCTACCCTCAGTGCTTCCTCCAAGTGCTGTTCAACATGGAGAAGCACTGATTCATCAGCCGAGGGGGGCACGGTAGGTGGTAATCAGCAGGAGGCTTCCTTGCCCATGTTTGACCTGATGCCATGAGGCGTCATGGGGTCCGGAGTCAATGTTGAGGTCTCCCAGGGCATCTCCCTCCCAACTATATACCACTGTGCCGCCACCTCTGGTGGATCTGTCCTACCAGTGGGACAGGACCATGGAACCATAGAAAATTACAGCATAGAAGGAGGCCATTCAGCCCATCGTGTGTGTGACGGCCAAGGAATGGTAATGGTTGTGTCAGGGACATTGTCTGTAAGGTATGATTCTGTGAGTATGACTATTGGCTGTTGCTTGACTAGTCTGTGGGACAGCTCTCCCAATTTTGGCACAAGCCCCCAGATGCTAGTAAGGAGGACTTTGCAGGGTCGACAGGGCTGGGTTTGCCGTTGTCATTTCCGGTGCGTAGGTCGACGCTGGATGGACCATCTGGTTTCATTCCTTTTTTTAGACTTTGTAGTGGATTGATAGAACTGAGTAGGTCATTTCAGAGGGTATTTAAGAGTCAACCACATTGCTGTGGGTCTGGTGTCACATGCAGGCCAGACCAGGTTAGGATGGCAGATTTCCCTAAAGGACATTAGTGAACCAGATGGGTTTTTACAACAATCGACAATGGTTTCATGATCACCACTATATTAGCTTTTTAAATCCGGGTTTATTAATTGAATTCAAATTCTACCATCTGCTATGGTTGGATTCGAACCCATGTTCCCAGAACATTAGCATGGGCCTCTGGGTTACTAGTCTCGTGACATTACCACTATGCCACCACCTCCCCTCATTCTGTTCGCGTGTAGATTTGGGCACACAACCTGGTAAGCATGGCACAGACGCCCCCGAGCAGCTGACGGAGGCTGTAATAGCCAAGGCCGCTGACAGTTGGAGGACTGAGGGAGGCCACGCCCAGGTTGAACCCAGGCTGATGACATGCTTCTGGAGTTGGCCGCAACATGGCAAAAGCGGCAGCTGTAGTGTGAGGTAAGAGAACATCTAGAGGAGCTGCCAGAGGCTATACACAGCCATGCCCATCCAGGCCATCAGTGTTGTGATGTCTCTGACGTGTACATGCATGACTTATTCCATTGAGAGGTTGACAATCTTCATGGGGAGCTAATTCCACCAGACCACTCAGTGGATACTGAAGATGCACGCAGACCTGCATACCATCACCTTGTCCATGAGCTCAATGCAGCAGTGGCAAGGTGAGAAGGGGACGAGGTGTCTGGAGTCTCTACCATGTCCTCGTACTTCTCAGGAGAGCAGGGAGGTACAAGTGTGCCTTGTAAGGGAGGAGAAGCGTAGCCCTGCATCTGGGGGCTTCTCAAAGGGCACTTCTGGTATAGACAACGCCTCCTCAGCCCCTCAAGTAGCCATGATGACAGAGGGGCTCCCTACACCTGTGCAGGAGGCCCTCAGAGTGTCAGGGCCCTCCAGGCCTCAGGCAGGCAGAGGACAGCTACCAAGGTCACCCCATCCCACGGGACAGCAAGGTCAGCAGCCTGCCTCCACCTCAGCTGCAGGCGGAGGCGGAGAACCATATAGGAGCACACATAAACAAATTTAAAAGGGCACCTAGATACACTTGGGGTTCACAGGTGAATAGATTATGTAGATGTTAAACCTTTCATTTGTTGTGCCGCACAATAAAGTGTTAATGTATTGTTGCTACATCTCCTTCCAATTCTTGCTGCCCTTTGGGGTTTCATTTACCAGCACAGTTCCCTCAAGGGGCTGGAAGCGAGGGACTATGCCGTATGAGGTAAATACTTCAGCCTTGCCACTGTTCACTTTTCCACCATTTTAGAGATCGATTTTCCTCCCTTTTCCAAATCTCTCATTTAGTCTCATTGTTCAAAAATCCTGGCTTCAAACCCCCATTTTGTTATGGTCATGTGAGTGATGGTCTGGCTTCTTCCCACTGTTCACCTCCTAACTGACCACAGCAAGTGCTTTTGTTACTAGCGTTTTAACCCCTTGTGTTATATTTGCCAAATAAACAGACAAATGACAGGTTTTCCTGTAGGTAAGAAAAGATAACTATTTATTTTAAACAAATCCCGAAATGATCGCTACACCACTCACACATGAGCTCTCAGGAGAAGATAAATAGAACAGTATATGGTAAGAGGTGTTCAAAGTTCAGGTTGTAAAAGTCTGTTGTTTCAGGAATAACCTGTGGGATCCCCGCAGGAGGTGAATTTTAAAGTTGCAGACCCTGTTTGCTGGTTGTCTGGTAACCGTTGGGCTGGTGCCATCTCCTGGCGGTTCACTTCAGAATGAAGATGCTGCTGATGTATCAGGTCAATTCTCATCACTAGAAAAGTTATTTTTACAAAGGCACTGTCTTGTCTCTGCTGTAGCTAGTTTCCAACTTGTCTCAGCAGGGTTCAACTGTATTGGCTGGAAATGATCCCTGTCTCAGCCTTGCTGGAATTCAAAATGTTTTTTTGGTTGTTGCACTGTGTGGCTGAGGACAGACCAGACTGGCGATGTTGTCTCTAGTCCTGTCCTGAGAAGACTCCCCCACTTTGTTCCTCAAAATGATATATCTTTTAAGTTGAATTTTGCAAGGGTTGGCTTCACCCATGTGACTTCAGGTTTCAGTCCTAGTAGGGCTGTATAATGGCCTTGGTGATGGCCCCATTCTGAGGAGATGAGGGTGGTTCACACTCCATTGTAATGGAGGTGGTTCAGAGACAAGAAGTCTGAAAAAGGTCTTGTTTTTTTGTGTTCAAGCATAGCTTACATCCAGGTGTGATTATCTGTCATATTTCCATGCAGACGGGTCTTAATTGGCTTTCAGTCTTAATAGACACAGATATGGATTTGAGCAGAAGAGATGCTGACAGTCATGTGTCTTGTCCTCCATTTTGTTGACAGTACATGTACCAGTCTCTTTAAAATTGTTCCAATTTTTTATAACTCTTCAATATTTTCATTGCTGCACTTCCCACGTGCATGATACAGATCACAGATGCCATATTCCGGAGGGTGGGGGAACTACATCCACTTTGCAACAAATGGGTCAGTGCAGGCACAGAGGGCTTTGGGTTTTGTCACCATCAATGGATTCCCTCAGGTCCAGGGGGTCATCGATTGCACCCATGTAGCCATCAAGGCAGCGACAGACCAGCCAGCCAGATTCCTGAACAGAAAAGGCTACCACTCATTGAATGTCCAACTGGTCTGTGACCACAGGAAGCGAATCTTCCAGGACCGCGCCTGGTTTAAAGACCTGCTTGGGTCTGCAAATGAGACCCAATCCGAGCCCAACAGAACCACATCTGACCCCGAGCCCGACCCGGCCCGAGACCTTCCATTTCTTACCACGCCTGACTCAATCCGACCATCAGTTAACCTACCTTCCGTTTTTCACTTTGTTTCTTACCTGCACAAGCTTAAAATAACTGTAACAAAACCACCTTTAAAGTCCAAAAAGTAAATTAACATTCGAGTCACTTACCTGACGTGGTGATAGAGTGTGTCCGATCTGGCCCAACCCGACCTGAGCCCGAATGCCGGACCCGGAAGTTCAACCCGACCCGACCTGAACCCGACACATGTCGTTGGGTCCCGTCGGGTTCGGGTCGGATAGCAGGACTCTAGCCCAGTTCCCGGGCAGCTGTCATGACTCTTATCCTGCGAGAGTCCTAGATGCCACACCTCTTTGGGCCCACACACGACTTCATGGGTGGCTGAATAAGGGTTATTCCCTGAGGAGATGGTTCCAGATGTCTGTCTGGCACCGAGACACGATGGAGAGAGATGTTACAACCAGAACCATCTCTTAACACGGGCCTACATTGAACAGACCAATGGCCACCTGACGCGCTTTCGTTGCCTTGACCGGTCAGGTGATGTCCTCCAGTACAAGTCAGCCAGAGTATCCTGTATTGTGGTCATCTGCTGCACCTGCACAACAAGACACTGGAAAGAGGCCTGGAGATGAATAAAGAGGAGGAGCTGGAAGGCCACTCCACCTCAGAGGAGGACTGGGACGAGGAAGAGGAGGAGGACAGGATCAATCAAGAGGTGGCCGGCGCTCAGGCAGGGAGAGTGCCTGTCAATGCTGTCCCAGACCTCAGGGTGAACTGCAGGCTGGCATGGCAGCAAGGGTCACACTGATTCAGCAGTGTTTCACCTGATTGCCCACTGACCTTGTAGATAATGACCCGACAACTCACCGTCCAGTATACAGAGCTATTTCACCGCTATGACCCATAACTGTGAGGTCCCATTGCCAGCTCAATGCAGATTGAGGCTTCCTCCACCAACATTGTCCAACATCATAAAGCATGGGAACATAACATTCCCAGGGCCCTACGTCCCCACCACACACCCCACACCGATTCCCTCCTTCTGAGATAAGACATCAACAACATATCTGTCAGAGTGATGTCATAAAGAGTGATATTGTGATTCAAACAAAATAACAGACAGATGTAGACAAGAGCAGACAGGTGACCCAATAGCTGAAATTAAAGGCCTGGTACCTTCCTCTCCTTCACACTTCTGCAGGGTGCGCCCTCTCGGGCAGAGACTGAAGTGGAGGCAGATTGCTCCCTAGTCTCTGCCTCCAGCTGAGATGCCCGTGGCTTCCATCTTCAACTGTATCTCTAATCTAATCTAATCTAATCTAAACTTGGAGGTGCCCATGGGGGCTCTTCCACAGGCTGTCGCGCCTACATCATTGCAGATGTTGTCTCTGACACAGGGCAATGGATGGCTCCTGGGGCAGAAGGGACAAGGGGTCGAAGCTTGATGCCGATGCCCTCTGTGGGGTGGCCCCTTCGTCTGCTGCTAGGACCATCTCAGCCCTTTCCAGGAGCCCTTGAATACTGGATGCGGGCACTGACTGGTATGCAGCTGGCATCCACTTCAACCACCTCTGCACCATCAGTGACACGGAGCAGTCTATGCTGCAGGAAATTTTATTCATTCCGTGCGCTGCTCCTGCACCCATTCAGTGGTGCTGCATTTGGCTCTCCAAGAGGTTGTCCAATCTCTCAATGGAGGAGCTCATGTGATCAAATCCCTGGGTCATGACAGAGCACATGTACTGCATGGATGCCTCCATTGCCTGCCCATGGCTCCTCAAAGTCTCAGGGAACTTTGACAAATAGGAACTTATCTCCCTCTGGTTCTCGAGGAAGGCCCTCCTTTTTTGTGACACCCGAGGCCCAGCATCTTCACCCAGTGGAGCATCACTGTGTCTGTCCTCCATCCTCCGAGGGGGACAGCTGACTCTGCCTCACCCTCCTCCTGCTGCTCACACATAATGTGAGGTTCACCTAGTGTTTGCTTTTCTACGCTAATCTGTGGCCCAACTGAGGTGATTGTGTCTGTGCTGGTGGAAGGTGCCGAGGTATGATGTGATGGTGCAGGTTCTGTGGACTCTCCCCACTGCCAAGGATGACGTTGCCAATTCGGTAGGCTTGCCTTGAAGACTTTTCTCACTGTCAAGGAGCATTAAGGAGTCCAGCTCCAAATTGCTGCACAGTTTTGCGCAGACCTTGGAGTCCATCCTTTCCAGTATAGAAGTGGTGGCCAATTCCATGACAGCACTGTGGATCCAGCCACATTGCAGCATCTGGTTGCAGATGTCTTAGCTTTCATTGCAGCTCACGCAGGAGTCACCCAGCATCTGAGTTTTGCCAGTGGAAACTCAAACTGAGGTCGTAAGATCCATGCTTATTGCCATGCAAGCCCAACTTGGTACCACGCAGGCTCATACTGCTGCCTTGATGGCGGTGGATACCAGTGTTCAAAGGGGCTTGTAGGCTCTCACAGCAGTCCAGCAATCAGTGCTCCAACGGATTGTGATGATTGCTGAGGCACCGTCCGGGAGAGTGACAGTGGTTCCATGGAGTATGAACCTGCTGACCTCTCTCAGGATGACAACATTTGTACTCCCACTATTGCCACTCTGCCCTTGCTGGTGCCTTTCAGCCAGCCAGCCCAAAGTGCTGCTGCCCATGGTGAGGCGGTACAGTCTGAAACCGGGCCCTCAAGGCCCAGATCTTCCCGAGGGCATCCTGCAAAGCCATCTGCAGTCCCCCACCCCCACCCCTGTGAAAGTCAGAAGCCTTCCACGCCATGCTGTAGACATGTATAGGATTGCCTTGATTGCGCTGAAGAAACTGTGCATGTCATTGGTGGCTGCAAGTTGCTGGATCTCTTGGCCTCGTTCTACCCACCATTTTTTTTTTTGTCCTGCATTTTATGCTACACCACTGCCTTCAGGAGCCTGTAGGATTGCTGCTTTACCTTGGATGTATAGTGAAGGCTTTGTGCTTACACTCAATTAGGTTCCGCATTTCTTTGTTATTCTTGTCAAACCAGTCACGGTGCTTCCTGGTGGAGAAGCCATCTTCACTGCACGACAAATCCAAGATGAATGTAGGAACGCCAACTGCTGTACATGGCCTTTTTCGGCCTCACAAAAGACTTTGACTCTGTCAACTGCTAAAGCTTGTGGATAATCCTGCTCAAATTTGGCTTCCCTCAGAAGTTTATCACCGTCTACTCCACGATGACATGCAAGCTGGGATCCTCATCAATGAAACCACCACAGACATTATCTCAGTCAAGGCCAGGGTCAAGCAAGGCTGTGTCATCGCACCAACCCTCTTCTCTATTTACCTCACTGCAGTGTGACACCTCACCTCCAGCAAGCTACCTGCAGGCTTTGAGAGGGAGTTGCTGTTAAAGTAAATTTAGTGAGCTATTCTTTTTACTTGTTCTAGGGATGTGAGTGTCACTGCCAAGACTAGCATTTATCACCCATCCCTAATTGTCCTCCATAAGCTGGTAGTGAGCCGCCTTCTTGAACTGCTGATGTCCTTGTAGGTACACCCACAGTGCTATTAGGAAGGGAGTTCCAGGACTTTGACCCACAACAGTGAAGGCATGGCGATATAGTTCCAAGTCAGGATGGAGTGTGGCTTGGAGGGGAACTTGCAGGTGCTGGTGTTCCCATGCATCTGCTGCCCTTGTTCTTTTAGGTGGTAGAGGTTGTGGGTTTGGAAGGTGCTGTCTAAGGAGCTTCGGTGAATTGCTGCAGTGCATCTTGTAGATTGTACACACTGCTGCCACTGTGCATCAGTGGTGGAGGGAGTGAATGTTTAAGGTGGTGGATGGGGTGCCAATCAGGCAAACTGCTTTGTCCTGGATGATGTTGAGCTTCTTGAGTATTATTGGAGCTGCACTCATCCAGGCAAGTGGAGAGTATTCCATCACACTCCTGACTTGTGTCTTGTAGATGATGGACAGGCTTTGGGGAGTCAGGAGGTCGGTTACTTGCTGTAGAATTCCCAGTCATTGACCTGTTCTGTAGTCACATTATGTAATGGCTGGTCCAGTTCAGTTTCTGGTCAATGGTAACCCCCAGAATGTTGATAGTGGGGGATTCTAAGGTGGTAATGCCATTGAATGTAATGGGGAGATGGTTAGATTCTCTCTTGTTGGAGATCGTCATTGCCTGGCACTTGCGTGGCGTGAATGTTACTTGCCACTTATCAGCCCAAGCCTAAATGCTGTCCAGGTCTTGCAGCATGTGTGTATGGACTGCCTCAGTATCTGAGGAGTCGCTAATAATACTGAACACTGTGCAATCATCAGCAAACATCCCCACTTCTGATCATATGATGGAGGGAAGGTCATGAATGAAGCAGCTGAAGATGGTTGGGCCGATGACACTACCCTGAGGAACTCCTGCAGTGATATCCTAGGGCTGAGATGATTGGACTCCAACAACCACACCACAGCACACTGTAGTGCATTCTGTAGATAGTGCATACTGCAACCACAGTGCAAGAGTGGTGGAAGGGCTGGATTCTCCCAGCAATCCTACCAGATATGTATTGTAAGGCCATGTCTACAGAACACAGGTATAAGTGTCATTCTGGGCCTCTTGTGAGTCTTGGCGGAGATTTCCAATTGTAATCAAACCCTTCCATTGCTGCTCCAACAAGGGTCTGTCATCGAGGAAGCAACTTCCAAATGAAGAGGATGGCACCAAGAGCTTTGGCCCCAAGGGCCTCTTTCAATTCTTTTGCACCAACAAGCAGCCACTCTGAAATCCTGGCAGGTGGGCAGATTGGTGCTCAGTGACATCGATTGCACAGGTGTCCATGTCTAATATTTAATCTGGAGGGTCAGGGTAGGGTCAAAGAGGGAGATATAATTCTGCCACATTTTCCACTCTAGATGGAGAAAGACCAATGGGCTGAATTGCTTTTTGCCAATCCAAACTTTCCAAAGTGTTGTTTTTAAAAATTGAGTTACATTTAGTTCTCATTTAACAGATTCTCAGTGGTTTGAGAATAAGTGAGATGTCAAGGTAAGGTAAGAAAGAACCAGTGAAACTTCTCATATGCAGAGGCTGTTAGCTCCACAGATGTGCTCCTCTAACATCCCCTATCTAAACATGGAGAACTAACCTGCTCCTCTTTGAATAGTGACATATGATACTTTACAACCAGGTTAGAGAGGACTTGATTTAACATCCCATCTAAAAGACAACATGGCAGCCTAGATTATCTGCTCAAGTCTCTGGAGCAGGTCTTGAACCCACAACTTGGACTCAGAGGCAAGAGTATGACTACTGAACCAAAGCTGACACCTTGAAGGTTGTAGGTTCAAATCCCACTCCCGAGACTTTAAAGTGTGTAACCTATGTTGACACTTCAGTATAGTACCGAAAGAGCTAAAAGGTCCTGTCTTTCAGATGAGGCATGAAACAAAGTCTGCCTGCTTAACTAGATGTAAAAGATCCCATAGCACAATTTACAGAAGAGAATAGGGAGTTGTTTCATGGCCAACATTTATCTCTCAACCCACATCATGAAAAACACATGATCTGGTCATTATCTCATTGCTGTTAGTGGAATCTTGCAGTGTACAAATTGGCTGCGCTTGCTTACTTTACAACAGTGACTGCGCTCCAAAAAGTACTAAATTGGCTGTAAAGTGCTTTAGGTTGTCCTGCACTCATGAAAAGGGGTATATTTATATACATATATATATATGTGTGTGTTCTGTCTTTTTTTTGTTGTATTGTATAGATAGGGCAAAGGATGAAAGAAAGTGGAAATGCGACTGCTCTGCCCCGATCTCTCTAATAACTACCCACTTAACAAATTCAATGTTAACTGAAACAACTGTTGACCTGGCAACTTTTGGCAACAGGTTCGTTGGCACATAGCTACATTTCTCCAAATACTACCAAATAGGTTCTAATATACAGTGACAACTTTTATTTGGATAATAAAATATTTCAGTCTTAAAACACAGCTGATTTAGCTATGTTTTGGCAGGACACAACTATTTTGAGGCCTTAATACTCTACTCAGTTAATGACTGGAGAACTGTTGGCATCGTGGAAATTAGATGCAGATGATTGTTGCTGGATGACTGCAGTAAGAGGCTCATAAAATATAGCATGCTGCCAAAGGATTGTGAAAGCAAACTCTATAAAATGGGTACAATTGACATCCAAGTACCCGAGCCTATTTCTAAAACTTAAGTCAGTGTGGAATCATCAGCAATAATTCTAGCCATCTGGTCACATCTCACTTTAAATGATGCAGTTTAATCAAGTGTACTCAGAAATCAGCTACTTAACTGGGGACTTCAGTGCAGAACTAATTGCAAGGAGTGCTTTTTGTTTATTGTTATGTAAATAGCAGAGTTTTTATTTTGTCCATTGAACTACTTCATAATCTTATTTACAGAATATGAGAGCCTGTTGACAATCTGTTATAGTAGAGCTGACGCTCTGCAGTAATGAAAGAGGATGTGTTTCCTTGTGGATGCCTTGCATTTCTTTGAGACCAGTACATACATAGGGACATATAAAAAAGAACATCCAGCCTGTCACACACAATTCTAATCCTGTACCCTCCACAGTACAGCCATTATCCTGCTACCCAGAGCCAGATAATCGCCTCGGAGAGGCAAAAAAATCCTATTAAAAACCCAGGCCAATTACAGACAAAAAGATCCCTTAATTGAATGAAACTAGTGCAGGAGATCACACAGGCCCTGATTTTACTTAGATTTTATTGTTCAGCGTCTCTTGCAGAATGATAATTATTTATGGTTGATGTAGGCAAATATTCAGTGGAGGTAATGGGAGGTCTGGTCAAAGTACTCAACAGCATCACAATTAAATCAAACCCAACTGAGCCATCTTTCTTGGGATTCTGGGATTCATCATAAGCTCGTGTTCCGAGCGTGGGGATTCAGATAACTGGCACTGTGCAGTGTCTGTGTGTTGAGACTCCAGTTATTTGTACTGTGCTGCATCTGACTCCTATGACTCCAATGACCTGCACTGTGTTGTATCTGTGTCCTGAGACTCCAGTAACCTGCACTGTGTTGTATCTGTGTCCTGAGACTCCAGTAATGGGCACTGTGTTGTATCTGTGTGCTGAGACTCCAGCAATGGGCACTGTGTTGTATCTGTGTCCTGAGACTCCAGTAACCTGCACTGTGTTGTATCTGTGTCCTGAGACTCCAGTAATGGGCACTGTGTTTTATCTGTGTCCTGAGACTCCAGTAACCTGCACTGTGTTGAACCTGTGTCCTGAGACTCCAGTAACCTGCACTGTGTTGAATCTGTGTCCTGAGACTCCAGTAACCTGCACTGTGTTGTATCTGTGTCCTGAGACTCCAGTAACTTGCACTACATATAATTGCAGTTGCCAATTGGCCATCCTGGTGCAGCTTGGCCTTCAGGGCCTTCTCACAATGGTCCAGTAGGACTCCTAGCCAGGCCATGCATATGTCTTCAGATGGTGGTGCAAACGGGATGGGGAATGATCATGGGCCACAGCTGACCACAGTATTGTTTTGCAGTCAGCAGGAGGGCTCTGCTTATCCTGGCTCCACATTATGATAATGAAAAAACAAAGTCTGACCACGGCACATGCTGCACCCGATCTTTGCCGAGTATGGCATTAGGGTCCTATAACAAGTTTTAGGCCCTGATTAGTCTATTCATGGGGTCTAATGCCTGTTTGTGGCAGGTATCCTGGACACTCCTGGGATGAAAGATTCTGTGGAGAGATCATGCCCAGAAATTGGTCACCCAGCTCCGACCTTCCCCCAGAGTTCTGATGCGATGGTGACTGATTCCTCCTCCTTAGTGTTCCAAATATAGAATTCTTCACTTCTGCTCCAAATTTAACCCTGATCCAACTGTTGGTAAGTGAAACAAAACAGGAGATCAGGAAATTCTGCTTCACAGAGTTTGCAATAGATTTTCTAAAGCAGTGATTCGCAGAGCAGCATGTGACTATTTTTGGCACCAAATTGGAATTTCCACATCTTGTGAATGTTACACAAACAAAGAACAAGATATTCAATGTAATAAACACAGTCTCTAAATAGAAGAGACCGAGAGGATGTTGGAAAGATCAACTGTTTGGAGAAAATGCTTCAAAACATAACATGGCCTCCACTAGGATCAAGAGGTTACAAGGCCCACAGGATGACATGGAATCTTCCGAAATAAATAAGACATCTTACTTAAAGGTTTATGTAACAGAAAATATACCAGCCACTAGGTTACATATTCCCAAGTATATTGGGGACTTACAGGGAATGCATGGAATACATGAAAATATTGTCACATCAAAAAATTAATCATTCATCCCCGGGATCCTTCTATAGCCTCATGAATTTCATGTTCTTACATAATAATGGCTGGGTGCTGAGGTACTAGGTTGAAGCAGTACAGATGGGTAGGCTGGCTCATCCAGGTTGCCTGGACCAGTAGTAGAAAATACTTCAGAAATCATAGAATCTTACAGCACAGCAGACCTTTTGACCCATCATGCCTGTGTTCTTTGTAACAGCTATCCAATTGTTCGCAGGCTTTTCTTATACCCCTACAAATGTTCTTTTTCGACTCTATATAGGGTACCTGGTTCCACCAGAACCACTCGGCTCTAGACCTCATTACAGCCTTGGTCCAAAACATGGGCAAAAGAGCTGAATTCCAGAGATGAGGTGAGAGTGACTGCTCTGGACATCAAGGCAGCATTTGACTGAGTGTGGCATCAAGGAGCCCTGGTTAAATTGAAGTCAATAGGAATCGGGGGGAAAACCTAGCACAAAGAAAGATGGTTGTGGTTGTTGGAGGCAAATTGGATAAGCATCTGGAGGGAAAAATTTGCAGGGAATCAGGGAGAGGGCTGGGAAGTGGAACTAGCTAAATTGCTCTTGTAGAAAACCAGCAAGTTCTTGATGGGCTGAATGGCCTCCTTCTGTGCTGTAACTATTCTATGATTCTATAAATCATCCCAGCCCTAGGACATAACTGCAAGAGTTCCTCATGGCAGTGACTTAGGCCCAACATAGGAACAGAGGAGCAGGAGTAGGCCATTCAGTTCATCGAGCCTGCCCCGCCATTCAATACGATCATGGCTGATCATCCACTTCAATGCCTTTTTCCCCACACTATCCTCATATCCCTTTATATCATTGGTATTTAGAAATCTGTCAATCTCCGCTTTAAACATACTCAATGACTGAGCTTCCTCAGCCCACTGGGGTGGAGAATTCCAAAGATTCACAACCCTCTGAATAAAGAAATTTCTCCTCATCTCTGTCCTAAGTGGCTTCCCCTTATTTTTAAATTGTGTCCCCTGGTTCTAGACTCCCCAACCAGGGGAAACATCCTCGCTGCATCTACCCTGTCAATCCCTTTAAGTATTTTGTAGCTTTCAATGAGATCATGTCTCATGAGAATACAGGCCCAGTTTCCCTGATCTCTCTTCATAGGACAGTCCCGCCATCCCGGGAACAAGTCTGGTGAACCTGCGTTCTATGGCAATAATATCCTTCCTAAGGTAAGGGAACTAACCAGGTGCAGTCCAACCAAGGTGTTATACAATTGAAGCAAGATTTCATTACTCCTGTACTCAAATCCTCTTGCAAAGAAGGCCAACTTACCATTTGCCGTCTTAATTGCTTGCTGCACCTGCATGCTGACTTTCAGTGACTTATTGACAAGGACACCCAGGTCCCTTTGTACATCTACACTTTCTAATCTCTTACCATTAAAGAAATACTCTGCACATCTATTCCTCCCACCTAAGTGGATAGCCTCACACTTTTCCACATTATATTCCATCTGCCACGTTCTTGCCCACTCACCAAGTCTGTCCAAATCCCCTTGAAGCCGCTTTGCATCTTCCTCACAACACACATTCGCACCTAGTTTTGTGTCATCCGCGAACTTGGAAATATTACATTTGGTCCCCACATCCAAATCATTGATATATATTGTGAACAGCTGGGGCCCAAGCACTGATCCCTGCGGTACCCCACTAGTCACAGCCTGCCAACGTGAGAATGACCCGTTTATTCCTGCCCACTGCTTTCTGCCAGTTAACCAATCCTTAATCCATGCCAGTATATTAACTCCTATCCCATGTGCTTTAATTTTGCGAACCAACTTCCTGTGGGGGACTTTATCAAAAGCCTTCTGAAAATCCAAGTATATCATGTCCACCGACTCCCTTTATCAATTCTGTTAATAACATCCTCAAAAAACTCAAACAGGTTCATTGAACATGATTTCCCATTCATAAATCCATGTTGACTATGCCCAATCAGATCATGATTATCCAAGTGTCCATTTATCACATCCTTTAGACTAGATTCTAGCATTTTCCCAATGACTGAAGTAAGGTTAACAGGTCTGTAATTCCCTGCTTTCTCGCTCCATCCCTTCTTAAATAGTGGGGTGACATTTGCTACCTTCCAATCTGCAGGAACTGTTATATAATCTATAGAATTTTGGAAGATGATCAGCAATGCATCCACTATCTCCATAGCTACCTCTTTCAACACTCTGGGATGTAAAATATCAGGTCCTGGGGACATATCAACATTCAGCCCCATCAATTCCTCCAATACAACCTTCTTGCTAATACTAATTTCCTTCAATTCTTCATTCTCCCCAATCCCTTGGATCTCTAATTCTGGGAGATTTCTTGTATCTTCTTCAGTGAAGACAGACACAAAGTAATCATTTAGCTTCTCTATCATTTCTCTATTCCCCATTATAAATTCTCCTGACACTGCCTGTAATGGACCAACATTTGGCTTAGCCAAATGTTTCCTTTTTACATATCTATAGAAGCTTTTACAGTCATTTTTTATGTTTTTTGCTAACTTACATTCATATTTGATTCTTCCTTTCTCCCTTTACCATCTTCAGTTGCTTCATCAATGACCTTCCCTCTATCACACGGTCAGAAATGGGGATTTTCACTTATGATTGCATAGTGTTCAGTTCATGTCATGAGTCCTCAGCTACTGAAGCAGCCTGTGTCCACATACAGCAAGACCTCAACACCATTCAGACTTGGGATGATAAGTGACAAGTAACATTCATGCCACACAAGTGCCAGTCAATTACCATTTCCAACAAGAGAGAATTTAACCATCTCCCCTTGACGTTCAATGGCATTACCATAGTTGAAACATCCACCATCAACATCCTGGAGGTTACCATTAACCAGAAACCTAACGGACCAGCCACATAAATGCCGTGGCTACAAGAGCAGGTCTGAGACTTGGAAAATCTGTGGTGAGTAATTCATTTCCTTCCTCTCCGATGCCTGTCCACCATCTACAAGACACAAGTCAGCAGTGTGATGGAATACTCTCCACTTGCCTGGATGGGTGCATCTCCAACAACACTCAAGAAGCTCGACACCATCCAGGACAAAACAGCCCGCTGGATTGTCACCCCATCCACCACCTTCAATATTCACTCCCTTCACCACCGATGCACAGTGGCAGCAGTGTGCACCATCTGCAAGATGCACTGCAGCAACTCACCAAAGCTCCTTCAACAGCATCTTTCAAACTGCAATCTCTACCACCTAAAAGGACAAGGGGAGCAGTTGGATGGGAACACCACCACCTGCAAGTTCCCCTCCAAGTCACACACCATCCTGACTTGGAACTATATCAACCTGCCTTCACTGTCTGAGTCAAAATCCTGGAACTCCCTTCCTAACAGCACTGTGGGTTTTCCAACACTACATGGATTGCAACGGCTCAAGAAGGCAGCTCACCGCCACCTTCTCAAGGGCAATTATGGATGGGCAATAAATGATGTCCTAGCCAGTGATGCCTACGTCCCATGAACGAATTAAAAAAAATATATGACAACAGATACCATGAGTTATACTGAAATGCTAACAAGTGGTCCTGTGTAAGAGGGAATAAATGAGTCACTAAGGAGATGTAAATTAAAAGGAAATAATACTCACCAAATCTTGGGGGCAGGCCTCCATATTCGACTCCTTCCACTACCTCTATTGATTCCTTAAACATGGAGGAGGATCCTGCCTGGAAACGGATGAAATTGCGGTGAAAACTGGGGGGGCGGGGGAATGGAATGGTGAGGCCTACTGCCACCATCCTGCCCCCAGCTGGGATCTCCCTATTTCCACCCCACATTGAGATGGTCAATGTCCACGCCTTCCCCACTCCCTACCCTCCAACATGCAAATGCAGAACCTGGTGCTGGGTAGCAATTGTCCTGAAGTGGTGCCACAGATGGAGAAGATCCTGCAGCAAGCTCCCATCCCTTCATTCTGTCCCCAGTGACTTCCCTGTGGAAGGCCCAGTGTCTAACAGGGCTTTCAGTGTGTCTTTGTTTCCAATAAATGAGGTGTTTCTGCTCCTCTAAAGTTCCTTGCTGGATCTGCAGGTTCTGCAGCAGCACCAGGCTTCATCTCAACAGGGGCTCCTCTTGACAACAGGAATCCCAGCTAGAGCCTGGAGTGCATATTTAATGAGCTCCAACCCAGCAGAATGTGTTGGGGATATGGAGAGGTGGATGGCAGTCCTGCCCTGCTGGGATTCCACCCTGAAAAGGAAAATCTCTGGCCATAACCTCAATCATTCTCTCTTCGTATGAAGTTTACCGTCTTCGTTTTGGTGAGTTCCATCCTGTTTTCAAGTGTGAACTTGGTTATGTGCAACCTTCTCCTACAAGCAGGTATAAAAGGAGCACATATGAAAAAAGACTTATGAAATGGTTTGTACCAAAGTGCCAAGGATGACAGCCAATTAACATAAGCGCTTGGACATATGGCTGTAAAGAATGCCCTGCTACTATAGCACTTCGGAACATACAATCAAGAGTTGGCTATTCAGCCCCTCAAACATCTTCTGACATTCAATCAGATCATGGCTGATGCGTACCTCAACTCAATTTACCCACCTTTGATCAATATCCCTTACCTAACAACGTCAGTCTTGCAAATTTCAAATGTTCCAGCATTCACTGTCTTTTGGGAGAGATAGTTTTACATTTCCACTACCCTTTTTGTGAATGATCTAGCTCTAATTTTAAGTCTCTGCCCTTTTGTTCTGGATTCCCTTACCAGAGGAAAGAGTTTCTCTGTATATGCTGTATCTAATCTTTTTGTCATTTTAATTAGATCACCCCACAACTTTCTAAACTCAAAGGAATAAAAGCCAAGTTTATGCAGTTTGTCCTCATCATTTAACCCTTTGTGCTTGCTATTTGGTCCAAGATAAACAGCATTTTACTATAGCAACAAGGCCCATTGAAAAAGAGGCAAATGTGCATGCATCAACGTTTGTAAGGAGCAGCAATTAGCATTCTCACTTTATGATGCTGTACACTGAGATCATTCCCAAGCTTTGTGTCATGCTAGGCCTCCACCTGCCAAGAATGAGGACATTAATTTTGGCATGTTTTTTTGGCATTTTAAACTGTTACTGGAGTGAAGAAAGGACTTGTTAAGCAGATTTGCCGTGGCTGGGAAAGACATTTGCATATTAACAGATGGTGATTGGAAGGACAAAGGACCATTCCCTGACACATTCAACCCACAATGGACCTTGATAACCAGGTATTGTGTGTTAGAGGAGCATTCCAGAGACTAATAAGGTGATACAATCCAAGACGTGGTCAGACCAGTTAGTCACATGACTAACCTGTTTGGCAACCTGTGTTTTTCTGAATTTTACAGATAGTTTGAACTGAGAGAAAAGTCTGTTTGCTCCTGAAGTGAGAAGATCTCTCCTGCCTGCTCCTATCTCTTTCTCACAAGCCTCTGAATCCACTGAAGACACATGAACCCCAAAAGAGAAAAGTCTCCTACAGCAAACCAGGTTTAAGAAAAATATTGGCCCCAACGAAAAGGCAGACCTACCTATAATCAAGGACTCTACAGTGAGCTCAAAGAACTGTAACAAAAACTCTTCAGATATTGCCTCAAACTTTTCCACTTTATTTTACTTCTGCATTTTTCTGTCTCTATTTGCATGTATTGCGTATGCATGCTAACGTGGGCCGTCCTGTATGCATAGGCGTCAACCGAATTAGAGCTTAAGTTTAATAAATTTCAACCTTCTTTAAACCTAAGAAAGTCTGTTTGTGCTGGTTTCTTTGCCTTATAATTGGAAAGCGGTGAACAAAGATTCACCAAGGGGGAGCTAAAAACACGGTGTGTTTAAAATTAAACCCTGTTACGGTAAGACCAGGTGAAAGCTGAAAGGGACCCAAAGACACCTTTCTCACCTCGTCGTAACATTTGCAAGAAAGCCTATTAAGATCTTTCCACATTTATACTCACTTATCTTGGCATCCTTGTGCAGGCCAAAAAATGTCTTCCACATCTCCTGCCAAGTTTGGGCAATAGGTGGCATTGCTCATAGGTTCCATGATGTTATGATGGTATTCTTTACTGCCCAGTGGCCCTCTCCTCCAAATAGGGTCAACCATCAACATAGGGTCTCCTGCAACAGGATCCCCAATACCTGATTGCTGAGTAGTGCCATACTGACCCCAGCCTTTTTCAGTTGTTCAATAAAAAGTTCAGCTTTAAGCTTTTTAAAAGCTCTGGCAATGGATTGCCACTCCTGAAACCTTGGCATGTTCATAGCATATCATGCACTACATGCCACAAACATCCACAAATTATGGCAAATGGATTGACTTCACATTGTTGGGAAGGTTAGGTGTGCTTAACTATTCATGACAAGACTCATAATGTACCAACTGTTATGTTTTGGAGGTTTTATGGTAGATATTCTCGTTGGGTTCAGTATCATTGGCTACTCCTATAAGTGGACCTTATGTCCCCTATGAGGCTGAGCATGCTTTTAAAAGTATAAGATCATAAGAGTATAAGAAATAGGAACATAATTAGGCCATTTGGCTCCTTGAGCCTGCTCTGCCACTCAATTAGGTCATGGCTGATCTGATTGTGGCCTTAACTCCACTTTCCTTCCTGACCCCCATAACCCTCGACTCCCATGTAGGTCAAGAATCTGTCTAACTCAGGCTTGAAAATATTCAATGACCCAGCCTCTACTGCTCTCTGGGAAGAGAATTCCAAAGATTAACGACCCTCTGAGAAAAGAAATTCCTCCTCATCTCCCTCTTAAATGGGAGACCCCTTATTTTCCCAGTTCTAGATTCCCCCACGAGGGGAAACATCCTCTCAGCATCTACCCTGTAAGCCCCCTCAGAATCTTATATGTTTCACTAAGATAACCTCTCATTCTTCTAAACTCCAATGAGTATCAGTCCAACCTGTTCAACCTTTCCTCATAAGACAAACCCTTCATCCCAGAAATCAGCCCAGTGAACCTTCTCTTAACTGCTTCCAATGCAACTATATCCCTCCTTAAGTAAGGAGACCAAAACTGTATGCAGTACTCTAGGTGCGGTCTCACTAATGCCCTGTACAGTTGCAAGACTTCCCTACATTAATACTCCATTCACCTTGCAATAAATGCCAATATTCCATTTCGCCTTCCAAATTACTTACTGTACCTGCATGCTAACTTTTTGTGATTCATGTACAAGGACACCCAGATTCCTTTGTACCATAGCATTTAGATAATATTCTGCTTTTCTATTTTTCCTGCCAAAGTAGAAAGCCTCACATTTTCCCACATTATATTCCATCAGGCAAATTTTTGCCCACTCACTTAACCTATCTATATCTCTTTGCAGACACTTTGGGCTGAATTTTACAGACTCCATCCCCCCCCACCCCCGACAGCGGGGGTCATGGCGTGGGGTGTGGGGGGGGGGCCAGAAAATGCCTCCAGCAGAGGCCTGCCATGTGCCTCAATGCCGGGAAGGCCTGGCCCGATATTGCTGGCGGCAGCGAGGCCTTGTGGTGGACCCCCGCCGCTCGGCGACAGGAGCCAAAATTAAATAAGTAAATTAATTTAAACAAAGGAATAAATTACCTTCTTGCTCCTGCTGTCTGTCTCAGGTGTGATATTGGTGCCGGTGGCCGGCATCCCGTGCCTTCGGATCCCCAGATGGGAATCCGAGGGAGAACACTGGTGGGGAGGGGGGAGCAGATAGATTTCTTTGCATGGGAAGGGGGAGAGCGTGCTCAAAATAATATCATTGGTGCAGGGGACGGTGGGAAGGGTTAGCATGTAAAGTTTGTCTTCATCTAACCCCACTTGTCTTCATCTAACCCCATCAACATGCCTTTCTATTCTTTTCTCCCTCATGTGTTTATCTAGTGTCAGGAAAACCCCCCCACCTGCCAAGACTGAGGCACACATTATTTCACCACATGAACAAAAATCTAAAATTGCAAGCCCTTCTGGGAGGACATTTGCATAGTACCAGACAATGTTGAAACAATGGGAACCCAGTAGTTGCTTCCCCAATACACAGACCAGTTTTAGTCACATGACTAACTGGCTGTTGCAGAGAATTTGAACTTCCAACAAATGGATTTTGAAGACAGACAAAGCCGTGTGCTCATGAAGTAAAGATCTCTCCCGGAATTGAAGCAAGAATTACAGCCTCTCCTGTCTACCTGCTTCCATCTCCTTCCCACAGAACTGAATCTTGTGAAAACACGTGAAACTCAAAGAGAGAAAAGTTTCCTACATGAACAAGACTAAGAAGAAGACTATTGGGCCCCAACAAAAAGCAAGACTACTTACCAAAGGACTATGGTGAGCTCGAAGCACCGTAACAAGATATTGCCTCAAACTGTTCTACATTATCTTTTCTCCTCTTTTATGTTCCTATCTGCATGTGTATATTGCGTGTGCATGCCAGCGTGGGCATGTCGTATATCCATAGGTGTGAACCATGTTCGAGTTTAAGTTTTATTAAAATTTCATCTTTCTTCTTTAAACCTGAGAAAGCCTGTGTGAAGTGGTTTCTTTGTCTTATAATTGGAAAAACTGTGATCAAGGAATCACAAAAAGGGGAGCTCAAAACACAGTTGTGTTTAAAATTAAACCCTGTTACAACAAGACCAGGTGAAGATAGTTACAAATCCTAGGCACTTTTCGCACCTGGTCGTAACACTAACTTCCATAATATAATAAGTGCATAATATCTAGGTAACTGTAGCAAGAGAGCCCTTCACACTGTGTTCTGGCTTAGTGCACTATATCATGTGCTGCCATGTGACCCCCTCGGTTTTGGTAGGTAGGTGAATAGACAGACACTCTATCAGACTGAGGCTCAGGTTAAAAACTAGCAGACAAATTTATTTGAAATTGAGCAGGTAAATGAAAGCACTCAGTGCAAACAGTAGTGACCTGAGTTCTCCTGATCTCCTGCTGCAAATTCAGTAGCAGGCTGATAAACCCCTTCCCTGCCACCTGTAAACAATGCATTAAAACCTTTTCTGTGGAGGTTCAGGTGATCCTGTGGAAATTTAAGTCACATATAGCAACTAACCATTCAAAATGACAAGAAAGATGGTTTTCCTGTGCTATCTCTCAAGAGAAACATGCTTATTGAAATACAGTCACTCACATTTTATGTGACAAAAGAACTAACACAGAATCTCATTGTTGCAATGTAGGGATCTGCAGCAATCAACTCGTACACAATAAAGGTCTGACAAACAGCAGTGAGATAAATGACCAGATAATCTATTTTACTATGTTGGGGACTTTGATTTAACAGCTCATCCAAAAGATAGCAAATTTAACTGTGCAGCAGTCCCCCAGTATTACACTGAAGTGTTAGCCTACATGATGTGCTCAAGTCTCTGGAGTGGGGCTTAAACTCATAACCTTCTGACTGAGAGATAAGTGTGCTACCAACTGAGCTCCAGCTGACACACTATAATTCTATTCAAATTGCACAGAGTGCAATAGCATTGGGAAATCAGGAAACTCACAGCTGCTACGGCCATCACATTGACATACACAAATGAGGTCAGAGGCTTAAAACAGGAGAGGAAACATGGGGAAAGGGTTTTATTGGTAGAAAATGGGTAGAAATGGCTCCTGTCCAACTTTGCTTCCTGAACAAAATGCCCTGCACTGTTTGTACACAGTTAACATGCTGAAAGCAGACAGGAAATTCACCCCCATAGTTGTTTTTTCCTCTTCACAGTTAGGCTTGTTCATTCAGTTGTGTGTGTTTTCACAAGGCTGGCAAGCTAGAGACTCTGGGGGGAGGGAGGGACTGCAAGGGGAAAGGAGATCAAAGAGTGATGCAAAACTCTCAACTTCAAAGTTAAAACGCATAATTCTTCCTCTCATTATCTTCATCAATGAGGTAATTCTGAAAGAGGCACAGTGGCACACTGTTACATATAGTGGGTTAGATTGGATGGATATGCTGGATAGAATCAGATATATATTTAACAGAGCTCATTACTATTTACGTGCAAAGTAAAATTAGGGCTTGGTGATAACTCGTACAGACCAGGACATTATTAGAAATGTGTTTTTACTATGATTCAAATACATTTGACTTTGTTGTGAATGATTCAGTGATTAATGTCATTTACTGTGTTGAGATTTGAGAAACTTGTAGACAGAACTATAAGGGTTCGTTTGAGTTGCAACTATTGGAGTCTTTGTTGAAATAAGGCATTCCAGTGTTTTGAATCTGCGACTGTGCTGACTCTGGGACTCTGACTGCACCCTTTGCCCTGACAGGGACTCTTTCCCAGGATCTATACAGAATCAGCAGGCACTCAAAAAGATTGATTATTTTTTTGAAATTTTACATGAAATGTTACATTATTAACTTTTAATGGTTGATTACAGAGAAAAGTTAACAGACAAGTGATAGCTCTTTTTTCTACAGCAGAAATGCCTTTAGCAAGGACCCAGCTGTTCTGTGTAGATCTCTGATACACAAAAGAATAGCCCACGTTTTGCCATCATTTTAAAATTGGAGCTTCTCAATCTGATACTTTAAAGTGGAACTGGTTTATGCTCCTCTAACCATGCATAAGAATAAAGGAATGCTTGAGGAAGTTACCATTCTGTGGTAAATTCTGTTATCCCACACTTCCAGTGAGAGGCCCACTCTCAAAAGGAGTATAATTGTAACTCAGCAATGCTGATTCTCTAACCCACACTTGCTTCAAAGGTGGCCCCTACTGGGAGTGTTGGATTGGGGAATTTAGCCAGACATTTTGCTGGTTTGATGAATTTGTATGGAAGTTCAGGATGTTCATGTTGTCCCAAGTTATTGCTGGAATCTCTTTATGAATTCTGTTTTTAATTAGCTGTCCTACATCGATCTGTTTCTCATTGGTTCCACTTCCACTCAGATTTTGAGACCCAAGTTAGCTTCACCAATTCGCACCTAGAGTACTGCACAGAGTTTTGGTGTCCTTACTTAAGGTCATCTGGCGAAAGTGGACTGAATACAGCTACTTGAAGGAAAATCAGTGACAAACCAGTGGGAGACATTCAAGCGAGAGATACTACAGGCACAGTGTAGGCATGTCCCTACAAAGATTAAGGGTGGTACTGCCAAATCTAGAGCCCCTTGGCTATCTAAAAGCTTACAGGGTAAGTTAAAGGAAAAAAGAAAGCTTTAATGATGACAAATATCTTAATACTTTAGAAAGCCTAGAGGAGTATAGAAAGTGCAGGAGTGAAGTAAAAAAGGAAATTAGAAAAGCAAAGAGTGGACATGAAAAATTATTGGCGGGTAAAATCAAGGAAAACCCGAAGATGTTTTATCAGTACAATAAGGGCAAGAGGATAACTAAGGAAAGGGTAGGGCCTATCAGAGATGTACAGGGGAACTTATTCGTGGATGCAGAAGATGTGGGCAGCGTTCTTAATGAGTTTTTTGTCTCTGTCTTCACAAAGGAGAGGATGATGCAGACATTGTAGTTAAAGAGGAGGGTGTGAAATATTAGATATGATAAGCATAATGAGAGAGGAAGTGCTTGAGAGTCTGACATCCCTGAAAGTGAATAAATTGCCAAGACTGGATGGATTGTATCCCAGGTTGTTAAAGGAAGCCAGGGAGGAAATAATGGATGCGCTGAGGATCATCTTCAAATCCTCACTAGATACAGGCAAGGTACCAGATGCTTGGAGGTCTGCGAATGTTGTACCATTGTTTGAAAAGGGTGCGAGGGATAAGCCAGGTAACTATGGGTCAGTCAGTCTGACCTTGGTGGTGGGTAAATTGTTAGAATCTATTCTGAAGGACAGGATAAACTGCCACCTAGAAAGGCATGGATTAATCAGGGATAGTCAGCATGGATTTGTTAGGGGAAGGTCATATCTTATTAACTTGATTGAGTTTTTTGAGGAAGTGGCAAGGAGGATTAATGAGGGTAGTGCAGTGGATGTGCTTTACATGGATTTTAGTAAGGCATTTGACAAGGTCCCAAATGACAGACTGGTTAGTAAAATGAAAGCCCATGGGATACAGGGGAATGTGACAGGTTGGATCCAGAATTGGCTCAGTGACAGGAAACAAAGAGTAGTAGTCGACGGATGATTTCGTGAATGGAAAGTGGTTTCCAGTGGTGTGCCACAGGGCTCAGTGTTGGGTTCATTGCTGTTTGTGGTATATATTAATGATTTGGACTTAAATGTGAGAGGCATGATTGGGAAATTTGCTGATGACACAAAAATTGTGTAGTTCATAATGAGGAGGAAAGCCATGGATTCCAGAATGATATCAATGTTTTGGTTGAGTGGGGGCGGAAAAGTGGCAAATGGAATTCAATCCAGAGAAGTGTGAGGTATTGCATTTGGGGAGGGCAAATAAAGTGAGGGAATACACAATAAACAGGAGGATATTGAGAGGGATAGTAGAAGTGGGAGACCTTGGAGTGCATATCCACAGGTCCCTGAAGGTGGCAGGACAGGTGGATAGAGTGGTGAAGAAGGCATATGGGAATGCTTTCCTTAACTGGCCGAGGTATAGCATACAAAAGCAAGGATGTGATGCTGGAACTGTATAGAGTGTTGGTTAGGCCACAGCTGGAGTATTGCGTACAGTTCTGGTCACCACGTTACAGAAAGGACATAATTGGTCTGGAGAGAGTAGAGAGGAGGTTTACAAGAATGTTGCCAGGGCTTGAAAGTTGCAGCTATGAGGAAAGATTGGATTGGCTAAGGTTGTTTTCCCTGGAACTGAGGAGGCTAAGGGATGACTTGATTGAGGTGTACAAAATTATGAGGGGCCTAGATAGAGTAGACAGGAAGGACCTGTTTTTCCTGGTGGGGAAGTCAGTTAACAGGGGACACAGATTTAAGGTGATTGGTAGAAGGATTAGCGGGGACATGAGGGGAAACGTTTTCACCCAGAGGGTGGTGGGTGTCTGGAATTCACTGCCAGGAATGGTGGTGGAGGCAGAAACCCTCAATTCTTTTAAAAGGTACCTGGACATGCACCTGAAGTGCTGTAACCGGCAAGGCTATGGACCAGGTGCTGGAAGGTGGGATTAGTTTGTGCGGATAGTTTATTTGGCCGGTGCAGACACAATGGGCTGAATGGCCTTCTTCTGTGCTGTACTTTTTCTATGGTTCTATTCACCTTTGCTCTTTACATAACCACAGTTAATCCTTATTATTAAAGCTATTTTTTTATTCACAGACATAATGGAATTTTCCGCAGTGCTGAGGTAATATCCTATACAGGTAGACAACCTCCCATTCAGGTTCCACTTAGACAAAAAATTATTACAGTCCACTGAGTTTCAACTTACCACTGACACGGAGAATTCTAGCAGCATAAAACAGAAAATAGTGACTCAGAGCAAGTTACAAAGAATGTCGCACTCTTAGCAGCCCAGACTCTATCAGCAGATCACACTCCACTGAAGACCATGTTTCCCATTGTGACAAAATAAAAACTTTATAACAACACCATAAAATTTCTCTTATCAGATGTACACAGAGCACACTGCTGCTCGATGGATCAGGGCTAAATGTCTGCTGAAGGTATTAAAACGAGCTGACATCTATCCTGACCCAGGATACTTATGGAGATTGCCGGCCCTCACTCCAGATTTGCCCTCTAGATTATTGAGGCACTTTTATCTTCTTAAAACAACTTTATTATGTTGCCTAATTATGAAGTTAATCTCCCAGCTATGACACATGCTTCGTCTGGGCTCTTTTCTGCCTCAAAATAGTAATGTCCCCGTTAACATAGAAGAGACAGAAGAAATGAAACAAATATATCATGGGCCTGACATTAAACAAGTTTTTTCCAAAACATATCTGCTGAGTCACTCCCCTTATAGCAACACTAGAACAGCAACCATACAAACTGCCAAATGTGCTTCAGTTTGTTAACATGTATAAGTAGCCAAAACTAATAACATTTGCTAAAGACTCCCAGTGGGATAAAATGGGAGCATAGCACGACACACAAATCCGATGATCTGACCACTGAACTCCTGGAGTTGCTAGCTTCAATGTCGCCAGCTTTAATAAAGTGTGTGTCACACTACACGCTTAATTGAAATCCCGTCCAAGGTCTTAACAAAGAAGCGTTGACTTTGTTGACCAGTATGCTGTCCTATCAATGAACCTGAGATTTCTTGAACATTTTGGGCAGCCCTCCAGCAAAGATATTCAACTGCATGATACTCATGGGTGTTATGCAGGCCCCCACCTGCCCAGAATGAGGCATATTAATTTTGTCATATGAAAATTGATTTTAAACTTGCTGGGAAGAAGAGAAGGCCTGTTACAAGGGCTGCCAGACACTTATCTTAAAAAACATTTGCATACTAACAGACAGTGCTTGTGGAGACAAAAGGACCATTCCCTGACACATTCAACCCACAATGGATTTTGATCACCAGACATTGAAGGTGTAAGGAACAGCATTCCAGAGACTGCTAATGTGATACAATCCGCAAAAGCAAGGACTGGTTAAACCAGCTGGTCACATGACTAACTGGTGTGCCCAGGGTTTTTTGAACTAGCCACAGAGTTTTTGAACTCAGAAAGACTGTTTGCTCCTGGAGTCAGAACACCTCTCCTGTCTGCTCCCATCTCTTTCTCACAAGCCTCTGGACCCACTGAAGACACATGAACTTCAAGAGAGAAAAGTCTTCTACATGGAACAAGGTTTAAGGAGAATACTAGGCCTTAACGAAAAGCAAGAACTACCTACAATCAAGGACTTTACAGCAAGCCCAAAGAACTGTAACCAAAACCATCTTCAGATATTGCCTCAAACTTTTCCACTTTATTTCTTCTGCTCTTTTCTGTCGCTATCTGCATGTGTGTATCGCGTATGCATGCTAGCGTGGGTGTGTTGCATATCCGTAGGCGTTAACCGAATTAGAGTTTAAGTTTAATAACGTTCAACCTTTTTTCTTTAAACCTAAGAAAACCTGTTTGGCTTGTTTCTTTGTCTTATAATTGGAAGTTAATGAACAAGAATTCACTAAGGGGGAGCTAATAACAAACGGTGTGTTTAAAATTAAACCCTGTTACAGTAAGACCAGGTGAAGGCTGAGAGGGAATCCCAGACCCCTTTCTCACCTGGTCGTAACAATAGGAGTATATTCTGAAGAATGCATTCCTCAGTTCTCCCCATTGGTTCAAAGTTTAATTGACAGGCGGCTTTCTGTTTCAGACCTTAAACCAACAAAAAACTTTGTCTTTGGATACTTGAAGATCTTAGGACATTGCAGTCTACTGCTGTGAACTTGATTCCTAGATGTCAGCTCCTTTCCTGTGATTCTTTCTGATTTTGAGCAGTGTTTGTTGGGAAGGACTGGAAGCCAGAAAAGCCTAATTATCAGAGAACAACTTTAAAAGAATTTTTCCACATAAAAAAATTCTGACCATTCCAGAATGTGGCTTTGTTAGGCATGGGGAAAATAGGAAAGAGACACAATAAAGAGAGTAAGTGCTAGCACCCCCAGTAGCAGTGACAATGGCAGCTCCCTGTAACTTTGGCATTGACATCGTAACTGAACATTGAGAGAGTGGAATCCCTTTCTCTTCAAGCAATTCAATGATAGACAGTAGGAGCCCACAGTGCAAAGTGGCTGCCAGCTATTGCTTCCTCAAATCCAGCAAATCCATGTTAGAATGGAATAATGTTCTCTTGCCTTGTCTTGCTGCTGCATAGGAGTCATCCCAAAATGAATGATCCCTTATGAAGATGGCATCAGTGACTTAGCATATGCAGTCTCAGATGGATTTTTGGTTGATGCTGCAAAAATTCCAGGTTGTAGCTTGGAAGGAGCCTGTCGCATAAAAGTTGACTTTTACACTAATGGACAATAGAGTTATGTTAGTTGAATGGGGCTGAAGATTCTCATGCAGAAGGTGGCATAGTTCAACCAGGGCAACCAAGGTGACGTAAAATTTCCAGAAACTAAGCACCTTACTCAGTCCCTCATAAAATCTGCACGGCCCGTTTAATCATAGCAAGAGTAATAATGAGTTGGTCTTGTTCTTCTTTTATTCTGACTCACTCTCTATTTCTTCTTTTCTTCTTCTTCTCCATTAAAATAGCATAAAACAGAATCCGCATAGGAAAACCCAAACCAGTCAATAATATGAAAAATGTGCTGGTGATCATTACACTCAGCAGCTCCACAAAACAACAACAGCAGCAACAACAAAAATCCCAAGGTAAGTGAGCAAAGCTGAGAAATGAGCAAATAAAGTATATTTTTATCAAGTTCCTTGATCATCTTTCTTTATTAGTTATAAAAATATTGGAGATGGGAAAAAGGCTGTTTGATGAGAAGGGGTGGTTGGAGTCTCACGGTCATGTGAGGTCAAGTGATGCAACCTCCAGAGTTGACAACACTATCCGTAAGGCATGGCAATTTCCTGGTTTGAGTAAGCCTAGACAGGTCACTGGTATCATTTGATGATGCATGCCTGTTCTAAGTCTAATCTTTTAGAGACTTTGTTTTCACTGTTGGGGCCATTCAAGTCTCACAGCAGGTGACTGAGACATTTGAAACCTCCTTTAGCCAGACATGTCACTGTGGCTTCCCTTCCAACAAGGATAAATCCAGTCTGCACTTTGAAGTTTTACTGTCAGAAGTCTTAAGTCAAAGAAGTACATAATGCTGGTAATATATTAAAAATCTTACCTCAGTTCACACTTCCTGTCAACTTCTTTCATTATAAATTCATTTGTCCTAATTTATAATGAAAACTGTTGATGCTAAACTTGTAGCAGCTACACTGGCAGGAGGTTATAATTTTTGTTTTATCCATTCATGGGATGTGGGCGTCGTTGGCTAGGACAGCATTTATTGCCCATCCTCAATTGCCCTTGAGAAGGTGGTGGTGAGCTGCCTTCTTGAACCGCTGCTGTCCATGTGTGGTAGGTATACCCACAGTGCTGTTAGGAAGGGAGTTCCAGGATTTTGACCCAGCAATAGTGAAGGAACGGTGATATAGTTCCAAGTCAGGATGATGTGTGGATGGAGGGGAACTTGCAGGTGCTGGTGTTCCCATGCATTTGCTGTCCTTGTCCTTCTAGGTGGTAGAGGTTGTGGGTTTGGAAAGTGCTGTCCAAGGAGACTTGGTGAGTTGCTTGTAGATGGTACACACTGCTGCCACAGGGCATCGGTGATGGAGGGAGTGAATGTTGAAGGTTGTTGATGGGGTGCCATTCAAGCGGGCTGCTTTGTTCTGGATGGTGTTGAGCTTCTTGAGTGTTGTTGGATCTGCGCCCATCCAGGCAAGTGGAGAGTATTCCATCACACTCCTGACTTGTGCCTTGTAGATGGTGGACAGGCTTTGGGGGCTCAGGAGGTGAGTTAATCGCTGCAGAATTCCCAGCCTGTGACCTGCTGTTGTAGCCACGGTATTTATATGGCTACTCCAGTGCAGTTTCTGGTCAATGGTAACCCCCAGGATGTTGACAGGGGGGGATTCAGCAATCATAATGTCATTAAATGTCAAGGGGAGATGGTTAGATTGTCTCTTGTTGGAAATGGTCATTCTCTGGAACATGTGTGGTGCAAATGTTAATTGCCACTTATCAGCCCAAGCCTGGATATTGTCCAGGTCTTGCTGCATTTCTATACGGACTGCTTCAGTATCTGAGGAGTCAAGAATGGTGCTGAACATTGTGCAATCATCAGCGAACATCCCCACTTCTGACCTTATGATTGAAGGAAGGTAATTAATGAAGCAGCTGAAGAGGTTGGGCCTAGGACACTACCCTGAGGAACTCCTGCAGTGATGTCCTGGAGCTGAGATGACGAGAGCTGCACAGTGTCATGCAGACTCCCACCTGTTATATGAACATTGATTTTAAACTGTGGCGGGAATGAAGAAATGACTGGTTTGAAGATCACCAGACGCTTGGCTGGAAGAATATTTGCATACTAAGAGACAGGGCTTGGAGAGACAAAGGAATTGATCACTGATTCAATTAACAGAGATTGGTCTGACAATGGTTCCACATCTTGTTGGTAAGATTCAGCGCTACACCCACCCCACCGAGAGCTTTGAAATCCACAAACCTCACCAGGGAGAATGTTCCCAAATAAGGAGCTAGTCACATGACTAACCTGCTGGGCAACCTGGGATTTTCTGAATTGTGCCACAGAAAAAGGAGCAGAAGGCAGTTTGCAACTGAAGCTGGAACAAGGAAGTCTATCTCCTGGCTGTCTCTCTCTCTCTCGCTTTCTCCCCAAGCCACCTGACCCATGGAAGACACGTAAAGCTTTCAGAGAAAAGACTCCTACATCGGAACAAGTTGAAGCATGAACTGGACCCCAACGAATTGCAAGACTTAGTGGCAACCAAAGACTCCACATTGAACTTCAAGGACTGTAACTACCAGATATTACCTCAAATACTTCCCCTTTATTCCTTCTGCTTTTTCTGTCTCTATCTGCATGTGTGTTTATCGCGTCCGCATGCTCGCGTGGCCGCGTCGCATATTCGTAGTCGTTAACCGGATTAGAGTTTAAGATTAATAAACTTCTACCTTTCTTGTTTAAATCTAAGGAAACCTGTTTGATTTCTTTGCCTTACAATTGGAGCAGTGAACAAGGATTCACTAAGGGGGAGCTAAAAACACGGTGTTTTAAAAATTAAATCCGGTAACGGTTAAACCAGGCAAAGGCTGAACGGGAACCCCTAGACCTTCTCACCTGGTGGTAACAACAGCCTAACCCACACATGTTTGCATTCTCTCATGCAGGTCGTCGTCTGTAGGAGACTGCAGCAGAAAGGAGAGATCATTCCACTTTCGAGGAAAAGGAGAACTCAGAGGAAGGACCGTCCCATGACTCTCCTGCAGCTTCCACCAGCACAGATGCCTTCACCTCGGTCAGTTTCCGCTCGGTTTTAGAATCAGGGTCACAAGCTGGTGACAGCACTGCACACATGCCTGAGCAGCTGGCTGAGGCTGAGACAGCCGAGGCCTCTGACAGTAGTAGGCTGAGCCCCAGGCTGATGACAAGCCTCTGGTGTCGATAGCAGAGAATATGATGGAGTTGCAGAGAGAGGTAAAGCAACATGTGACGGAGATTCCAGAGGCCATGTGCAGTCATGACCGGACGATGGAGGAGTGCATCTATGTCATGGGTGCTGCCATGTCTCAGGCTGTGTGAGCACATGGCTTCCTCCATTGAGAGATTGGCGACCCTCATTGAAAGTCAGATCCCGCAGATGCACGCACACCTACACATCATCGGCTTGTACATGAGCTCAATGCAGCAGTGGCAAGGTGAGAGGACTACAAGGCGTCTGGGGCCTTCTCCAGCTCCTCATCCTCTTTAGTCAGCAAAGACGTTCAAGTGTACCTTGAAAGGGAAGAGGAGAGGTTGACCTCCACATCTGGGGTCTCCCCTCTTGGTGCTCTGAGTGGGGACAGTGGCTCCTCAGCTCCTCCACCAGTGAGCCCAGCTCCACAAGCCATGATGCCTGATGAGAGTCCTGCACCTGTGCAGGAAACCCTCAGGCAGCAGGGGCCCACCTGGCCTCAGGCAGCCAGAGAACGGCCACCAAATCATCCCAGGCCAAGGGGCAGCCGGATCAGCAGCCTGTCTCCAGCCCAGCTGCTGTTGCAGGTGTTGCACCTTGTCAAAGCACTCAAACGTATAAAGAAAACCATCTAGTCACAGTTGGGGTTTCACAGGTTGACATCTGACATTTGTTTTGTCTTCTGAAGTATTTTTGTTTTTGAAGTGAACTTTCATTGCAGAAAATGCTTATTCTATCATGCCTTAATTGTAAGCTGCTGATGTCACCCTTCCCCCTTAGTGGCTGCCAACGTAGGCACAGCCCTCATTTGATTAGCGTTTCCCATGGGCTACAGAGTGTGGTTCCACCAGGCGCTAGGCACGGAAGATAAGCAGAAAGGAGGCGACAGACTGAATGCTTTGAGGTGAGTCTTTATTGATTTTACTCTGAGAGGCCATCAGGGTGGCTGACAAGTATGAGGCTGTCATTGCCTCCTCGGCCCATCACTCAATGTGCCTGGCATCCAGTGCAAGAGGTTCACCATCCAGTGCTGCTTGGTCATCTACCGAATCTGTGTACTCCTTATCAGTGGAGGACTGGCATTCTATCATGTCCCCGTCATACAAGGCCATCCAGCCACTGCAGTGCTAGATTGCGCAGAGGAGAGCAGACCACCATGATATGCAAGACCCTCACTGGGACATACTGCAGGGCTCCACCAGATCAATCAAGGCAATGGACTCTCATCTTCAGCAACACAATGGACTGCTTGATGGTCACTTGGGTAGAGCCATGGCAAGTGTTGTATCTCTCCTTCATTGCAATGTAAGGATTCCTCACAGGCGTTCAGTAGCCATGTCTTCAATGGGTAGCCCTTGTCCCTGAGAATGCAACCATGAAGGTAAGCAGGAGGCCTGAAAAGCTGTGGCACCTGGAACTGTCGAAGTGTTTTTTTTTATCCGTTCATGGGATGTGGGCGTCGCTGGCTCGGCCAGCATTTATTGCCCATCCCCAATTGCCCTCGAGAAGGTGGTGGTGAGTTGACTTCTTGAACCGCTGCAGTCCATGTGTGGTAGGTACACTCAGATTGCTGTTAGGGAGGGTGTTCCAGGAGTTTGACCCAGCGACAGTGAAGGAAAGGTGATATAGTTCCAAGTCAGGATGGTGTGTGGCTTGGAGGGAAACTTGCAGGTGGTGGTGTTCCCATGTATCTGCTGCCCTTGTTCTTCTAGGTGGTAGAGGTCGCGGGTTTAGAAGGTGCTGTCTAAGAAGCCTTGGTGCGTTGATGCAGCGGTGGGCTGCTGCCTGGGAGACGCCACACATGTCTCAGTGGATCCTTGGAATGATCTAGATGCATAAATGTTTAGTGCCTGCCACAGTGATCTTCTGGGCCACTGACATAGGGTGACCACCAAATCCCATAGGTCGTAACTCGTCCTGCAGCATGGTGCATAAGTCAGTTACTGAAGAGCTGCAGTCTTCACTGACAATTCTACTTAGACATTTGGAGGTAGTTGGGTCGAATCCAGGACACTCTCTGGTGCAGGTGGGCCCTTCTTGGCATGGCTTGCTGCTGTGGTTCTCATCGTGGAGCTTCACGGGCAGGTGCAGCTGCCTCCTGGCCATCCCTCTGTCGGAGGGGCTGCATCACATCATGGAGGTCCAAAAGACAGGGGGTATTGTTAATCTGTTAATTGTGTATCAATTGTTTGTTTATATGCTGGTGGAAGGTGTTAATTGGGGTCTTACTTGAGCACTTATAAGCAGACACTTACTGAGACTGGTGGAGGTTTTGAGTGAGGAGCTACATGTTTGTAATCCTTTTACTTTGTACAATAAATGTGAAACTATGTAAAGATAGGCTCCAGCGTTATCCTTCCACAACAAGCTTTCTTGGTGTTTAATATGTATGGGACCTATGCCAGATGATCAGTCGGCTTCCAGGGCGCTGTTCTTGCAGAGATAAAGTTGCCTTTGCAGCTTTGCCTTTGCTACTCCTCTCTGCTGTCTCATTAATGGCCCTCAGTTCCCACCCTTGCTGATAGCCAAGCCTCTCATCCAGTAGTATGGCCACCTGACCCTCTCACCCAGTTCTATGGCCACCTGACCCTCTCAACCAGTGCTATGGCCACGTGACCCTCTCAACCAGCAGTATGGCCACCCAACCCTCACACCCAAGACCAAGGCCCACCAGAGACCAAGCCTATCCTTGGGGAGTGCACAGCACTGTAGGCCGACAATGGCCTCCGCTCCCCCTTTTCCCCTATCCAATGCTGGTCATGGCTGCCTACTCATTGCAGCACTGAGACCTTGCCTCACTGCCACCAACTTTCAAAGGCTGGGGATCCAAAGGGACGTGAGGGCTGCCTGTCGTCCACTTAATCCAAGCCCCCCATTGAATCGCAATCAATTACATGTTACTGTATTAAAACTAACTGTTCTACAATTTAAATTGCAGTCCTGTCGAGTTGAGACGGCATCGTCACCTTGGTGCTTTCCCGCTGCTAAGTCCAGAACTGACGTCACGTCGTCGGATTTCTGGACTGACGTGTCTGACGCTATTCTCTGGTCCCCACAGGCCTCCATACCCCCTCCAAACAGCCTCCCTAAATTCAGCCCACCATGTGACCTGCACCATGTTGACATTTGCCCATCTCCTCATCATGAAAATACAACCTGGCTCTTCTTCCTTAAATAAAACAAAGAGGTTTTCAAACAAGTTTAAGTAAAAGGAATGTCTCTTTAACAACTACCCATACTTACGATCAACATATCATTACTGGTGATATGCATTAGCTGAAATCGTCAACTGTTATATCAAAGGTAAGAATCTCATCAGGATGTCAAAGTGCTACAAATTGACAAAATGTTAAAAACAAATCTGTACCAAGTCAGCAAAGTCCCCAGTTGAAGTTTCGGGTCATTGATGTACATCTAGCTTTTGCGCGATAGGGTATTGAGTAAGCAGCTCTTTCTAGATTTCTCCCAGGAAATAAAAATGGGGGGAGCTGTAAATTAGCTGCTGATTCACTATTATCTGTTTTACACTATCGCACAAAGTCAAGATCTACCCCATCTTTACTTAAGTTTGTTCCAGACAAAGACATGAGGGTGACTAATGCAAATCAACAATTTGGTGGTGACTATAAAGTGTAGAATGCAGAATTGTATTGGTATGGAGATTCCCATGTATAAGGTTGACTTGTTACTTATACTATTCCTGTCCTACATCTTTTAAGGAACACATGGATGTTGGAGTAGTGCCTTCAATATGAACTAGGGATGATGGTAACAACACTTGCCTGGGTAGCAGCCAAATGAACACCATAAATAATAACAGGGCTCAACAGGAGCACTGCTGCCTATGAGTCAACCGGCAGTGGATTCCAGCCTCATTTCAAGACTTGAGCCTATAGTCTAGGCTGACATGTTCCGTACTTTATTGAGGGAATGCTGTATTGTTGGAGGTGACGGTTATCCAATAAGACACTAAACTGAGGTCCTGGGTGTCTGCTCAAGTGGACATCCTTGAAGAAGAGTTGGCAGTTCTCCTTGTGCCCTGGCCAAGATTTCTGTCAACCCCGAAACAGATAAACTAGTAATTAATTCTCATTCATTAATTTCCTGTCTGTTGCACTTTGTTGGATGCAAATTGGTGGTTGTGTTTGCCTGCTGCAATGCTTACAGTGCTTCTCATAACCTTAGGATATCCCAATATGCTTCACCTGCCAATGAAATACTTTTAATGTCTAATCACTGTTTGGTAGACAAATACAATTTCTACACAAGGTCCCACAAAAACAAATGAGACCAATAACCAGCATATAACTTACCTGAGCAATGAACATGAAAGAACTCCTCTTCTTCAGAAAAGTGCCAGAGAAACTTTCATATCTTAACTAAACAGGCAAATGGGGCCTCGGTTTAATTTCTCAACTAAAAGGTGTCACCTCCGATACTGCAGCGTTCCCTCAGTGGTGCAGTGAAGCGTCAGCCTGGATTATGTTCCCATCTTTAACATCAGTGATTGCACTTTAACACTAATAGCTCAGTTAAAAGGCACTTGGGGATGTCGTGAGGAACTGAAAAGGCACTATATAAATGCAAAAGCATAATATGGCATATGCTGAAAATCTGAAATAAAAACAGAAAATACTGAAAACATTCAGCAAGTCTGAGAGCATCTTTAGAGAGAGGAACAGAGTTGATGTTTCAAATGGATGACTTTTCTTCAGAACTGGATGATTTAAAAGCTTTTGAAGAAGTAAAGCACCAAGGGAAAAGGAGCAGGGAAAGAACAAAAGTAAGACGGATGGCAGGAGTGATTAAATAACAAAAGTGATGATGCAAAGACAAAAATCAGATGATAAAGGGACAAGGATAGAAACAAAAGATGGGTCCAAAGGAGGTGTGAATGTTTAAGAGGGGAGGGATCATGCAAAATCTGGTAAAGGGGAAAGGGTTCCATAGAAAAAAAACCCAGAAAATGTTGAAAACACTCAGCAGGTCTGACAGCATCTGTGGAGGGATAAACAGAATTAACATTTCAGGTCTGTGACTTTCCATCAGAACCATGGCCCAGGAGTGTGCGGGAGGATGGACTGGTAGACCTCTGCTATTTTCAATATGACTGTAAATGATTTCCCTTTCATTTAGTCTATTTGTGGCAGACAATTGCATGGCAAGACTATTCTATAACAAATCCACAGGCAGTGGGAAGTCACTCAGCATCTCCTTTAGTTCCATTTTAGTTTAGTCACTAAACGTTACATTTTGTATTTGCGTGATCATGGTCCAGTGTTAAACTCCAGAAAGCTTGTTATGAAAGGATAATGCTGGAGCCTATCTTTACTCAGTTTCATATTTATTGTACAGAGTAAAAGGATTACAAATATGTAGCTCCTCACTCAAACCCTTCACCAGTCTCAGTAAGTGTCTATTTATAAGGGCTCAAGTAAGACCCCAATTAACACTCTCCACCAGCATATAAGCAAACAATTGATATACCATTAACAGATTAACAGATTCTCTTCTTTCTTTTATAATACAACATGGATTAATAAGCTCAAACAACATTTCAAAATAAATTCCATATTGGGTACAAAGTATTACATAGTGAGATGTCCCTCCCCTCGCACCCCTAACAATTTCTTTGTACTAGCATTTCTTTTTGTGAAACAATCTGATAACTGATGATTTGCATCTACCCATTTAAATTTGGAGATTCCTTTCTCTCCAGCATTTGTTTCAATCCAGCAAGGTCAATACATAGTCTTTTCTCATTCACACTTTTTGTAGAGTGTACATTGTCCCACGAAGAACGATTATCTACATAACATTCAATGGGGATCCTATCTTTAATGTGTCCCTTGTTCAGAATTTCACCAAAATATTTGACAAATAGAACCTCATATCCACTGCCTCCACAAGACTCAGTGTTTCCGCAGCTCAAGTGCTTTTAATGACAAACAACATTTCCCATCTTCACCCATCAGAAATATTATGAAACCAATTGCACTCAAATACCCATCAGCAAGATTAGCATGTGAAGCCTCATTACACATTATTAGCCTCATGTTCTTTGGGTCACCTAAGGATGGGAACTCCAGCAAACATTTCTCCAGATTTAGTTTTTTTTAATGTTTTATTTGCCCGTAAAGCATTCTCAACTTTTGGATGTTTCATCATCGTGCTCAACTCCAGCACATCAAAACTAACACCAGGTTTAGTCTGAGAGCACAACTAGTTTAATTGACCCAGCAGGCTTCGCAATTGATCAGTCTCTGCTTTAGATCTATCACCATCTTTCTGTGATGACCTAACACGATTAACCGGGATGGGAATTACACTCTCTGAATAGGATTGTTGATTTAAAGTTATTCCAGACTTAGTCTGCTCAATATCTAAACCAATATATTTAAAGGCCTCACAAGCCTGACTCCCAATCTTAAATTCTGCCCTAATTTTATTAATCAGGTATTTCTCAAAATCCGCAGTACCACCCCATAAGAAATCATCAACGTGAAGATGCCTGAAAGTTTCCCTTTATGATACCAATAAAGCATTACAGGATCTGCTTTTAGTTGAACACAACCAATTTTCAACAAAACAGATTTCTGAGAAATACCACACCATGGAAGCATCATTGAGGTCATAGACGCATGTGTTCAGTTTCCATAGTTTTCCTTCTGCATCTTCTGCCTCTTTGGGTGGTTTCAGAAACACTTGTCTCTGAAAACTATCACCCTGCAGAAATGCAGCTTTTATGCTGATTGATCTACACTTCCATGAATATGTGGACAAAAGAGCTAAAAAGATTTTCAAGATTACTTTTCCAGCTGTGAGAGAGTCCACTCTATCATCGGTATCACCCAGTCGCTCTTCAAAACCTCCCTTGCAGCTAAGTTTCATCAGGAAGGACTTTTTCAGTACAAATGCAACTATGTGATGAGACTGACTGTCCCCTATCTGGTACCTCAGAATAAACACCAAACTCTCTCCAAACTCTCTAATTCCTTTTGATTTGCTTCTCATATTAGTTTATCCCCAGGTTTATTGGTGGCCGCTAAAACTTCATGGTCACGAGGACTTCTGCTTCTATTTCTATTCTGAGACTGTTCTCTAGCCTTCATTTCATTATGGAATCTGCTCAAACTATGGCCTCTATTAGCACTTTGATATCTTTCAGGACTAATACTAGAAGATCTCCCTCGCACACATTATTGGATGCTTTTTCTCCAGTACGTGATCGCTTCCTTACGGAAGAGTCACCTCCAGACCCACTATTAGAACTTGCACTGTGCTTTCTGACTCTCCACTCTTTCACCTGTCATGCAGGCCCCACATGCCAAGAATGGGGCACAGATATTTCGCCACATGGACATTAAATTTTAAAATTGTTGCTGGGAAGAAAAGAAGGCCTATTACAAAGGGTTGCGAAACCCCTGACTGGAAAGACATTTGCATAGTAACAGACAATGCTTAGAAAGGACAAAGGGGCCACTCCCTGCTCCAATTTAATCCACAGTGGACTTTTGATTACCGGACATTGAAGGTGGAGAGGCTAGCATTCCAGGTTAACTGCTAAGATGGCCGAATACACAAAGAGACGTGGTCAGACCAGTTTAGTCACATGTCTAACTGGCTGTTGGAGTTTTTTTGAATTTGAACTTGCCACAGAGAATTTGAACTCAGAAAGCTGTTTGCTCCTGGACTGAGAACATCTCTCCCCTGTCTGAAGACCTATTGAAGACACATGAACCCCAAGAGGGGAGGCGATGGCGTAGTGGTATTATCACTGGACTAGTAATCCAAAGACCCAGTGTATTGATCTGGGGACATGGGTTCAAATCCAATCATAGCAGAAGGTGGTATTTGAATTCAAATAATAAATCTGGAATGAAATGCTAGTCTAATGATGGTCACAAAACCAATTGTTGTAAAAACCCATCTGGTTCACTAATGTCCTTTAGGGAAGGAAATCTGCTGTCCTTACCTGGTCTGGCCTACATGTGACTCCAGATCCACAGCAATGTGGTTCACTCTTACATGCCCTCTGAAATGGCCGAGCAAGCCATTCAGTTGTATCTCACCACTACGAAGTTAATAAAAAGGAATGAAACCGGACGGACCACCTGGCATCGACCTAGGCACCAGAAATGACAATGGCAAACCCAGCTCTGCCAACCCTGCAAAGTCCTCCTTAATAACATCTGGGGACTTATGCCAAAGTTGGGAGAGCTGTCCCACAGACTAGTCAAGCAACAGCCTGACATAGTCATACTCACAGAATCATATCTTACAGACAATGTCCCAGCCACTACCATGACTGTCCCCGGGTATGTCCTGTCCCACCAGCAGGACAGACCCAGCAGAGGTGGAGGGACAGTGGCATACAGTAGGGAGGGAGTTGCCCTGAGAGTCCTCAACATCGACTCCTGATCCCATGAAGTCTCATAGCATCAGGTCAAACATGGGCAAGGAAACCGGCTGATTACCACCTACCGCCCTCCTCAGTTGACGAGGCAGTACTCCTCCATGTTGAACACCACTTGGAAGAAGCAGTGAGGGTGGCAAGGGAGCAGAATGTACTCTGGGTGGGGGACTTCAATGTCCATCACCAAGAGTGGCTCGGTAGCACCACTACTAACCGAGCTGGCTGAGTCCTAATGGACATAGCTGCTTGACGGGTCTGTGGCAGGTGGCGAGGGAACCAGCAAGAGGGAAAAACATACTTGACCTCATTCTCACCAATCTGCCTGCCGCAGATGCACCTGTCCATGGCAGTATTGGTAGGAGTGACCACTGCACAGTCCTTGTGGAGACGAAGTCCTGCCTTCACATTGAGGATACCCTCTATCGTGCTGTGTGGCACTATGACCGTGCTAAATGGATTTTGCACAGATCTAGCAACTCAAAACTGGGCATGCATGAGGCGCTGTAGGCCATCAGCAGCAGCTGAATTGTACTCAACCACAATCTGTAACCTCATGGCCTGGCATATCCCCCACTCTACCATTACCATCAAGCCAGGAGACCAACCCTGGTTCAATGAAGAGTGCAGGAGGGCATGCCAGGAGCAGCACCAGGTGTACTTCAAAATGAGGTGTCAACCTGGTGAAGCTACAACCCAAGACTACTTGCATGCCAAACTGTGTAAGCAGCATGCAATAGACAGAGCTAAGATCTGCAGTCCTGCCACATCCAGCCGTGAATGGTGGTGGACAATTAAACAACTAGCTGGAGGAGGTGGCTCCACAAATATCCCCATCCTCAATGATGGGGAAGCCCAGCACATTGGCGCGAAAGATAAGGCTGAAGCATTTACAACAATCTTCAGCCAGAAGTGCCGAGTTGATGATCCATCTCGAACCTCCTGAAGTCCCCAGCATCACAGATGCCAGACTTCAGCCAATTCGATTCACTCCGCATGATATCAAGAAATGACTGAAGGCATTGGATACTGCAAAGGTTACAGGCCCTGACAATATTCCGGCAATAGTACTGAAGACCTGTGCTCCAGAACTTGTCGCACCCCTAGCTGTTCCAGTAAAGCTACAACACTGGCATCAACCTGGCAATGTGGAAAATTGCCCAGGTATGTCCTGTACACAAAAAGCAGGACAAGTCCAACCCGGCCAATTACCGCCCCATCAGTCTACTCTCAATCATCAGTAAAGTGATGGAAGGTGTCATCAACAGTGCCATCAAGCGGCACTTGCTTCGTAATAACTGACTCGGTGACGCTCAGTTTGGGTTCCGCCAGGGCCACTCAGCTCCTGACAAGATCACAGCCTTGGTTCAAACATGGAGAAAAGAGTTGAACTCAAGAGGAGAGGTGAGAGTAACTGCCCTTGACATCAAGGCAGCATTTGACCAAGTATGGCATCAAGGAGCTCGAGCAAAAATGGAATCAATGGGAATCAGAGGGAAAACTCTCCGCTGGCTGGAGTCATACCTAGCGCAAAGGAAGATGGTTGTGGTTGTTGGAGATCAATCATCTGAGCTCCAGGACATCACTGCAGGAGTTCCTCAGGGTAGTGTCCTAGGCCCAACCATCTTCAGCTGCTTCATCAATGACCTTCCTTCAATCAGAAGGTCAGAAGTGGGGTTGTTCGCTGATGAATGCACAATGTTCAGCATCATTCGTGACCCCTCAGATACTGAAGCAGTCCGTGTAAAAATGCAGCAAGACCTGGACAATATCCAGGCTTGGGCTGATAAGTGGCAAGTAACATTTGCGCCACGCAAGTGCCAGGCAATGACCATCTCCAACAAGAGAGAATCTAACCATCTCCCCTTGACATTCAATGGCATTACTATCACTGAATCCCCCACTAACAACATCCTAGGGGCTACCATTGACCAGAAACTGAACTAGAGTAATCATATAAATACCATGGCTACAAGAGCAGGTCATAGGCTAGGAATCCTGTGGTGAGTAACTCTTCTCCTGACTCCCCAAAGCCTGTCCACTATCTACAAGGCACAAGTCAGGAGTGTGATGGAATACTCTCCACTTGCCTGGATGGGTGCAGCTCCAACAACACTCAAGAAGTTCGACACCATCCAGGACAAAGCAGCCCGCTTGATTGGCACCCCATCTACCACCTTAAACATTCACTCCCTCCACTACTGCTGCACAGTGGCAGCAGTGTGTACCATCTACAAGATGAACTGCAGCAATTCACCAAGGATCCTTAGACAGCACCTTCCAAACCCACAATCTCTACCACCTTAAAGAACAAGGGCAGCAGATGCATGGGAACACCACCACCTGCAAGTTCCCCTCCAAGTCACATACCATCCTGACTTGGAACTATATCGCTGTTCCTTCACTTTTATTGATCAAAATCCTGGAACTCACTTCCTAACAGCACTGTTGGTGTACCTACCCAACATGGACTGCAGCGGTTCAAGAAGGCAGCTCACCACCACCTTCTCAAGGGCAATTGGGGATGGGAAATAAATGCTGGCATAGCCAGCAATGCCCACATCCCATGAATGAATAAAATTTTTAAAAGGAGAGAAAGGTCTCCTGCAGTGAACAAGTTTTAAGAAGAATACTGGGCCCCAACGAAAAGCAAGACTACTTACAAAAGGACTACAGTGAGCCTGAAGCCCAGTAACAAGAAACTCTCGTGATATTGCCTCAAACCTCTCAATTTTATTTTTCTTCTGCTCTTTTCTGTCTCCGTTTGCATGTGCGTATCACGTTTACATGCCAGCGTGGGACGCGACGTGTATCCGTAGGTGTTAACCGAATTAGAGTTTAAATTTAAGTGTTATTAAACTTCACTTTTCTTCTTTAAACCTAAGGAAACCTGTTTGTGCTCATTTCTTTGCCTTATAGTTGGAAGGCAGTGAACAAGGATTCACCAAGGGGGAGCTCAAAATACAGTGTGTTTAAAATTAAACCCTGTTACAATAAGATCAGGTGAAGAGAGTAAAAGACCCCTAGACACCTTTCTCACCTGGTCGTAACACACCCCATTCTGTCAGTCCATAGACCTTGCTTCTTGGCCATCATCTTGAACATTTAACCAATATTTAAACTTGCCTGTAGATTCTCCTCCACATCCCACAATTGTTGCATCCCTCCATCTATTAGACCCATCTGGAATATATGTCATCCAAGTACTTATTTGGGGCAATTGTCCTTTTCCTTGAGTGTGATGATCCCTCACATTACGGTCCAACTCTTAGTCTACCTTATTCTGTTCCTCAGGATCTTCATCACAAAACACATGAGTATTTGAGGTACAAGGTGCATTATTCCCCTTAATCAACTATTAGATTCTGAGATTTTGTAATCAACCCGATCAATTGCAAGGAATGAATCTTAACAGTTTGATTTCCATGCTTGATAACTACTGTCTTACCATCATGACTGATTATCTTATCAGGGCCCTTCCATTCCCTATGACTCGCTCTTTTATAATACACCAAATCTCCTGATTTAAATTCTGCCTCACATGGCCTTACATGATACCTCAGAGCTCTCCAAATTTTCTCAGGGACCTCAGCCTTGATGAAAGCCCATCTCTCCATGTAAAGCATTTAAACGCGCAGAAAAAATTGAACTAATTGTGGTACCTTCTAGAGCAGGAGGACTTTCGCACAGTACAGAAGGCAATTTGCATTCTGACCATAGACCAATTGATAGGGTCTATATCCTCCAAGCATCCGAAGCGAATTCTTCGCATGAAACGTCCATGCCAGGGCAGTTATCAACTTGCAGTTTGGCAGGTCAGCTAAGATCTTATGCAGCATTTCATCAACCACTGTGTGATTCTTTTAACAGAGCCCTTTGCTGAAAGGACTTTCAGCTGTAGTTTTCATAACCATAATCTTCATGTTTTCACACATATCCCTGAACTTGTCATTGGCAAATTCACCTCCATTATCAGTCAGAAACTTAGCTGGTGACCCAAGTCCAGTCCCTATCCATTTCTGCCTAATTTTGTCTATAATCACCCTTCTGTCCTTGCTATTTAGTATTGTAGAAAGACTAAATCTAGTTGCTTGGTCTATAAAATGTAGAATGAAAATAAGTCCCACACCTTTAAATCCATGGCAACTACCTCGTTTAAGTCATGTGCCAGTGGAAAGCTGACAACAGGACGTCATGGTGTCCTCTGATACTTTTTACAAATCTCACTTTTCAGTAATCTCTTCTATTATCCTCCTATACTCTTCATCAATCATACCTTCATCCTTTAGCAGGGTTTTTAATATCTGACAAGAAGGGTGAGAAAATTGTCTGTATAACTTTAAGACAATTTGCTTTTTATCTCTGATTCTTAACACCTGATGCCATTAATACTGCTCTAACACTCTGATGAGAAACATCAGGTTTTGTTCAGGGTGTACAATAATGCCCTGACTGAGTAAACTGCAAATTCACTGACTTTCCAAAAACAATTGCCTTATGCTCCATCTCAAGTTTCATTTGTGCCTTTTGCATTGAAGGCTTACTCAAGAGTAAAGGATCTCACTCGAGACTACATCAGTACTGATAAAGTGGGTTACTCCAGCTTTCTATGTGGAATTACAACTCTCTTCAATGACTTCAATGTGTTGTCATCACCAAACCTAAAGCTGGTAGTACTTTTATACTCCTTAACCTTGTGTCAATCCTCACTAAGTATATATCCTGTCATGCAGGCCCCCACCTGCCAAGAATGAGGCACATTGGTTTTGTCACATGAACATTGATTTTTAACTGTTACTGGAGTGAGGCAATAACTTGTTGAAAAGATTGGCCGTGGCTGGAAAAAATATTTGCATACTAACAGACAGTGCTTGTGCAGACAAAGGATCATTCCCTGACACATTCAACCCACAATGCATGTTGATCGCCAGACAGTGAGGATGGGGAAGTGCATTCCAGGGCCTGCTGGCGTGATGCAAGGGTGTTCCAGGGATTTTTGAACTAGCCACAGAGAGCTTGGGCAGAAAGACTGTTTGCTCCTGGACTGAGAAGATCTGTCCGGTCTGCTCCCATCTCTTTCTCACAAGCCTCTGCCACTGAAGACACATGAACCCCAAGAGAGAAAAGTGTCCTACAGCAAACAAGGTTTAAGAAGAATACCGGGCCCTAACAAAAAACAAGATCTACCCACCATCAAGGACTCTACAGTGAGCTTGAAGAACTGTAACAAAAACTCTTCAGATATTGCCTCAAACTTTTCCACATTATTTTTCTTCTCTTTTCTCTCTCTATTCACATATATGTATCGCGTATGCGTGCTAGCGTGGACGCGTCGTGTATCCGTAGGCGTCAACCGAATTAGAGTTTAAGTTCAAGTTTAATAAATTTCAACCTTTCTTCTTTAAACCTAAGAAAACCTGTTTGTGCTGGTAACCCCATACCCCTCGAGTGAGGCATGCAAACCCATCGTAATTCTCAGGGACCCAGGGGCCACTAGATCGCTTTTATTGGGAAAAGTCCTGGCCTTTCCCCGGAGAGTGCAGTGAACACAAGAATGGTGGTGAATGGTATTGGAGGGCAGCGCATGCTTGTGCCTATACACCGGGTGCACCTGGAGTGCGAACTAGTTTCGGAGCCGGTGACTGTAGGGATTGTCCCTAGTTTGCCGGTGGACGGGGTTGACCTGCTCCTAGGTAATGATCTGGCTGGAGTGAAGGTGGTAGCCTCACCCAGTAATGAAAGAGAGACCACAGGAGGTCAGAGAGGCAGAGCAGTGACAGAAGACAGACCCCTGCAGTTTCCCTGAATGTGTAGTGGATCAGGCCATGATCAAACCAGCTCCCCCAGAGGAGACTGAATTGGCACTGCAGGCAAATGACCAGGTCTGTCTGTCTGACACTTTCTTTGGAAAGTTAGGAGATCCAAGGAATGAATTAAATGAATTTTCCCTCGTTGAGGCTCATCGTGCCGACCCAGTATTACGAGAGTTAGCACAGGCTTCCCAGACCAAAAGTGAAACAGACGGAGTCCCTGATTTGCTACTATTTGAAGAATGAGGTACTGATGAGGAAATGCAGTTCTCTTCACAGACCTGAGAGCAAGGAGTGGGCAGTAGTTCACCAGTTAGTGGTGTCACAAAGGTATTGGAGAGAAATATTAAGAAGGGCCCAAGAGTCTACAGTGGCTGTACATGCCGGTATACGAAAGACCAAAGCCAACATAAGACAGCAGTTTGACTGGCCAAAGCTCCACAAAGATGTGGTGGAGTACTGCAGGAATTGCCACATGTGCCAGGTTGAGGTGAAACCCCAACCTACAGTGAAACCTGCACCCCTAAGTCCTGTACCAGTGTTAGGAGGACCCTCCAGCAGAGGGCTGGTGAACTGTAAGGGACCCCTACCAAGAACAAAAGGGTACAGGCAGGCACTGGGCTGGCAAAAAGTTAGAAAGGGTAGGGGAAAAAGTGACCAAGAGAGCAGGATAAAGGAAGTTCGGGAGGAATCCTGGGTGAAAACCCCTACTATCCGGTCAGCCAAACCAGAGAAATTTGAAAAGTTAGACCCCACATCCTCCTATGTAACTGAAGACACTAGAGGCACCCCACCAGAGTTGCTAACAGCATTTACAGGAACCTGCAGAAACAAAGAAAGACCTCTCGGGGGCACAGAAACCATGAGGGTGATGCCTCAGCTGGTCAAAGTACCAGAGAGGATTGCAGTAGAATCTGCAGAAATACCTGCAGGCAGGAGTGTCCCAGAGGACAAAAGGGAGATTCGCAAAGAATCATCCCCCTGCAGTCAGAAAAATCCATCCCCCTAAAGTCAAAAGTGTTTGCATGACTCAGCAAAGCACTGATGGAGAGTTGAGGATAGACCCGCCCGCAATTGACTCTCCTGAAAAAAAGAATTCCAACTCAGGACTAATTAAACCTAACCATCTCAAAGACCCTAGGCAGCCATGGAAATGGGTAAACTTCCCCAAAGGACCATATGCTTATTGGGATTAAAGCAGCACTAGCACTAAGAAAAGACAGACTGTATTAAGTTTTAGGATTTATCAACGAATGGGAATGAATGAGAGAAAAGCGTGGTTTTCTTTCTGGATCTTATAGTTTCTCTGAACCCTTTTAATGAAATGCGCTTTTCTCAAATCGCATTTCATTCCGCTGGGTGTGGAGGTATCATGCAGGTCCTCACCTGCCAAGAATAAGGCACATTGGTTTTGTCATATGAACATTGATTTTGAACTGCTACTGGAGTGAGGAAATGTCTTGCTGAACAGATCAGCCGTGGCTGGAACAAACATTTGCATACTAACAGATGGTGCTTGTGTAGACAAAGGACCATTCCCTGACACATTCAACCCACAATGGATGTTGATAGTGAGGGTGGGGAAGTGCATTCCAGAGCCTGCTGGGGTGATGCAATCCAGAGGGGCCAGGACTGCTTGAACCAGCTAGTCACATGACTAACTGGCTGTTCTAGAGTTTTTTGAACTAGCCACAGAGAATTTGGGCAGAAAGACTGTTTGCTCCTGGTCTGAGAAGATCTCTCCTGCCTGCTCCCATCTCTTTCTCACAAGCCTCTGTATCCACTGAAGACACATGAACCCCAAGAGAAAAAGTCTCCTACAACGAACAAGGTTTTAGAATAATACCGGGCACCAACGAAAAGCAAGATCTACATACAATCAAGCACTCTACAGTGAGCCTGAAGAACGGTAACAAACTCTTCAGATATTGCCTCAAACTTTTCCACTTTATTTTTCTTCTGCTCTTTTCTGTCTCTATTTACATGTGTGTGTCGCATATGCATGCGAGCAAGGGCTTATAATTGGAAAGCGGTGAACCAGGATACACCAAGGGGGAGCTAAAAAAAATTGTTTTAAAAATTAAACCCTGTTACGGTAAGACCAGGTGAAGGCTGAGAAGGACCCCTAGACACCTTTCTCACCTGGTCGTAACAATCCAGATAACATTGTAACCAGTCAGTTCCACATACTGTCGATGTACAAGTGCTAATCAATACAGCACAGCTGAGTATTGCTGAAAATGGAAACATGTTGTCGAAGCTTTTCATCTTGCACTCATCAGGACAATCCGCAAGAACACCAATGTAGGGGAAAACAACAACTTTATACTGTATGAGAAGAGAGTGCTGATTTGTTGGCAAGTGAACTCTGATTAGTAGAGGCGTTGCCATGGAGAATGCACTAGTTTATGGTGACTGACAGTTAAGTGCCAAGTTTTGTTTGAAATTTAAACCAGGTGCCTAGACTCTGGTCAAGGCCTTGCCCTGAAGAATGAACCTGCGAATGGCTGTCACTTATTTTGTTTAGCTGTAACAGGTGCAATGTTTGTACATGTTCCTTCTGTCTGCAAAGAACAAGGCCCTGTGTATTAATATATGTAGTTTCCAGTATGCGCAAATGTGCCACACTACATGCCCTACTGACAATCTTAAATTGGTTGTCAGCGTAATTCTTAGCACACTGAAGATTATTTAGCAAATGTTGTCCAATCGCGGAATCACATCCAATGTTGGACACTGTGTTTTGAGTTTTGCAAGCACGGGCTGGTTCAGTACATCCTGTACCTTGCCCATTGCGAACAGCGGAAGGGATATATTGTTTTTTATGATCCGCCAGTCTTTGGGATGTATGGCCTATATACCTCGCGTCACACTGGCATTGAAATTTATGTGATAGGCAGGATGTCTTTTTGGCTTAACAGTTGAATGAATCCACAACTAACACATTCATCACAGGACTAAAACTCCTTGCCCCTCTGCTTTGGGCAGTTCATTGCATGATGGTACTTTGAATCACATCTGAAGCTCCTATTAACTGTTCCTTGGACGTTCCTGCATTCATTCGCCTATGATTGCTGTTCCAATTCTGTCTTCCACTGTAATATTTAGACCGGCTAAAGGTGCTTTCATCCTCATTCCTCCTGTCTTTTAACTCTTCCATTGTACTTATGTCTGCTTCCATTATCTGGACCATTTCAAAATCTAGTAAACATTGAATCCTCCATTCTTTGTGTCACCGCTGCATGCCCTGTTTTTCTACCAGGGCTGCAGGAAATGAATGTTTCCCCAGGAATTTCTTTAAGGTAGCAGACACTTGATCGAACGGAAGGTCTTTGTCCAAGAACCAAACCCCAGTTAGAACCAGGAGTCTGTCCATATGCGACACCCGAGCACAATCTGGCAATTTAAATGCTAGGGATCTCCAAATTGAATTTCCTCAATCTCCGATACAGTCTGTTAAAGTCCATGATACATTCCTTCATTGAATAACCATCTTTTTTCTGAAATCTATTGAAGCCTGACCTTCCCCCTTAGGCATTTAATAAGTCATCTTTTTTGTAAAGTTTATCCAAGAATTCTAACAGAAGATCCAAACCTTCAACCGTATCCAACTGATGTGATTCCACTTCACAAAACACTTTACTTCTGATTTCACTTTTGGTAGGATGTGACAATGCCAAGGCCATATCTTGTTTGCTCTTTGGTAGAGATGTAACCCGTGTCCACATATCCACTTCATTCTTCCACTGGTCATATGGTTCAGACTCAGAACATCAGAAAGTAATCATACCCTGACAATTTACACATGTTTTCTGCCATATTTTCCACAATAGCCAGTGAGATTTTAGTTTTCTATTTAAAAGAAAAACCCTAGTTTCCAAACTTCAGCTTTAGGCAACCATCCTGTGCTACCATGTTGAACTCCAGAAAGCTTGTTATGGAAGGATAACGCTGGAACCTATCTTTACTCAGTTTCACATTTATTGTACAAAGTAAAAGGATTACAGACATGTAGCTCCTCACTCAAAACTCTCCATCAATCTCAGTAAGTGTCTGCTTAGAAGTGCTCAAGTAAGACCCCAATTAACACTCTCCACCTGCACATCATCAAACAATTGACACGCAATTAACAGATTAACACAGGGTGGGGAGTGGATATTAGAAAATCATCTGAACTTCATGTGGACATGAATTCACAGTCTGCACTCCGCTCACATGAAATCCTGCACCTGCAGCTCGCAATCGTAAGATTTTCCTTCTTGTGTTCCCTCAGGAAAATGGCTGTAACCAATTCTAGAGCTTCAGGCCAGGGAGTGCCTAACACCGTTCGTGTGGCAGTGAAGGATAAGGAAGGAGGTGCACTGGTTGACCGTACCTTCTTCATTAAGAAAATCCTTATTGATTGCTGTGGATTCCAAGCTGCAGACACCTTCTGCCTGCAGGGCTTCCCCAGCAGTGGATACTTTGACGTGACGTTCAAAAATGTTGCGGGATGCATCAAGTTCCTGAAGGTCTTCAAGGAGAGGGGAAACCAGGCACCGCTGTCAATCTTCACAGTGGAGCCACTCTTCACGCTGCAGTCACAACATGACCGGGTGGTGACAATTCACCTCTAAAACCCCCATGTTCCTGTCATGGATGTACTCACCTTCCTCGCCAGGTATGTTGAGGTTGCCGGCAGTTGTACTGATGTTAAGGACCCATTTGGAACTTGGACTACCAAGCGGCAGGACAAGGTGACCTTGAAGGTCGATGCCAATGGAGCCATCATCCATCCTCCCTCCAGCTTCGCCTTCGGGGGAAGTCGAGGCTTCTTGGTCTATGCGGGGCAGCCCAGAGTTTGTCGCACCTGTGCCAAATCTGGTCACGTGACAGCCAACTGCAGCACAGTCGTCTGCAAGAACTGCAAGAAGGAAGGCCATCAGACCAAGGACTGTAAGCAGAGTAAGTGCTGCAAACTGTATGGTGGGGCAGGCCACCTCTACAAAACCTGCCCCAAACACTGCCTCAGTTATGCACAGGCGGCAAGGTCCAAGGAAAGGCCGGGAGAAGGAACTGTGAACGTATCTGGTGCTGGGGAGGAGACAAGCAACCCTCTCCACAGTGAGGAAAGTCTACCTGAGAAGGAGAAGACAGGGGAGGCAGCTGCACCCAGCGACCCAACACCTACCCTGTGCCCGGAAACTCCTCCTCTACAGACTGACTCAGGAGGTTTCTGAGCCCAACGAATGTGAAACACTTGTGTACACTATGGGTATGCAGGAACATACCCAAGGACTGGGACTAGCAAGGACAACTGGTGTGCGAAGCAACACCTAACTTTAAAATGGGTATAAAGATTGCTTCGATTAATGTGAGTAGCGTCAACTCCACTACGCGATGGTTTTCAACCTTGGACTACCTCGCCAAGGTCAAAGCTGACCTGCTGTTTCTGCAGGAGCGTGGAATTCCGCACCTCAGCACCGACAGGCAATAGTCGCGTTGTTGGTCCCACGGGCCATCGATCTGGTCAAGGGGTAATGATTCCCGTTCCTCCGGCCTGGGTATTCTGCTGAGGGGAAGTAACTTCACCATCTTCGAAGTTAAGGAGGTGGTGGGCGGTTGCCTCCTCATAGCAGATGTAATGTACAACAATGCTCCGCTGTGGTTGATCAAGGTGTACGTCCCGGTTCAATCCAGCGTGCGGCTGACCGTCTTCCAGCAGCTCCCACTGATGCTGGCGATGTCCAGGCCGGTCATTCTTGGTGGTGACGTCAACTGCATCATTAACGCAGTTGGACGATTCCGCAGTGATGACAGCAAACTGGGCGCTACGTCCAGATTCCTAATGGAAACAGTAAAAGATGCCAAGCTCTACGACGTCTTCAGCAAACCTGCAGACAGAGCACAGCGTAGAGACACCAGGTCAAGACCGGACGGGTCTACCCATTACAGGATTGACTTCCTGTTTGTGTCCCGTGCTTTCACGGTCAGATCCACTGACGTCAAGCTGGTGTTCTTCTCTAACCACTACCTCTTACTGGCCGACTGTCACTTACAGGACGACCAGAGGGTTGGCAGGGGGACACGGAAGCTCAATGGTACACTGCTAACCCCAGAGAACATTGAGGAACTCAAAAGGGATTGCAAAGGTTGGAGAACCATGAAACCCCTCTTTGAGTCTCCAGTTCACTGGTGGGAAGCGATCAAGGTGAACATCAAGAGATTCTTTATCTTCAAAGATGTTCAGAGGGCAAGAGAGAGACCGAGGGAAATGTCCCGACTCCAGAAAAGAATGCAAAATCTGCTCCAGCTGCAGTCGATGGGGGTCGAGGTCAAGGAGGATCTCCAAGAGGTGATAAGAGGGGTGACAATCCCAGGCAGCGGAGGCAGTCAGGTTAAAGCCTCCCTGTACATGGACGACGTGGCCGTCCTTTGCTCGGATCCGCTGTCCGTTCGCAGACTGATGAGCATCTGCAACCAGTTCGAACTGGCCTCGGGAGCCAAAGTTAGCAACGACAAGAGTGAGGCCATGTTCTTTGGAAACTGGGCCGACCGATCCTTTGTCCCCTTCATCATCAGGTAAGACTACTTGAAGGTGCTGGGGATATGGTTCGGAAGGGTCGGGGCATGCGACAAAACCTGGAAGGAGCAAGTAGCCAGGGCACACCATAAACTGAGCCTGTGGGAGCAGCGCTTTCTCTCCATTGTGGGTAAGAAGCTGGTCATCAGGTGTGAGGCGCTCATGGTGTTGTTGTACATGGCGCAGGTCTGGCCCATACCGCACTTCTGTGCTGTGACAGTCACCTGAGCCATTTTCCGCTTTATCTGGAGATGCAAAATGCACTGGGTCCGGAGGGACATGATGTTCAAACCTCTGGATAAGGGCGGGAAAAATGTACCCAATGTCGCCCTCATCCTGATGACTACCATCGTGTGCGGCTGCATCAAGCTGTGCTTAGAACCCCAGTACACAAACACCAAGTGTCACTACATGCTGAGGTTCTATCTGTCCCCGGTGTTGCGAAGGATGGGGTCTGGTCACATTGCCGCGGAACACTCCATCCAGTTGGACTGTGCCGTACCACCTTCCTTCGTGGGAAAATGTCTGTGGGAAAACACCTTTGACCACCAATCCATCAGGCAGTGGTCTGCACGGAATGTCCTCTAGGCCCTACGGGAAAAGGAGATGGTGGATCCTTTCGGATGTTTCCCCGAGCAGACTGCCAAAGGCATTTGGCAGAATGCCTCATCACCAGAACTTTCAAACAAGCACCAAGACATAGCTTGGCTGGTGGTGAGAAGGGGCCTCCCCGTCAGATCCTTCCTGCACGCCCGGAGTCTCGCCCCCTCCACACGCTGCCCTCGAGGTGGCTGTTGTGGGGAAGAGACTGTTGCCCACCTCCTTCTGGAATGTGCCTTTGCAAAGCAGGTGTGGAAAGAGATGCAGTGGGTTTTGTCGAGGTTCATCCCAAGCAGCTCTGTAACACAGGAGTCTGTGCTCTATGGGCTGTTCCCAGGGACGCACACCGAGATAAACATCCACTGATGCTGGAGGACCATCAATTTGGTGAAAGATGCTGTTTGGCCTGCCCAAAACTTGCTGGTCTTCCAGTGCAAAGAGTTGTCCACGACCGAGTGTTGCAGACTGGTACATTCCAAGGTCCAGGACTACATGCTGAGGGACGCACTAAAACTTGGGGAAGCCACTGCAAAGACTCAATGGGGAAAGACCACTGTGTAAGGTCCTCCCACCATTGTCAATCAATGGGTTGGACACATGGGAAACCCCTTGGGCTGTATACACCAAATATGGGCTTGCTGTAAAATGGTCATGTCATGTAAAATGGAATGGAAGGGTTGAGGCAACTCACACCTGTATTGAAGAAAACTGATTTCCTTTGCACTTTTTGGAATGTCAACTTGGTGCTGTTTTGAAATAAAAACAAGAAATGCTGGAACCACTCAGCAGGTCTGGCAGCATCTGTGGAAAGAGAAGCAGAGTTAACGTTTCAGGTCAGTGACCCTTCTTCGGATCTGACCCGTCAGTTCCGAAGTAGGGTCAATGACCCGAAACGTTAACTCTGCTTCTCTTTCCACAGATGCTGCCAGACCTGCTGAGTGGTTCCAGCATTTCTTGTTTTTATTTCAGATTTCCGGCATCCGCAGTATTTTGCTTTTATTTTGCTGCTGTTTTGAACTGTTTTGTTATGTACTTTTTACAGATTTTTATGAATAAAGTATATTTTGGGGGGGGAAAAAAACAAATAGCACTTCGGCTCAACTAGTCCATGTCAGTGTTTACTCTCCACGGAAACAAATAGTCTTAATCACATTTAACCATCCTGTTCCATATCCCTTCAACTCCTTTTCATTCATCCACACATCCAATTCAATCTTGAATGTTGACTTACTTTCTGCCTCAACCATTAACCCTGGAAGTGAATTCTACAGCCTCACAACTATCTGTGTGGAGAAGATTCTCCTGCCCTCTGTTTGAAATCTCTTTTAATCTTGTACACATAGCCCCTTGTCCTTGACCCCACAATGGCAAGAAACAGTTTTCTTCTATCTACCCTGCCCTATCCTTTCATACTTTTGTAGGGAAGGCTAACCTCCTCACACCTGTCCTTTCAGCTTTGCCTGAATCTTTTAACAGCCTTTGACTGCTGCTAAAATAGCTAATGGATTGAATGTGAATTGTCAGGAGATTGAGGTCTTTTGATCATTAAAAGTAACACGGAAAGATATTGCACTGGGCCATCTGGGGTTTCGTTGTTAACATTTAAAAGCCAGCTGGAGTTCACCAGCTGGAGTTATGTCTACAGTTAGTTTGTGTTGTCAACAGAGCAGGGCCATATTTTGCCCCAAGCACTGCTGCAATGCCAGAAGATGACTGTCAGTCTGAGATAGACTGCACTGTAACCCTAACATGCAGGAGCATTTGGCAAAGAGGAATTTCAGTGGGAGTCTCTGCCATTTACCCTTATCAGCAGTGTTGCTTGAATCTGAGGTATCGCTCTACAGTTCCATTGTAGCGCCACATCTTAGCCTTTGCCTGTACCTGGGGTTAGCCATTAACAGCATCTTGCATTTATATAGCAGCTTTAAGATGTCTCAATTCACTTCACAGGAGCATTATCAAATAATGTTTGACACAGAGCCACCTAAGGAGATATTCAGACAGGTGAACAAAAGCTTGGCCAATGAGGTAGGTTTTAAGAAGCATCTTAAAGATGGAAAGGTTTAGGAATGAAATTCCAGAACTTCGGGCCTGGGCAGTTGAAGGCACGGCTGCCAAAGGTGAAGCAGTTGTGCAGGCAAACCAATAGGTGTGTTTTGGTGTTTCCATTATTAAAGTTACATTTCTAGACCAGTTGCAATTAGAATAAACTATCATTGCTTTCTTGATATTAACCAGTGGCATTCCATTCTTCCCAAAAGATCCTCAATCCAGTGCCCCTCCCTTTCTTACTTGGTGGCAGAATTTCCTGCAGTCTTGGGCCCACCCTCTGTAGCTGCCTCCATAAATACCTTCATTTGCCTGCCTTTCAAAACCAGCCTTTTCAGTTGTACCTCTAGTCAAATTCTCAAATCCTCTTCCCCTTGGCCTCCCAAAGTCTCGACCATTTGGTCTGTCAGGCAGTCATATTATCTGATGCTTGATTTCTCTCCCCAAACTTGTACCAGTCAGTCCCTCTCTATATCTCTTTCTTGCAAATCCTCTACCAACGGTCTGTCTCTCTCCCAAATCTTCTACTGCTCAGTTTGTCTGTCTGTCTGTCTCTCTCTCAAATCCTCTACCACTCAGTTTGTCTGTCTGTCTCTCTCCCAAATCTTCTACCACTCAGTTTGTCTGTCTGTCTGTCTCTCTCCCAAATCTTCTACCACTCAGTTTGTCTGTCTGTCTCTCTCCCAAATCTTCTACCACTCAGTTTGTCTGTCTGTCTGTCTCTCTCTCAAATCCTCTACCACTCAGTTTGTCTGTCTGTCTCTCTCCCAAATCTTCTACCACTCAGTTTGTCTGTCTGTCTGTCTCTCTCTCAAATCCTCTACCACTCAGTTTGTCTGTCTGTCTCTCTCTCTCTCAAATCCTCTACCACTCAGTTTGTCTGTCTGTCTGTCTGTCTCTCTCTCAAATCCTCTACCACTCAGTTTGTCTGTCTGTCTCTCTCCCAAATCTTCTACTGCTCAGTTTGTCTGTCTGTCTGTCTCTCTCTCAAATCCTCTACCACTCAGTTTGTCTGTCTGTCTGTCTCCCTAATCCTCTACCACTTGGTCTGTCATTTCTGCCTTTCTGTCCTAAATTCTTTTCCACTTGGTCTGTCTCCTTGCTATGTGAAGTGCCTCAGGATGCTTAATTACATGAGTGGTGCTGTTCCAATGGAAGTAATTGTTGCTCCATATACAAACTGCACAAAATCAGACCGCATAAGCATCGCATGTGCAGCAAAATCTCAATCATCCGTTATTTGGGCTTTTAGTAGTTTGCTGATAACCTGATATAGTCATACTCACCAATTCATACCTTACAGCCAATGTACCAAACTCGTCCATCATCATCCCTGGGTATGTCCTGTCCCACCAGCTGGACAGGCACACCAGAAGCGGCAGAACATTAGTATAACAATAAGGAGGTCTGGAGCCCACACAGTCTCATGGCATCAGGTCAAAATTAGGCAAGGAAACCTCCTGCTGATTACCACCTACCACCCTCCCTCAGCTATTGAATCAGTACTCCTCCATGTTGAACATCACTTGGAAGAAGCAATGAGAGTAGCAAGGGCACAGAATGTAGCACCACTACTGACGGAGCTGGCTGAGTCCTGAAAAAGATATTTGCCAGACTGGTAGTGAGAGAATCAAAAAGACGGAAAAACCCACTTGATCTCGTCCTCACCAATCTACCTGTTACATAAGCATCTGTCCATGACAGTATTGGTAGGAGTGACCACCACAAAGCTCTTGTGGAGATGAAGACTTGTCTTCACACTAAGGACACCCTCCACTGTATTGTGTGACACTACCACCATACTAAATGGATAGATTCAGAACAGATCTAGCAGATCAAAACTACCTTGCAGAGGCTCAGCGCCAACTCTCAGACACTTCTTCCTACCTCCCCCTGGGCCATGACCCCACCACCGAACATCAAGCTACTGTGCACAGGACTGTCACTGACCTCATCGCCTCTGGAGATCTTCCCTCTACAGCTTCCAACCTCATAGTCCCGCAATCCCGGACAGCCCGCTTCTACCTGCTTCCCAAAATCCACAAACAGGACTGTCCTGGCAGCCCCATTGTGTCAGCCTGCTCCTGCCCCACTGAACTAATTTCGTCCTATCTTGACTCTATCTTTTCTCCGCTGGTCCAGTCTCTTCCCACCTACATCCATGACTCTTCTGACGCCCTACGTCATTTTGACAATTTCCAGTTTCCTGGCCCCAACCGCCTCCTCTTCACTATGGACGTCCAATCGCTCTACACCTCCATCCCCCACCAGGATGGTTTGAGGGCTCTCCGCTTCTTCCTTGAACAGAGGCCCAACCAGTCCCCATCCACCACCACCCTCCTCCGCCTGGCTGAACCTGTTCTCACATTGAACAACTTCTCCTTCAACTCCATGCACTTCCTTCAAGTAAAAGGTGTTGCTATGGGTACCGGCATGGGTCCTAGTTATGCCTGTCTTTTTGTGGAATATGTCAAACATTCCTTGTTCCAGTCCTACTCAGGTCCCCTCCCCCAACTCTTTTTCCGGTACATTGATGACTGTATCGGTGCCGTTTCCTGCTCCCGCCCCGAACTGAAAAACTTTATCAACTTTGCTTCCAATTTCCACCCTTCTCTCACCTTTACATGGTCCATTTCCGACACTTCCCTTCCCTTCCTCGACTTCTCTGTCTCCATCTCTGGGGATAGGCTGTCAACTAATATCTATTATAAACCCACCGACTCCCACAGCTACCTCGACTACACCTCTTCACACCCTGCCTCCTGTAAGGACTCCATTCCATCCTCCCAGTTTTTCCGTCTCTGACACATCTGCTCTGATGATGCTACCTTCCATGACAGCGCTTCTGATATACCTTCCTTTTTCCTCAACTGAGGATTCCCCCCCACTGTGGTTGACAGGGCTCTCAACCGTGTCCGGCCCATTTCCCGCACTTCTACCTCCACCCCTTCCCCTCCCTCTCGGAACCGTGGCAGGGTTCTCCTTGTCCTCACTTTCCACCCCATCAGCCTCCCTATCCAAAGGCTCATCCTCCGCCATTTCCGCCACCTCCAGCGTGATGCCACTACTAAATGCATCTTCCCCTCCCTTCCCCTGTCAGCATTCCGAAGGGATCATTCTCTCCGTGACACCCTGGTCCGCTCCTCCATTACCCCCACCACCTCATCACCTTCCCACGGCACCTTCCCCTGCAATCACAGGAGCTGTAATACCTGCCCATTTACCTCCTCTCTCCTCACTATCCCAGGCCCCAAACACTCCTTTCAGGTGAAGCAGTGATTTACTTGTACTTCTTTCAATGCGGTATACTGTATTCACTGCTCACAATGTGGTCTCCTCTACATTGGGGAGACCAAACTCAGACTGGGTGACTGCTTTGCAGAACACTTCCGCTCAGACCGCAAGCAGGACCCCGAGCTTCCGGTTGCTTGCCATTTCAACACTCCCCCCTGCTCTCATGCTCACATCTCTGTCCTGGGATTGCTGCAGTGTTCCAGTGAACATCAATGCAAGCTCGAGGAACAGCATCTCATTTACCGATTAGGCACACTGCAGCCTGCCGGACTGAACATTGAGTTCAATAATTTCAGAGCATGACGGGGCCCCCCATTTTACTTTTATTTTTAGTTATTTTTTTCTTTATCCTTTAAAAAAATGTTTTTTGTGTTTGTTTTATTTTATTTCATCTTAGTTTGTTCAGTTTGCTTACCCACTTTTTTCATGTTTGTACTTGCGGCTGTTCAATTTTCAGTCCGTTAACACCCTTTCTGTACTATTGCTTTGTCTTTCAACACACCATTAACATATCTTTGCTCCATGACCTTCTGGTCAGCTATTCTGTGAACTTGTCCTATCTACAACTCCTTTGTTATCTCTTGCCCCACCCCCACTTTACTTGCTTATAACCTTTTACATTGCTAATATTTGCCAGTTCTGAAGAAGGGTCACTGACCTGAAACGTTAACTCTGCTTCTCTCTCCACAGATGCTGCCAGAGCTGCTGAGTGTTTCCAGCATTTCTTGTTTTTTGATCAAAACTGGACATCCATGAGATGCTGTGGGCCATCAACAGCAGCAGAATTGTATTCAACCACAATCTGTAACCTCATGAACTGGTATAACCCCCACTCTACCATTACCACCAGGCAGGGGACCAACCCTGTTTCAATGGGGAGTGTAGGAGAGCATGCCAGAAGAAGCACCAGGCATACCCAAAAATGAGATACACCTGACAAAGGTACAATACAGGGCTGCATGAATGTTAAACAGCGGAAGCTAAACAGGGCTAAGCGATCCCACAACCAATGGATCAGATCAAAGCTCTGCAGTCCTCCACATCCAGTTGTGAATAGTGCTGGATAATTAAACAACTAACAGGAGGGGGAGGCGCCACAAATATCCCCATCTTCAATTATGGGGAATCTCAGCACGTCAGTGCAAAAGATAAGGCTGAAGAATTTGCATCCATCTTCAGCCAGAAGTGCCAAGTGGATGATCCCCATCCTGGCCTCCTCCTGAGGTCCTCAGTATCACAGGTGCCAGTCTTCAGCCAATCCGATTCAATCCACATGATATCAAGAAACGGCTGAAGGCATTGGATACTGCAAAGGCTATGGGCCCTGACAACATCACGGTTGTAGTACTGAAGACCTGTGCTCCAGAACTAGTCAGGCCCCGAGCCAAGCTGTTCCAGTACAGCTGAAATACCATCACCTATCCGACAATGTGGAAAATTGCCCAGGTATGTCCTGGCTGCAGACAACAGGACAAATCCAATCTGGCCAATTATCACTCCATCAGTCTACTCTCGAGCATCAGCAATGAAGGTATCTTCAACAGTCCTATCAGGTGGCACTTACATAGCAATAACCTGCTTTTTTCCCCTTCATTTGTGGGATGTGGGTGTTGATGGCTAGGCCAGCATTTATTGCCCATCCCTAATTGCCCTTGAACTGAGTGAACAGAGGGCATTTTAAGAGTCAACCATATTGCTGTGGATGTGGAGTCACATGTAGGCCAGACCAGGTAAGGATGGCAGATTTCCTTCCCTAAAGGAGACGGGTTTTTATGACAATTGACAATGGTTTCAAGGTCACCATTAGAATAGCTTTTTAATTCCCAGATTAATTGAATTCAAATTTCACCATCTGCCGTGGTGGTATTCGAACCCATGTCCACAGAGCAGCAGCCTGGGTCTCTGGGTTACTAGTGCATTACCACTACGCCATCGCCTCCTGCTCACTGATGATCTGTTTGGGTCCTGCCAGGGCCACTCGGTTCCAGACCTCATTACAGCCTTGGTCCAAACATGAACAAAAGAGTTGAATTCCAGAGATGAGGTGAGAGTGATTGCTCTTGACATCGAGGCGGCATTTGACTGAATGTGGCATCAAGGAGCCCTAGCAAAATTGAAGTCAATGGGAATCAGAGGAAAACTCCTCACTGGTTGGAGTCATACTTAGATGGTTGTGGTTGTTGGAGGCCAATCATCAGCCCCATAACATCCCTGCAGGAGTTCTGCAGGGTAAAGTCCTAGGCCCAACCATCTTCAGCTACTTCATCAATGACCTTCCTTCCATCATAACATCAGAAGTGGGGATGTTCACTGATAATTGCATAGTGTTCAGTACCATTTGCAATTCCTCAGATCCTGAAGCAATTTGTGCCTGTATGCAGCAAGACCTGGACAATATCCAGGCTTGGGCTGATAAGTGGCAAGTAACACTCACACCACACAAGTGCCAGGCACTAACCATCTCCAATGAGAGAGAATCTAAGCATCACACCTTGATATTCAACAGCATTACCATCGTTGATTCCCCCACCACCAACAACCTGGGGTTTATGTTTGACTAGAAACTCAACTGGACCAGCCATTTAAATATGGTGGCTACAAGAGCAGGTCAGAGACCAGGAATTCTGCAGTGAGTAACTCACCTCCTGACTCCCCAAAGTCTGTCCACCATCTACAAGGTACAAGTCAGGAATGGGATGCAATGCTCTCCACTTGCCTGGATGAGTGCAACTCCAACAACACTCAAGAAGCTCGACACCATCCAGGACAAAGCATCCCATTGAACGACATCCAATCCACTACCTAAACATTCACTCCCTGCACCACTGACGCACAGTGGCAGCAGTGTGTACCAATGACAAGATACACTGCAGCAACTCGCCATGCCGCCTTTGATAGCACCTTCCAAATCTGTGACCTCTACCACTTAGATGGACAAGGGCAGCAGATGCATGGGAACACCACCACTTGCAAGTTCCCATTCAAGCCACACATAATCCTGAATTGGAACTATATCACCGTTCCTTCACTATCACTGGGTCAAAATCCTAGAATTCCCTTCCGAACAGCACTGTGGGTATACCTAACCACATTGACTGCAGTGGTTCAAAAAGGTGGCTCACCACCACCTTCTCAAGGACAATTAGGGATGGGCAATAAGTGCTGGTCTTGATAGCTACGGTCATATCCCATGAATGAGTGAAAAATAAGACGAATCATTGTTGTGCACACAGTGAAAAACAGTGGCAGAGCATAGAAAGTGTGCTACATAAACAGTTCACTTGTGGGCATCTTGTCAGCGATTTTGACCATTACCAGCTGAGCATTAAGCAACATCTAGGTGGAGCGGAGAATGAGAAATCTGGTGAAGGGGATGGACTCCTTTTACAGAACTCGCTGGAATTTCCTTCCCATTACTTTCAATGAACCAGATAGGAATGAACCAGATTGGCGGATAGGATCAAGGAAAACCCTAAGGCTTTCTATAGGTATATCAGGAATAAAAGAATGACTAGAGTTAGATTAGGGCCAATCAAGGATAGTAGTGGGAAGTTGTGTGTGGAATCAGAGGAGATAGGGGAAGCATTAAATGAATATTTTTCGTCAGTATTTACAGTAGAGAAAGAAAATGTTGTCGAGGAGAATACTGAGATACAGACTACTAGGCTAGATGGGATTGAGGTTCACAAGGAGGAGGTGTTAGCAATTTTGGAAAGTGTGAAAATAGATAAGTCCCCTGGGCCAGATGGGATTTATCCTAGGATTCTCTGGGAAGCCAGGGAGGAGATTGCAAAGCCTTTGTCCTTGATCTTTATGTCGTCATTGTCGACAGGAATAGTGCTGGAAGACTGGAGGATAGCAAATGTTGTCCCCTTGTTCAAGAAGGGGAGTAGAGACAGCCCTGGTAATTATAGACCTGTGAGCCTTACTTCGGTTGTGGGTAAAATGTTGGAAAAGGTTATAAGAGATAGGATTTATAATCATCTTGAAAAGAATAAGTTCATTAGCGATAGTCAGCACGGTTTTGTGAAGGGTAGGTCGTGCCTCACAAACCTTATTGAGTTTTTTGAGAAGGTGACCAAACAGGTGGATGAGGGTAAAGCCGTGGATGTGGTGTATATGGATTTCAGTAAGGCGTTTGTTAAGGTTCCCCACGGTAGGTTATTGCAGAAAATACGGAAGTATGGGATTGAAGGTGATTTAGTGCTTTGGATCAGAAATTGGCTAGCTGAAAGAAGACAGAGGGTGGTGGTTGATGGCAAATGTTCATCCTGGAGTTTAGTTACTAGTGGTGTACCGCAAGGATCTGTTTTGGGGCCACTGCTGTTTGTCATTTTTATAAATGACCTGGATGAGGGTGTAGAAGGGTGGGTTAGTAAATTTGCGGATGACACGAAGGTCGGTGGAGTTGTGGATAGTGCCGAAGGATGTTGTAGGTTACAGAGGGACATAGATAGGCTGCAGAGCTGGGCTGAGAGATGGCAAATGGAATTTAATGCGGAAAAGTGCGAGGTGATTCACTTTGGAAGGAGTAACAGGAATGCAGAGTACTGGGCTAATGGAAAGATTCTTGGTAGTGTAGATGAGCAGAGAGATCTTGGTGTCCAGGTACATAAATCCCTGAAAGCTGCCACCCAGGTTAATAGGGCTGTTAAGAAGGCATATGGTGTGTTAGCTTTTATTAGTAGGGGGATCGAGTTTCGGAGCCACGAGGTCATGCTGCAGCTGTACAAAACTCTGGTGCGGCCGCACCTGGAGTATTGCGTGCAGTTCTGGTCACCGCATTATAGGAGGGATGTGGAGGCTTTGGAAAGGGTGCAGAGGAGATTTACTAGGATGTTGCCTGGTATGGAGGGAAGGTCTTACGAGGAAAGGCTGAGGGACTTGAGGTTGTTTTCGTTAGAGAGAAGGAGGAGAGGTGACTTAATAGAGACATATAAGATAATCAGAGGGTTAGATAGGGTGGATAGTGAGAGTCTTTTTCCTCGGATGGTGATGGCAAACACGAGGGGACATAGCTTTAAGTTGAGGGGTGATAGATATAGGACAGATGTCAGAGGTAGTTTCTTTACTCGGAGAGTAGTAGGGGCGTGGAACGTCCTGCCTGCAACAGTAGTAGACTCGTCAACTTTAAGGGCATTTAAGTGGTCATTGGATAGACATATGGATGAAAATGGAATAGTTTAGGTCAGATGGTTTCACAGGTCGGTGCAACATCGCGGGCTGAAGGGCCTGTACTGCGCTGTAATGTTCTATGTTCTATGTTCTATGTTCTAAATACCCAGTGGGTTCTGTAGAGGGTGGTGCAGTCCTGCTCCTTTTTATGACCTGCACGGGTGGTGTTGGATGCCCAGGTGGTAAAGGAGTACACAGCAGTGTGCATTCCCACATCCAAAAACTTAAACCCCTTATTAGAACTGAACTTAGGAATGTCTAAAAAATACACCATGCTTTTCCAAGTTAGCTCTGCTGTGTTCTTTCTTGGAAACGGACGTCAATGAGCTCTTTTCAAATTCCAGAATCCCATCCAAAGAAAATAAACCATTCAGGAAAGGCCTTAATAAGTCTCTGAGGCATTTGAATTTTTCTTCATGCCATTAAGCTTTACAAGGGGACTCTTTTTACTGAACTGGCTGATACTCAACAGAGGCTTGAAGAAGCTCTATGTGGGGGTATTCAGCAGTTCTCCTACACAGCGCTGTTAGCAGAATCATTGGTAATGTCATGATCCTGAGGAAGTGCTATGTTATTTCGATTTCTCACCAGAACACAAACTTATCAGCACAAAACGTATCCAATTGTGATGCGCCAGTGTTGTCCACTAAAAATCGTTGGTTAGCTACAGTGTCAGGCAAACCCCCCACCTGCCAAGACTGAGGCACACATTATTTTGCCACATGATCTTTAAAATTTGAAATCGCAAGCCCCTGACTGGAAAGACATCTGCTTAGTAACAGACAGAGTTGGGACAATGGGGACCCAGTCATTGCTTCCCCAATTCACAGAAGAAGTGGTCAGATCAGTTTTAGTCACAAGACTAACTGGCAGTCTCAGAGGTTTGAACTGACAGTTTTAAATTGGAGAAAATAGTGTTTGAAATCAGAAAGCTCCTGGCTCCTGGTTTGAGAACATCTCTCTCCTGTCTGCTCTCATCTCACTCTTATCAGCTTTGGAAACCATTGAAGACACGTGAACCTCAAAGAGAGAAAAGTCTCCTACGTTGAACAAGGTTTAAGAAGAATACTGGCCCCAACAAAAAGTAAGAGCTGCCTACAGTCAAAGACTACAGTGAGCTGGAACCACAGAAACAGTAACAAGAACCCCCCTTTAGAGACTGCCTCAAACCTTTCACCTTATATTTTCCTCCCCTCTTTTCTGTCCCGATCTGCATGTGTGTATCGCATGTGCATGCTAGCGTGGGCACGTCGTATATTCATAGGCATTAACCGTATTACAGTTTAAGTTCAAGGTTTAATCAATTTCACGTTTTTTCTTTAAACCTGAGAAAGCCTGTTTATGCTCACTTCGCTGCCTTATAATTGGAAAGCTGTGAACAAGGATTCACAAAGGGGGAGCTCAAAACACAGTGTGTTTAAAAATAATACAGTTACAATAAGACCAGGTGAAGACAGTAATAGACCCCTAGACATCTTTCTCACCTGGTCGTAACACACAGGTTTGCTGCAGTGACACTGTTTTAGCTACATGAATTAATTTTAGCAGAAAATGGTTTACACACACTCACGCAACACAGGTAAATGCACCAACCACAATCTATAAACTAATGGCCCGGCATATCCCCCACTTTACCATTACCATCAAGCCAGGAGACCAACCCTGGTTCAATGAAGAGTGCAGGAGGGCATGCCAGGAGCAGCACCAGGCATACCTCAAAATGAGGTGTCAACCTGGTGAAGCTACAACAGAGGACTACTTGCATGCTAAACTGCGTAAGCAGCATGCGATAAACAGAGCTATGCGATCCCATAATCAACGGATTAGATCTAAGCTCTGCAGTCCTGCCACATCCAGCCATGAATGGTGGTGGACAATTAAACAACTAACAGGAGGAGATGGCTCCACAAATATCCCCATTCTCAATGATGGGAGAGCCCAGCACGGTAGTGCGAAAGATAGGGCAGAAGCATTTGTAACAATCTTCAGCCAGAACTGCTGAGTTGATGATCCATCTCGGCCACCTCCTGAAGTCCCCAGCATCACAGATGCCAGACTTCAGCCAATTCAATTCACTCCACATGATATCAAGCAACGACTGAAGGCACTGGATATTGCAAAGGCTACAGGCCCTGACAATATTTCGAAAATAGTACTGAAGACCTGTCCTCCAGAACTTGCACCGCCCCTAGCCAAGCTGTTCCAGTACAGCTACAACACTAGCATCTACCCGGCAATGTGGAAGATTGCCCAAGTATGTCCTGTATACAAAAAGCAGGACAAGTCCAACCCAGCCAAATACCATCCCATCAGTCTACTCTCGATCATCAGTAAAGTGATGGAAGGTGTCATCAACAGTGCCATCAATGGCACCTGCTTAGCAATAACTGCTTAGTGACATTCAGTTTAGGTTCCGCCAGAGCCACTCAGCTCTTGACCTCATTACAGCCTTGGTGCAAACATGGACAAAACAGCGGAACTCAAGAGGTGAGGTGAGAGTGACTGCACCTGACACCAAGGCAGCATTTGACTGAGTATGTCATCAAGGAGCCCGAGCAAAACTGGAGTCAATGGGAATCAGGGGGAAAACTCTCTGCTGGTTGGAGTCATACCTAATGCAAAGGAAGATGGTTGTAGTTGTTGGAGGTCAATCATCTGAGCTCCAGGGCATCACTGCAGGAGTTCCTCAGGGTAGTGTCCTAGGCCCAACCATCTTCAGCTGCTTCATCAATGACCTTCCTTCAATCAGAAGGTCAGAAGTGGGGATGTTCGCTGATGAATGCACAATTTTCAGCACCATTTGCGACCCCTCAGATACTGAAGCAGTCTGTGTAGAAATGCAGCAAGACCTGGACAATATCCAGGCTTGGACTGATAAGTGGCAAGTAACATTCGCACCACACAAGTGCCAGGCAATGACCATCTCCAACAAGAGAGAATCTAACCATCTCCCCTTGACATTCAATGGCATTACGAACACTGAATCCTCCACTATTAACATCCTCGGAGCTACCATTGACCAGAAACTGAACTGGAGTAGCCATATAAATACCATGGCTACAAGAGCATGTCAGAGCCTAGGAATCCTGTGGCGAGTAACTCATCTTTTTTTTTTAGAATTAGAACATTACAGCGCAGTACAGGCCCTTCGGCCCTCGATGTTGCACCGACCTGTGAAACCATCTGACCTACACTATTCCATTTTCATCCATATGTCTATCCAATGACCACTTAAATGCCCTTAAAGTTGGCGAGTCTCCTACTGTTGCAGGCAGGGCGTTCCACGCCCCTACTACTCTCTGAGTAAAGAAACAACCTCTGACATCTGTCCTATATCTATCACCCCTCAACTTAAAGCTATGTCCCCTCGTGTTTGCCATCACCATCCGAGGAAAAAGACTCTCACTATCCACCCTATCTAACCCTCTGATTATCTTAAATGTCTCTATTAAGTCACCTCTCCTCCTCCTTCTCTCCAACGAAAACAACCTCAAGTCCCTCAGCCTTTCCTCGTAAGACCTTCCCTCCATACCAGGCAACATCCTAGTAAATCTCCTCTGCACCCTTTCCATAGCTTCCACATCCTTCCTATAATGCGGTGACCAGAACTGCACGCAATACTCCAGGTGCAGTCTCACCAGAGTTTTGTACAGCTGCAGCATGGCCTCGTGGCTCCGAAACTCGATCCCCCTACTAATAAAAGCTAACACACCATATGCCTTCCTGACTCCCCAAAGCCTGTCCACGATCTACAAAGCACAAGTCAGGAGTGTGATGGAATACTCTCCACTTGCCTGGATGGGTGCAGCTCCAACAATACTCAAGAAGCTCAACACCATCCAGGACAAAGCAGCCACTTGATTGGTACCCCATCCACAAATATTCACTCCCTCCACCACCGATGCACAATGGCAGCAATGTGTACCATTTACAAGAAAAGGTTCTTCCACAGGAGAATAGTCTGTAGTCTAATTCCAGCAGTAGGTGATGCTTTCCTTCTTCAGCGAATTTCAACAATTAACAACTTGCAAACACTTCCAATAGAATCAATCTGACTTTAGAGTTTTTGAGGGATAAAAGATTGTCACAGTCTAACTTCCCTTCCTTCAGTTTAAATTACCAGAGATCTCTGTTTTGGCTTGACTTTCTTTTTGAATTTTGAGAGATAATAATAATTAAACAGACAAAATTCTCTTCCTTCAGTTTCAGTGGCTGAGAGCTCTTTTTTCAGGTGCTAATACCAGCTGTTTATCTGTGTTCTCTGTTAGAACAGACTGTCTTCAACTAAAAGTCAGTTCAAAATTGAATTGTAACAAATGTATCGCATGATGCTCGATCCAAGTGGCTGTATCCATGATCACAAGAATGCACTCTTTGAGTCGCAGTCTCTGAATGGTTGCATCCAAGGCAATGAAAATGCACCTTCTCGGTAACTCCGGAGGCCTGCTGGTTCTTAAAGCAGTACTGATCCTTTGAAAGCCTTAAAGGTACACCGCATATTCCTGGGGAAAAAATAGATTACTCATTTAATTCCACTCAATTCCTATGTAAATGACATCTGGAGTAATAGGTTTGATTTGATAGTAATATCTGTGTTGAAGACTTTGGGCTGAATTTTCCCCATGGAGATTTGTTTTCGGGTCAGAAACTTGACTCCAGCGGGAAACTAATTAAAGTTAAGACTTTTGCGTGGGGAAACCCTTAATTGGTATGGTGATTGGTTTCGTGTCCAATTAGAGCCAGACAGGGTAGGAGCAGAGGTGGATGAAGTATGGGACTCATTTAGACTCCCACGGCAGCCATGACTGAGGCTGCTGGTTGTCCTGATGGAGAGATCTGCAGTTTGTGCCAAAGCCTTCCACTGCAGCAGAGGGAAGTGACATGTCACAAGGGAGCTGGAGGCCTGGCACCAGGGCAGGGCTGCCCCTCCTTTCATCGACGCCGACCTGGATCTAATGTTGGAGGCCATAAGGGAGAGGAGGGATATCATTTTCCTGGAGAGTGGCAAGAGTAGGGCAGTTGGGCCACCTCTCTGTTCAGCATTATCTCCCTCCGCCTCCTCTTCCTCCTCCTGTTCTTCCCCCGATGAGCTGTCTCCTTCCAGGGCCTCACAGTCCTCAAAGCTCACACCTCTCTGGAGGGCCATGTTACGGAGAGTGCAGCAGACTACCATAATGACCGAGATCCTTACTGGCACCAGAATCGCATTTTTAGAAGCCTGATTGCCTAGTCAATGGTTGTCCTACTGAGCAGGTGGTATTGGTTGTATCACCTCTGTGCCTCTATCTGGAGCTCCTGTAGAAGGATCAGTAACCATGACTTCAAGGGATATTCCTTGTTCCGTAGGATCCATCTATGCACTTTGGGGGTTGTAATGAAGATCTGAGGCAGCCTGGACTGGTGGAGGATGAAGGAGTCATGGCAGCTGCCAGGAAAGTGAGTGCACACATGGAGGAAGCTCTTAAATAAAAGCAAAATACTGCGGATGCTGGAAATCTGAAATAAGAACAAGAAATGCTGGAACCACTCAGTAGGTCTGGCAGCATCTGTGGAAAGAGAAGCAGAGTTAACGTTTCGGGTCAGTGACCCTTCTTCGGAACTAGTCACTTACCCGAAACGTTAACTCTGCTTCTCTTTCCACAGATGCTGCCAGACCTGCTGAATGGTTCCAGCATTTCTTGTTTTTATTATGGAGGAAGCTCTTGTTGTGGTTACAGATCAGTTCGACTATGAGGGAGTGGAAGCCCTTCTGTTGCTGGACCTCACTGGCCAGTTTCTGGTTGCCTTAATGGCCACATGGGTGCAATCGATGATGCCCTGCACCGGTGGGAGGGACGGGGTGGGGGGGGGGGGACGCGGAATCCAGCGATGGAGGAAAAACCCAATGCCCTCTGTTCCTGCAAGGCTGTGTCTGTCTTTCAAAAGATGTGCTGTCCAATACTGGCAAGGAAGGTACCAGTGACCAGCGAGATGCAGTGGTGTGCAACCATTTTTGAGATGGCACTAAAGTCCACAGCTAATCCTTGGAAGGAGCCAGAAGTGAAGAGGTTCAAGACCATAGTAACATTGATGGCCACTGGTAGGGCATGGCGACCAGTGCTGCGAGGTGTGAGAACTTCGGTGCTGAGGGCACAGATGTCTGTGACCATCTGCCTGGAGAGTCGCCCTCCTGCAACATTGGGTCTCAGTCAACTCCAGGTAGCTCTGTCTTCAGTGGTAGATTCTGTGTTGAGGATATGGCCTCCATTGCCTTCCTGCCCCTTTTTCCTCTCCCATGCCCTCCTAATGCCTGGGATTCTGCCCTTCCTGCAGAGGGCGTTGCCCCTCATTGCTGCTGGACCAAACCTCTGACAGTCATGCCCCCATTGCCAGCTGGAGCTTTCCTTCTGGGTATGTAGCTGCCCGATTATCCTTGGCAGCCATGCCCTATGCTTTTCTGCTCCTATGATGCCAGGGGGTTCAAAGCCTGGGAGCTGAGTGCCCACTCTCCCTGCCACCTGTTCAATGCCAAGGGCACCCCTTTACCAAGTGATGAGTCCCCTTTTGCCCCACTGACCCTTTTATAGTGAAGGGGTGATGCCCTGTGGCTCCCCACTCTGTACCCGACTCCCTTCTGCTGACCTGTTTCTGAAGGCACAGGTAACCCCTGCGCCCCCTTTATAAATTTAAATTCCAAACCTTAACAAGCTCTTGTTAACAAGACAGTAGGAAGGAACTTAAGCAAGGAGTCAGGAAGGCTAAAAGGGGTCATGAAAAGTCATTGGCAAACAGGATTAAGGAAAATCCCAAGGCTTTTTATACATATATAAAGAGCAAGAGGGTAACCAGGGAAAGGGTTGGCCCACTCAAGGACAGAGATGGGAATCTATGTGTGGAGCCAGAGGACTTGGGCGAGGTACTAAATGAGTACTTTGCATCAGTATTCACCAAGGAGAAGGACTTGGTGGATGATGAGTCCAGGGAAGGGAGTGCAGATAGTCTCAGTCATCTCATTATCAAAAAGGAGGAGGTGTTGGGTGTTTTGCAAAGCATTAAGGTAGATAAGTCCCCAGGGCCTGATGGGATCTACCCTAGAATACTGAGGGAGGCAAGGGAAGAAATTGCTGGGGCCTTGACAGAAATCTTTGCATCCTCATTGGCTACAGGTGAGGTCCCAGAGGACTGGAAAATAGCCAATGTTGTGCCTTTGTTTAAGAAGGGTGGCAAGGATAATCCAGGAAATTATAGGCCGGTGAGCCTTACGTCAGTGGTAGGGAAGCTATTAGAGAGGATTCTTCGGGACAGGATTTACTCCCATTTGGAAACAAACAAACTTATTAGCAAGAGACAGCATGGTTTTGTGAAGGGGAGGTCGTGTCTTACTAATTTGATTGAGTTTTTTGAGGAAGTGACGAAGATGATTGATGAAGGAAGGGCGGTGGATGTTATCTATATGGACTTTAGTAAAACCTTTCACAAGGTCCTGCATGGCAGACTGGTACCAAAGGTGAAGTCACATGGGATCAGAGGTGAGCTGGCAACATGGATACAGAACTGGCTCTGTCATAGAAGACAGAGAGTATCAGTGGATGGGTGTTTTTCTGAATGGAGGGATGTGACTAGTGGTGTTCCGCAAGGATCAGTGCTGGGACCTTTGCTGTTTGTAGTATATATAAATGATTTGGAGGAAAATGTAGCTGGTCTGATTAGTAAGTTTGTGGACGACACAAAGGTTGGTGGAGTTGCGGATAATGATGAGGATTATCAGAGGATACAGCAGGATATAGATCGGTTGGAGACTTGGGCGGAGGAATGGCAGATGGAGTTTAATCCGACAAATGTGAGGTAATGCATTTTGGAAGGTCTAATGCAGGTGGGAGGTATACAGTAAATGGCAGAACCCTTAGGAGTATTGACAGGCAGAGAGATCTGGGCGTACAGGTCCACAGGTCACTGAAAGTGGCAACGCAGGTGGATAAGGTAGTCAAGAAGGCATACGGCATGCTTGCCTTCATTGGTCGGGGCATAGAGTATAAAAATTGGCAAGTCATGTTGCAGCTGTACAGAACCTTAGTTAGGCCACACTTAGAATATTGCGTGCAATTCTGGTCGCCACACTACCAGAAGGACGTGGAGGCTTTGGAGAGGGTACAGAAGAGGTTTACCAGGATGTTGCCTGGTCTGGAGGGCATTGGCTATGAGGAGAGGTTGGAAAAACTTGGATTGTTTTCACTGGAACGACGGAGGTGGAGGGGCGACATGATAGAGGTTTACAAAGTTATGAGCGGCATGGACAGAGTGGATAGTCAGAAGCTTTTTCCCAAGGTGGAAGAGTCAGTTACTAGGGGACATAGGTTTAAGGTGCGAGGGGCAAAGTTTAGAGGGGATGTGCGAGGCAAGTTTTTTACACAGAGGGTGGTGAGTGCCTGGAACTTGCTGCCAGGGGAGGTGGTGGAAACAGATACGATAGCGACGCTTAAGAGACATCTTGACAAATATATGAATAGGAAGGGAATAGAGGGATATGGGCCCCGGAAGTGAAGAAGGTGTTAGTTTAGACAGGCATCAAGATCGGCGCAGGCTTGGAGGGCCGAATGGCCTGTTCCTGTGCTGTACTGTTCTTTGTTCTTTGTTCTCATCGAGCTTTCAAACAGCTTTAATTGGCCTCATTTGGGAGGCGAGCAGGATTCTGGTGATTATTGCCAATGCCAGGAGCAGCATCTTGAAACTGACACTGCCTGGTGCTGGTATTTTGGGGGCCCCTCACCTCTGTTCCTGACTTCTGGGAGGGTGCAGCCTTGAAAATTCAGCCCTTTGAGTGCAATTGGCAGAAGGGGGATACAAGTCCAGGGCTGTGATCCCTTATTAAGCCTCCATATAAGCAGTTATGCAGCTGAAAGTTACAGGCAGTAGGTCTGTATTAGGCCATCTGTGCTCGTCTCCCTTGGTGGGGCTAATTTTAAGTGCTTCTGTCTGACGTAAATTGGGTGGTAATGGCCTGATGGTGACATCTGGTTATTTAACATCCTATTTACGCTGCTACTCTGGTAGCTGCCATCTTAGGTAGGACCTTGAGTTGGGTGGCTAGAGTGCCCGCCTGAAGCTCCACCCGGTTCCCCCAGCATTAAGTGAGTTAATCAAAGGGACCACTGGAGGTGCCTCAGAAAATAGCCCAAGTTCCTTTTGAACTTTATTTTGTGGGGTCAGGAGGAGCAGGTTGAGCTCCTTTTGACAGTGCTACATCTAGACCCATAAAAAACGCTGGACAACCACCAACCCATGCGAGACTCTCCTTCCTCACAACCAGCAGATCGCCTATTTTCTCCCCCCCCACAACCCTCCTCTGTTAGCCTGCTATGTGTAGGAGCCAACCTGTTTCACAACCTCCTTGACCAGCGAGCGGTGCTGAGCACTGATTTAGCGCCTGCAGCTCGCAGTCCATGCACAAACGAGACTGATCAAGGCTGTGCACCTCAAGTTAAGATGGTCCCCAATTAGCCTGAAGGTGTCTGCGATTAGGAGACTAGCGAAAGAGGCTAATGGTAATAAGTGGCCACATAGCAAATAAGCAAGCATGGTTTGTGAATTAATTTTGTGTGGAGCAGAAAATGTAAATTATTGACACTTTAGGGAGAATAATGAGAGTTTGTCATTACTTTAATTATCGCATCCATATTGATTTGGTTGAAGTTCAGTAAAAATGCTTATGTCACCATCGGACAAAGTGGCTAGTCATCTACCTATTAATATTGGGGAGATTACGTGGTGGCATGCGATATATCACTGGAGCACAATGCCAATGGCTCTCTTTTTGATCCCGGTTCTTGCTCTAGCTATTATCTAGCTATTGAACTGGTAACGGCACGCACCAGGTCATAGGGAATGCAAAACTGGAACAGTCAGTGATACTAAACTGAAAGAAATATCAACATTTTCCTTGCTGATCCATCAAAATGGAAAATTAAGAGATCTATGATGAGGGTTTTTACTCCCTCCCACGTACATCTTGTTCCTGCGCATTCAGACAGGACTGGAGCACAGGGAAAAATGAGGGAAGCTTTAGGCCATGAAGCCTGCTGCTGACTCACGTTACAAAGCAGGAGATTTCTTGCACCACCTCCCTCCATCAAACATAGTTGGGAATGTTGATGCTCCATCCTTGCCCGTCACAGGTGAATGGTAGCGCGGGTGTAGAAGGCCCTGGGAAGCAAGTAGTAAAGGTTCTGACTTGCCCCAAAGAAGAGAAATTGCACATAACAGCTTCCAAGCTGGGCTCATCACTTACCTGCTGAAGGTCTTACTCTTGGCTGAGACCTTGAGTGAGAGCCTTAATTGTGATGGAATACAGGTATAACAGGTTTAATTAGGTAGAATTTAGATATAGTTAGTGTATTATGCCTTTTAGAAATAAAGATTGAATGGGTGGTCGGCTTTCAGAGCCCACTGAGGTTCTCCTTTAGAAAGGTAGTGTTAAATATTTCAAGGTCCCTGTTAGAATAGAATTTCTGTTGCCAGGGAATTGGAGGAGAAACACATACATTGAAATATCCTGTGTGACCTCAGTAAGAGGTAGCAACAAACTTAATTGGTTTGTTTCTTTCTTTGAGGGAAAGCTAGCACAATTCTTTGGACCCAAATAAGTGTCTGAGAATTTGTCTGGTTTGAACTTGATTAAAGGAGATTTATAGGGATGTATTCCTGATTTGGTTTTGTCCCTATAAGGGGTTAAAGTCGTACATCACTTCATAACTTCATCGATGGAACCTTTACACCCCTATTAGGGCTATTGCCACTTTTTCAGGTGCTACAGTGGCTGTGATTTCCTCCATTCACACTGGTGAACTCCTACTTGATGGCAGGAATCCTGCTGGGAGCATGATGTACCACATGGAATGAACCAGAAACTGGGAAAGTGGGTCAGATTTAAGGCAAAATCACAGAGCACACAAGCCTAGACTGTCAATCTGTTCACTATCAGATTTAGGGTGTATTCACATTATAACTGACATCACTGCAAAATGGCTTCACTTCATTCTGATGCTGTGGGTGATAACATGAATGAGACCTGAAGCTGGACTCAGGGATGACCTGATACCAGAACAGAGTTTAATGGGACCTGGCAGGGGAAAAACCATGATCAGTGGCCTTTGATCCTGTTCCAGGTAGGTTTTGAGTAAAATGGCTGTAATCAATTCTAGAGCTTCAGGCCAGGGAGTGCGTAGCACCATTCAGGTGGCAGTGAAGGATAAGGAAGGAGGTGCACTGGTTGACCGTACCTTCTTCATTAAGAAAATCCTTATTGATTGCTGTGGATTCCAAGCTGCAGACACCTTCTGCCTGCAGGACTTCCCCAGCAGTGGATATTTCGACGTGACGTTCAAAAACGTGGCAAGATGCATCAAGTTCCTGAAGGTCTTCAAGAAGAAGGGAAACCAGGCACTGCTGTCAATCTTCACAGTGGAGCCACTCTTCACGCTGCCGTCACAACATGACCGGGTGGTGACAATTCACTTCTATAACCCCCATGTTCCTGTCGTGGATGTACTCACCTTCCTCGCCAGGTATGTTGAGGTGGCCGGCAGCAGCACTGATGTCAAGGACCCATTTGGAACTTGGACTAACAAACGGCAGGTCAAGGTGACCTTGAAGGTCGACGCCAACGGAGCCATCATCCATCCTCCCTCCAGCTTCGTTATTGGGGGAAGTCGAGGCTTCTTGGTCTAAGCGGGGCAGCCCAGAGTTTGTCGCACCTATGGCAAATCTGGTCACGTGACAGCCAACTGCAGCACAGTCGTCTGCAAGAACTGCAAGAAGGAAGGCCATCAGACCAAGGACTGTAAGCAGAGTAAGTGCTGCAAACTGTATGGTGGGGCAGGCCACCTCTACAAAACCTGCCCCAAACACTGCCTCAGTTATGCACAGGCAGCAAGGTCCAAGGAAAGGCCGGGAGAAGGAACGGTGAATGCATCTGGTGCTGGGAAGGAGACAAGCAACCCTCTCCGCAGTGAGGAAAGTCTACTTGAGAAGGAGAAGACAGGGGAGGCAGCTGCAACCAGCGACCCAACACCTACTTCGTGCCCGGAAACAACTCCTCTACAGACTGACTCAATGGAGGATGAGGCAGCAGATAGACAAACTGGTCAGTGGCAAGTGGTACAAAGGAAAACCACAAAGAAAAAACCTCCAAAAGTGGAACAGGTCACCACCCAAACCAGTGGCAAGAGGAGGCTACCATCTGAGACAGAGTACGGGAGCTCCTCCTCACTGGATGAGGAAGGGCCGGAATGATGGCACCTGCAAAAGAAGTGGCAGAACTCAAAGGAGTTGGAAGATAAAGCCCCCCAGCTCCGGGGCACTGGCAGCTGTGATGGGCCCAGCGCGCCCCAAACCCAAAGCGGAGAACCTAGCAACATGCACAGCGCACCCCAGCTCCGTGACACCGAGAGTAATGAAGCGTCTGGTGCACTCCAGCTCCGGGAAGCCGAGCAGTGATGTCTTCGCGGAGGAACAGAGGGGAAAGACACCAACAGCAGAGGACAGCCTTTCTGCCTACAAGAGCCCCCCGATGTCACCCCAGTGGAACAAACCCCCCATGAGTAACCAGGAGGGGTGTCTGAGACCAACAACTGTGAAACATTTGTGTACACTATGGGTATGCAGGACCATACCGAAGGACTGGGACTAGCAAGGACAACTGGTGTGGGAAGCAACAACTAACTTAAAAATGGGTATAAAGATTGCTTCAATTAACGTGCGTAACATTAAATCCACTACGCGATGTGTTTCAACCTTGGACTACCTCACCAAGGTCAAAGCGGACCTGCTGTTCCTGCAGGATTGTGGAATTCCGCACCTCAGCACCTACAGGCAATGGTTGCGATGGTGGTCCCACAGGCCATCGATCTGGTCAGGGGGTAATGATTCCCATTCCTCTGGCCTGGGTATTCTGCTGCGGGGAGGTAACTTCACCATCTCCAAGTTAAGGAGGTAGTGGGCGGTCGCTTCCGCGTAGCAGATGTAATGTACAACGATGCTCCACTCCGGTTGATCAACGTGTATGCCCCGGTTCAATGCAGTGAGCGGCTGACCGTCTTCCAGCAGCTCCCACTGCTGCTGGCGATGTCCAGGCCGGTCATCCTAGGCGGTGACTTCAACTGCAGCATTAACGCAGTTGGACGATCCGGCAGTGATGACAGCAAACTGGGCGCTACGTCCAGATTCCTAATGGAAACAGTAAAAGATGCCAACCTGTACGACGTCTTCAGCAAACCTACAGACGGAGCGCAACGTAGATACACCAGGTCAAGACCGGACGGGTCTGCCCGTTCCAGGATTGACTTCCTGTTTGTGTCCCGTGCTGTCACGGTCAGATCCACCGAAGTCAAGCCGGTGTTTTTCTCTAACCACTACCTCTTACTGGCCGACTGTCACTTACAGGACAACCAGAGGGTTGGTAGGGGAACATGGAAGCTCAATGGTACACTGCTAACCCCAAAGAACATTGAGGAACTCAAAAGAGATTACAAAGTTTGGAGAACCATGAAGCCCCTCTTTGAGTCTCCAGTTCACTGGTGGGAAGCGATCAAGGAGAACATCAAGACATTCTTTATCTTCAAAGGTTTTCAGAGGGCGAGAGAGAGACAGAGAGAAATGTCCCGACTCCAGAAAAGAATGCAAAATCTGCTCCAGCTGCAATCGATGGGGGTCAAGGTCAAGGAGGATCTCCAAGAGGCGAAGAGCCAGCAGGCCTCGCTGTTTGCCACAGAGGCCGCCAAGATCATCTTCCAGTCCAGAGTCTGCTCCGTTGAGCAGGATGAGATGTGCTGGCGTTACTTCTTCCAAAAGGTACAGGGAGAGAGCTCTGTTATCAGTAGCCTGAAGGAAGAGGATGGCTTGGTAACGTCTTCGCAGTCCGACATACTAAGGATCAGAAAATCCTTTCATGCAGGGATGTACGACGTGAAGCCCATGGACAGCATGGCTTCCCAGTCCTTCCTGTCATCTATCAGAGAGGTTTTAGATGACAGCATGAGGGAGAGACTGGACAAACCACTAACTCCGGATGAGCTGACAAACGCCATCAGGTCCTCCGAAACGAGTAAAACTCCCGGAAGTGACGGTTTACCGGTTGAGTTGCATTCGGCTCTGTGAGATTGGATCGGCCCAGACCTACAGCAAGTATACGAGAGTATGCTTCTGGCCGGCAGCATGTCAGAATCCATGAGGAAAGGCATCATCACCCTCATCTACAAGCGGAAGGGGGAGAGGGCAGAAATCAGAAACTGGCGGCTCATCTGACTGCTTAATGTTGACTACAAGAGTCCGTCCAAGGTCATTGCCAGTCGGGTCAAGTCTGCTCTGGAGTTGGTGATTCACCCTGTTCAGACCTGCACTGTACACGGCAGGAAGATCTCTGATAGCCTTGCGCTACTCAGGGATACGATTGCCTATGTATGGGACAGGAGGGTGGACACCTGCCTCATCAGCCTGGACCAGGAGAAGGCTTTTGACAGGATATCACACACCTACATGATGGACATGCTCTCCAAAATGGGATTTGGGGAGGGAACTGCAATTGGATCAAACTGCTCTACACAAACATCAGTAGCGCAATCTCAATCAACATGTGGGAATCAGAAAGGTTCCTGATCCAATCTTGAGTCAGACAGGGCTGTCCTCTTTCCCTTGTCTTGTTTGTTTGCTGTATTGAACCCTTTGCTGTGTCCATTAGGAAGGATGCGAGCATAAGAGTGGTGACAATCCCAGGCAGCGGAGGCACTCAGGTAAAAGCCTCCCTGAACATGGATGAACATGTGTTCTGCTCGGATCTGCTGTCCGTTCGCAGACTGATGAGCATCTGCGACCAGTTCGAACTGACTTCGGGAACCAAAGTCAACCATGGCAAGAGTGAGGTCATGTTCTTTGGGAACTGGGCCGACCGATCCTTGGTCCCCTTCACCGTCAAGTAAGACTACTTGAAGGTGCTGGGGATATGGTTTGGAAGGACCGGGGGCGTGCGCCAAAACCTGGAAGGTGCGAGTCGCCAGGGTACACCATAAACTGAGCCTGTGGGAGCAGTGATCGCTCTCCATTGTGGGTAAGAACCTGGTCATCAGGTGCGAGGCACTCACGTTGTTGCTGTATGTGGCGCAGGTCTGGCCCATACCCCACTCCTGCGTTTTGGCGGTCACCGGAGCCATTTTCCACTTTATCTGGAGATCCAAAATGGACTGGGTCCAGAAGGATACGATGTTCAAACCTTGAATAATGGCGGGAAAAATGTACCCAATGACGCCCTCATCCTGATGACCACTTTCGTGTGCGGTTGCATCAAGCTGTGCGTAGAGCTCCAGTACGCAAACACCAAATGTCACTATGTGCTGAGGTTCTATATGTCCCGGGTGTTGTGAAGGATGGGTCTGGTTACATTGCCGCGGAATGCTCCATCCAATTGGACTGTGCCGTACCACCTATCCTTCGTGGGAAAGTTTCTGCAGGAAAACACCTTTAGCCACCAATCCATCAGAGTGGTCTGCACGGAATGTCATCAAGGCCCTACGGGAAAAGGAGATGGTGGATCCTGTCGGATGGTTCACCGAGCAGACTGCCAAAGTAATTTGGCAGAAATTCTCATCAGCAGAACTTTCAAACAAGCACCAAGACGTAGCTTGGTTGATGGTGAGAAGGGCCCTCCCTGTCAGATCCTTCCTGCACGCCCGGAGTCTTGCTCCCTCCACACGCTGCCCTCGAGGTGGTTGCAGTGGGGAAGAAACATTTGCCCACCTCCTTCTGGAATGTGTCTTTGGAATGCAGGTGTGGAAAGAGATGCAGTGGTTTTTGTTGACCTTCATCCCAAGCAGCTCTGTTACACGGGAGTCTCTGCTCTACGGGCTGTTCCCAGGGACATACACCGAGATAAACATCAACTGCTGCTGGAGGACTATCAATTCGGTGAAAGAAGCTGTTTGGTCTGCTCAAAACTTGCTGATCTTCCAGCGAAAAGAGTTGTCCACGACCGAGTGTTGCAGACTGGCACATTCCAAGGTCCAGGACTATGTGCTGAGGGACGCACTAAAGCTTGGGGCAACCGCTGCAAAGGCTCAATGGGGAAAGACCACAGTGTAAGGTCCTCCAACCAAAGTGAACTGGGGGGGTGCTGGACCCATGGGAAACCCCTTGGGCTGCAATAACCAAATATGGGTTTGCTGTAAAATGTACAAGGCATGTAAAATGAAATGGAAGGGTTGTGAGACAACTCACTCCTGTATTGAAGAAAACTGATTTCTTTTGCACTTTTTGGAATGTCAACTTGGTGCCTTTTTGAACTGTTTTGTCATGCATTTTTTACAGATTTTTATGAATAAAGTATATTTTTTGGGGGAAAAAACAGTTCCGTGAGACTCTCTAGATGGAGTAGTCTCATTCCACTTTGCTTTTCACTCAGTTCAGTCATAAAAGTTTAGCACAAGACATTGGTTTGGCCTCTTCTAGAACATTGTGTGCGGTTTTGCTTTGTTCACATGGTGGGACATATCGAGGTTCTGGAATAGGTCGAGAGGAGGCTCACTTAAATGATAATTGTTTAAGAACACTTAGATATTAGGATAGACTGAGGGAAATGGGACTTTTTAACTGCAGAAAAGATTCTTCTTTCCTGGAGGTGGTCAGTGGTTTGTGATGCAGCGCCTGGAGTGGCTATAAAGGTCAATTTTAGAGTGACAGACTCTTCTACAGGCACTGCAGATAAAATTGGCTGTCGGGGCTGTTACACAGTTGGCTCTCTCCTTACAATTCTGTCTTTTTTCCTGCCAACTGCTAAGTCTCTTTGGCTCGCCACTCTTTAGCCCCGCCTTTATGGCTGTCCGCCAGCTCTGGCGATCACTGGCAAATGACTCCCACGACTTGTGGTCAATGTCACAGGACTTCATGTTGCGTTTGCAGACGTCTTTAAAGTGGAGGCATGGACGGCCGGTGAGTCTGATACCAGTGACGAGCTCGCTGTACAATGCGTCCTTGGGGATCCTGCCATCTTCCATGCGGCTCACATGGCCAAACCATCTCAAGCGCCGCTGACTCAGTAGGGTGTATATGCTGGGGATGTTGGCCACCTTGAGGACTTCTGCATTGGAGATACGGTCCTGCCACCTGATGCCAAGGATTCTCTGGAGGCAGCGAAGATGGAATGAGTTGAGACGTCGCTCTTGGCTGACATATGTTGTCCAGGCCTCGCTGCCGTAGAGCAAGGTACTGACGACATAGGCTTGAAACACTCGGACTTTTGTGTTCTGTGTCAGTGCGCCATTTTCCCACACTCTCTTGGCCAGTTTGGACATAGCAGCGGACGCCTTTCCCACGGGCTTGTTGATTTCTGCATCGAGAGACAGGTTACTGGTGATAGTTGAGCCTAGGTAGGTGAACTCTTGAACCACTTCCAGAGCGTGGTCGCCGATATTGATGGATGGAGCATTTCTGACGTACTGTCCCATGATGTTCATATTCTTGAGGCTGATGGTTAGGCCAAATTCGTTGCAGGCAGCCGCAATCCTGTCTACGAGTCTCTGCAGACACTCGTCTGTGTGAGATGTTAATGCAGCATCGTCAGCAAAGAGGAGTTCCCTGATGAGGACTTTCCGTACTTTGGTCTTCGCTCTAAGACAGGCAAGGTTGAACAACCTGCCATCTGATCTTGTGTGGAGGAAAATTCTTTCTTGTGAAGACTTGAACGCATGTGAGAGCAGCAGTGAGAAGAAGATCTCAAACAGTGTAGGTGCGAGAACACAGCCCTGTTTCACGCCACTCAGGATAGGAAAGGAGTCTGATGAGGCATCGCTATGCTGAATTGTGCCTTTCATATTGTCATAGAATGAGGCAATGATACTTCGTAGCTTTGATGGACATCCGATCTTTGCTAGTAGTCTGAAGAGACCACGTCTGCTGACGAGGTCAAAGGTTTTGGTGAGATCTATGAAAGCAACACAGAGGGGAATCTGTTGTTCTCCTGTAACTGGCGAAGGGAAAACAGCATGTCAATGGTGGATCTCTCTGCTCGAAAGCTGCACTGTGCCTCAGGGTAGACACGCTCAGCCAGCTTCTGGAGTCTGTTTAAAACAACTCGAGCAAAGACTTTCCCCACTATGCTGAGCAGGGAGATTCCATGGTAGTTGTTGCAGTCACCGCGGTCACCCTTGTTCTTACAGAGGGTGATGATATCGGCATCGCGCATGTCCTGTGGTACTGCTCCCTCATCCCAGCACAGGCAAAGCAGTTCATGGAGTGCTGAGTGTATAGCAGGCTTGGCATTCTTGATTATTTCAGGAGTAATGCCGTCCTTCCCAGGGGCTTTTCCACTGGCTAGAGAATCAATGGATTCAGTGAGTTCCGATTTTGTTGGCTGTTCGTCCAACTCATCCATGACTGGCAGAGACTGGGCTGCATTGAGGGCGGTATCAGTGACAACATTTTCCCTGGAGTACAGTTCAAGGTAGTGCTCCACCCAGCGGTCCATTTGCTTGCGTTGGTCAGTGATCGTTTCCCCAGATTTAGACTTGAGGGGAGGCGATCTTCTTGATGGTTGGCCCAAAAGCTCTCTTAACGCCATCATACATTCCTCTGATGTTTCTGGTGTCGGAGGCCAGCTGGATATGACTGCATAGGTGTTGCCAGTAGTCATTTGCACAACGCCTGGCTGTTCTTTGTGCAGTGCTTCTGGCTGCTTTAAGTACTACGGATGTTAACTCACTGGGGGCTTTCTTGTAGTTCAACAGTGCAGTGCACTTACTGGCTATGACAGGTTCCAGCTCTTCAAAGTGAGATTGAAGCCAGTCTGCATTCTGCTTCACACGTTTGCCATAGGTAGTCATTGCTGAGTCACAGATGGCATCTCTGATGTGGGCCCACTTCGTGTCTGCATCCCCTGCAGGAGTGTTTTGAAGGGCTTTTTCAAGTGAATTTCGAAACTTATGTAACAGCTGTGGATAAGAAATTCTGTTTATGTTGATGCACGGGCAGCCCTTCTGCTTGGAGTGATGTAGTTTCTTTGGTTTGAGTCTAACTTTGCTGCACACCAGGAAGTGGTCGGTGTCGCAGTCCACACTGTGGAAGCTGCATGTGATTTGGACACTGTTTATAGAGGCTCGCCTTGTGACGATGAGGTCCAGCTGGTGCCAACGACGTGATCTTGGGTGTCTCCATGAAACCTGGTGACAGGGTTTAGTGTGAAAGAACGAGTTGGTGATGCAGAGGTTGTGATAGGGACACAACTCCAGCAGTCTCTGTCCATTCTCATTGATCCTTCCATTGCCATAGCGCCCAAGGCAGAAGGGCCATGAGTCATGGTCAGCCCCAACCCTGGTGTTAAAGTCCCCAAGTAGGAACAAATGTTCGGTATTAGGAATGCTACTAATGATATTATGAAGTTCCTCATAGAACTGGTCTTTAACTTCAGGTGGGGAGCAGAGTATTGGAGCATAGATGTTGAGTAGGTGTACTGGACCAGAGGCAGTGAGCAGTCGGATGGACAATATGCGTTCTGATCCATTTGAAGGAGGCTCTATCATGCTGAGCAAAGAGTTTCTGATGGCGAAGCCCACTCCGTGCTGTCTTGGTTCTTCAGGATCCCTGCCCTGCCAGTAGAAGGTGTAGTCTTGCTCTCTTAGAGATCCACTCGCGGGGAGGCGTGTCTCCTGAAGTACTGCAATGTCCACATTGAGTCTACTGAGCTTGTTGTTAATGATAGCAGTCTTCCGAGAATCGTTGATTTGTGTAAGGTCTTCCAACAGGCCAGGACACATAGTTCTGACGTTTCAGCTTGCGAAACGAAGGGCTGGTACTTTCTTTCCTTTTTTTGTCGTGCTGTTTGGTGTGGTGTTGCAGTCCACTTGTCGGGCAATGACCCTGAGCTCAAAGCACCCATTAAAGCAGGTGGACTGTGGCGGGACAGAACCTTTCTGACTGGGGGCTGCCCGGTTTGAGGCGGGCGGTAGCTGTCCAGTGAGATGCGATAACCTCTCCCACCGACAAAGGCAACCCGTGGCGCCCAATCTCTACGCCAACTGAGCTGGACTTATAACCCGTAACTGCTGCCTTCCGTGTTGATTTGGTCACTGTGAGGCGACTATCGAGTGACCTCTCAATGGCGCATGTCTGGGCGGATGTATGGAGGTTGTGAGTTGCCCAAGCATCAAAACCCCCCTCTCGGCCTTCCTGGTGGGGTCCAAAGGAGGGCAGAGCACAACGTTTGGCACCAGTATGGCTTCAGGAACTACCGGAAACATGCCAAAGGTGACACATGAACGCCTAAGGGGTTCTGCTCCGGATTTTCTGTTAGTGTTTACTCCCTTAGCCTTGGTCTCTCCCGAGATGCCCACAAGGCAGTGAGGTTGTTAGCTCCTATCCCTGAGAGGGGCCCTAACAAATAAACTGTGCAATTTCATGGAGGGTGAAGGGGGGAGGGGGTGGGGGGAAGTGGGTTCGAGGGAGGAAGGGGGTGTGAGGGGAGAAGGGGGTGTGAGGGGAAGGGATGCAAGGGGGAAGAAGGTGCGAGGGGGAAGTGGGTGCGAGGGGGGAGGGGATGGGGGAAGGTGGTGCAAGGGGGAAGGTGGAGTGAGGAGGGAAGTGGGTGCAAGGGGGAGGGGGTATAGGGGGAAGGGGGTGCAGGGGGCAAGGGGGTGTAAGGGGGAAGGGGGTGCAGGAGGAAGGGGGAAGGGGGTGCAAGGGGGTGTGTGAGGGGGAAGGGGGTGTGAGGGGGGAAGGGGAGGGGGTGGGGGGAAGGTAGTGCAGGGGGGAGGGGGTGGGGGGGGTCAGTGCTATGGCCGGCCGCGATGTGGAGCTTCTGCTCCCGGGATCCGATCAAGGATTTTCCATGCGAGTCCAGCGGGGGGGCCACGACCTTGCTGGGCCTTTGGCATGTACTCATGGTCGCCCCAGTCCGGGCACTGCGGCTCCAGCTCCGACGCGACCCCGTAGCGGCATCGTACCCACCAGGTAATTCCCAACCCACTTTGTGTGAGAGAACCCATACCCACTGGGAAATATATTTAAATTATTTCTCACAGGGGATTCTTCTGGCCAGTAGACAGAGAAGACTTTTCATCGCATCCATCTTAGCTTGATTTGGACCAACATCTGAGAGATGAAAGCCTGGTATCTTACTGGCTACAGTTCCGCTGTCCTTAACTTGAGTTCCATGGTGACTTTCATAGCATCCACAGGTTCTGGAATAGGTCGAGAGGAGGCTCACCTAATTGGGATAATTGTTTAAGAACACTTAGTTATGAGGATAGGCTGAGGGAAATGGAACTTTTTAACTGTGGAAAAGATTACATGAGCCATAAAGGCAGAGGAGAACTTGGGGTCTTCAGAACAAGTTATGGAACCATAGATAAAAACAGAAAATGCTGGAAATATTCAGCAAGTCAGGCAGCTATCTATGGAGGGACAAACAGAGTTAATGTTTCAGGTCGATGACCTTTCATTAGAACTGGGAGTTTTCCCAGTTCTGATGAAAGGTCACTGACCTGAAACGTTAACTCTTGTTTCTCTCTCCACAGATGCTGCCAGTCATGCTGAGTATTTCCAGTATTTTCTGTTTTTATTTCAGATTTCCAGCATCTGTAGTTTTTTGCTTTTATTATGAAAGCATTGGCTTTGGTCAACTGCTGGGAAGTAGTCCTTTTCTGAGGAGAGTCATCAAACACTGGAGCAGGTTGTCAGTATATGTGACAAGCGTAGATTCACTACAGCCTTCAAAAGGGAGCTGGACAAGTTCTTGGCACTAACATGTGGAGGATGACTGCACTACAAGAGGCTTTAGATTTTCTTGCATCTTTGTTTCTCTGATTTTTAATAAATATATAATTTCTACAACTAAGTTATGAATGCCAACAGTGTTTCATTCTCATGTGTTGCAGCTTTCAGACAGTGGCAGTTTGCAATTTTCCTGGGACAATTTATGTGATTTACCAGACATTGGAAAAATACTTAAATTAGAATCCATCATATGGCAAATGCATTTGGACTAATAGTCCGACAATAAATGTTTGCAGAATTCTGCATGTGATTTATGTTATATAAGAGTCTTAAGCAAGTTAATAATGTCTTGTGATCAACTGTTTAAGAACTGAAATGAATATTGTTTAGGGTCATAGAGTTATACAGCACAGAAACAGGCCCTTCGGCCCATCATGTTTGGAATGCTCTATTTTTGAATGACTGAAAACTGAGGGTGTCCATCAAAAAAGATTCCCTACTCATCCTTAATCTTGTGAAGTTGCACTATTAAAAGTCCATCCGTGGGGAATTTATGAATAGAACAGTCACACTGTAATGTTTTATAAACACAGCTTTTGTAATCTTATCCTGCAGAAAGAAATATGCTGCATTATTAAGGAGACATAAATTAACAACCAACCTCTGCCTCTGTCTGGACCACAAATATGTTAAAAACTAAATTAAAAAAGGATTCCAAAGAAAGATGCTTTCCAGATAAAACTAAAACTGGCTTTATTTGAAACAGTTTCTCAGTCTTTCATGTAGCAGGCTCAGCTTAATTATATTTGGATGATTCTTGCGTCAGGTATGATTTTGGTCACAGATTTGCAATGTAAAACGCAGTGGTGTTAATGTGAGAGTTCAGGGTTAGGCCAAATAATGATTAAGAACAGCATGTTGACAGGCAAAAGATGTGCAAATAAGAGAAGCAGTGCTTGGTTGTGGTGAGGGTACAGCTTGATTTCTGTGTGGGTCATTGTTTATTTATCTTCAAAGATGGACAATAAAGAAAAGATTTTGACTCTTGATTGTTGACTTTATTTCAACTGTTGATAACATTGATAAAAAGTTCCTTTGGGACTCTGCTAGCTCTGTTGGTGTTGGTAACCACTGAAGCACTTTTTGGTGGTGAACGCTGAAGTACATTCTGTGCCCTTGCTTCTCTCGGAACTTCTTCCAATTGATGTTAATCTGGAGGAGGATAAATTATCTGGTAACAACCCAGACAAAATTTAAGAACTTTTAGCCCAATCAATTGTGCAAAGTCATCCCCTGGGGGGATTGCTGCTCAATTTGGGAAAGCTGTCCCACTGACTAGACTAGGAAGAGCCTGATGAAGTTGTACTCAGAATCATATCTATCAACCAACATCTTAGACTCTTTCATCACCATCCATTTATCTGTCCTGCCCCATCACGAAGATCAAACCAGCAGAGGTAGGACACTATAGTTTACAGTCAACTGGGAGCGGTCCTTAGAGTCCTGAATATTGACTTCGAACCACATGAGGTCTCATTGTTTCAGGTCAAAGATGGTCAAGGAAACCTCCTACTGAAACCTGCACACTCCCCGGTCCCCACGCACACATGTCAACTGAAGCATCAATAGGAGCATAGGAACAGAGTAGGCCATTCAGCTCCTCAAGCCTGTTCTGCTATTCAATAAATCATGGCTGATCTGTATCTTAATGTCATCTACCCGTCTTGATTCTGTGACCTTCAATGCCCTGGCCAAGCAAAAATCTAAAATGTCAAACACTGATTGCCAGAGGCTCTGAGAGAAGTAAAGACACTGAATGTACTTCATTGTCCACCACCAAAACGTGGCTCATTGGTACCAGCAGGGACAGAGCTGGCAGAGTCCTGAAGAACATAGTGGGCAGTGGGAACTTGTATCAAGTGCTGAGGGAACCAACACGAGGAAGTAACCAACTTGACCTCATTCTTGCCAACTTACCTATTGCAGACATGTCCATCATTTTTTTACTTTTTATTCATTCATGGGATCTGGGTATGGCTGGCAAGACCAAAATTTATTGCTCAACCATAAGCCTCTTGGGAAGGTAGTGGTGAGCTGCCTTCTTGAACCGCTACAGACCATCTAGTGCAGGTACACCCACAGTGCTGTTAGGCAGGGTGTTCCAGGATTTTGACCCAGTGACAATGAAGGAACGGCAATATAGTTTCAAATCAGGATGGTGTGTGACTTGGAGGGGTATTTACAGTTGGTGGTGTACCCATGCATCTGCTGCCCTTGTCCTTCTAGGCGGTAGAGGTTGTGGGTTTGGAAGGTGCTGTCTAAGGAGCCTTGGCCAGTTGCTGCAGAGCAACTTGTAGATGGTACACATTGCTGCCACTGTGCACTGGTGGTGGAGGAAGTGAATGTTTAAGGTGGTGGATAGGTTGCCAATAAAGTGGGCTGCTTTGTCCTGGATGATGTTGAGCTTCTTGAGTGTTGTTGGAGCTGCACCCATCCAGGTAAGTGGAGAGTATTCCATCACACTCCTGACTTGTGCCTTGTAGATAGTGGACAGGCTTTGGGGAGTCAGGAGGTGAGTTACTCGCCACAGGATTCCCAGCCTCTGACATGCTCTTGTAGCCACAGTATTTATATGGATACTCCAGTTCAGTTTCTGGTCAACGGTAGCCCCTAGGATGTTGATAGTGGGGGATTCAGCGATGGTAATGCCATTGAACGGCAAGGGGAGATGGTTAGATTCTCTCTTGTTAGAGATGGTCATTGCCTGGCACTTGTGTGGCACAAATGTTACTTGCCATTTATCAGCCCAAGCCTGGATATTGTCCAGGTCTTGCTGTGCATTTCTACATGGACTGCTTCAGTATTCGAGGAGTCTTGTAGATAGTGGATAGACTCTGGGGAGTCAGGAGGTGAGTGACTCATTGCAGAATTCCCAGCCTCTGACCTGTTAGTGTGGCCACTGTATTCATATGGATGGTCCAGTTAAATTTCTGGTACATGGTAACCCCTGGGATGTTGGTGGGAGATTCAATGATAGTAATGCCGTTGAACATCAAATGGAGATGGTTAGATTCTCTCTGGCTAAAGATGGTCATTGCCTGGCACTTGTGTGGCATGGATGTCATTTGCCACTTATCAGCCCAAGTCTTGTTTTTTATAAAATTCTTTCATGGGATGTAGGCATTCCTGGCAAGGTCAACATTTGCTGCCCATCCCTAATTGCCCTTGAGAATGTGGTGGTGAGCTGCCTTCTTGAATACTGCAGTCCAAAAATCCAACAACAGTGAAGGAATGCAAGATATTTCCAGCTCAGGATGATGTGTGCCTTGGAGGGGAAATTGCAGGTGGTCATGTTCCCACGCACCTTCTCTCCTTGTTCTTCGAGATGGAAGAGGACGTGGGTTTGGAAAGTGCTGTCGAAGGAGCCTTGGTGAATTGCTGCAGTTCATTTTGTAGATGGTACACTCTGCTGCCACTGTGCGCTGGTGGTGGAGGGAGTGAATGTTGAAGGAGGTGAATGGGGTGACGATCAAACAGGCTACTTTGTCCTGGATGGTGTTGAGCTTCCTGAGTATTGTTGAAGCTGCACCCATCCAGGCAAGTGGAGAGTATTCCATCACACTCCTGACTTGTGCCTTGTAGATTGTGCACAGGCTTTGGGGAGACAGGAGGTGAGTTACTCACTGCAGAATTCCCAGCCTCTGACCTGCTCTTGTAACGACAGCGTTTATGTGGCTGCTCCAGTTCAGTTTCTCATCGATGGTAACCCCCAGGATGTTGATGGTGGGGGATTCAGTGAAGCTAATGCTGTTGAATGGCATGGGGAATTGGTTAGATTCTCTCTTATTGGAGATTGTCATTGTCTGGCCCTTGTGTGGTGTGAATGTAACTTGCCACTTATCAGCCCAACTTGAATGTTATCCAGGTCTTGTTGCATATGGACACGGACTGCTTCAGTATCTGAGGAGTTGCAAATGGTGCTGAACATTGTGCAATCATCAGTGAACATCCCCACTTCTGACCTTATGATTGAGGGAAGGTCATTGATGAAGCAGCTAAAGGTGGTTAGACCTCGGACACTACCCTGAGGAACTCCTGCAGTGATATCTTGGGACTGAGATGATCGACCTCCAACCAGCACAACCATCTTCCTTTGTGCTAGGTATGACTCCAACCAGTGGAGAGTTTTCCCCTTGATTCCCGTTGACTTCAGTTTGGCTAGGGCTCCTTGATGCCATACTCGGTCAAATGCTGCCTTGATATCCAGGGAAATACCTCTCACCTCACTTCACGTCTTGAGTTCAGCTGTTTTGTCCACGTTTGGATCAAGGCTGTAATGTGGTCAGGAGCTGAATGGCCCTGACAGAACCCAAACTGAGCATCAGTGAGTAGGTTATTGCTGAGTGCCACATGATCGCATTGTCAATGTCCCCTTCCATCACTTTGCTGATGATCGACAGTAGACTGATGGGGAGGTAATTGGCTGGATTAGATTTATCCTGCTTTTTGTGTACAGGACATACCCGCGCAATTTTCCACATTGTTGGGTAGATGCCAGTGTTGTAGCTGTACTGGAACAACCTGGCTAGTGGCGCGGCAAGTTCTGGAGCACAAGTCTTCAGTACTATTGCCAGGATGTTTTAAGGCCTTTCCTGTATCCAGTGCCTTCAGTCATTTCTTGATATCACGTGGACTGAATTGGGGACCTCAGGAGGAGGCTAAGCTGGATTATGCACTCGGCACTTCTGGCTGAAGATGGTTACAAATGCTTCAGCCTTGTCTTTTGCATTGATGTGTGGGGCTCCCCCATCATTGAGGATGGTGATATTTGTGGAGCTACTGCTTCCTGTTAGTTGTTTAATTGTCTACCACCATTCACGACTGGATTGGTGGGACTGTAGAGCTTTGATCTGATACATTGGTTGTGGGATCATTTATCTCTGTCTATAGCATGCTGTTTCCACTGTTTAACATGCTTTTAGTCCTGTATTGTAGCTACATCAGTTTGGCATCTCATTTTTAGGTATGCCTGGTGCTGCACTTGGCATGGTGTCGTACATGCCTCATTGAACCACAGTTGGTCCCCTGGCTTGATGATAATGGTAGAATGAGGGATATGTCGAGCATGAGGTTACAGATTGTAGTTGAATACAATTCTGCTGCTGATGAAGGTCCACAGCGCCTCATGGATGCCCAGTTTTGAGCTGCTACATCTGTTCTGAATCTATCCCATTTAGTATGGTGCCATACAACACAATGGAGGTTGTCCTCAGTGTGAAGACAGGACTTTGTTTCCACAAGGACTGTGATGTGGTCACTCCTACAATACTGTCGTGGACAAATGCATCTGCAACAGATAGGTGGGTGAGGATGAGGTCAAGCAGATTTTTCCGTCTTTGTTCTCTCAACATCTGCTGCAGGCCCAGTCTGGCAGATATGTCCTTCAGGACTCGACCAGCTCGGTCAGTAGTGGTGATACTGCTCCACCCTTGGTGATGGACATTGAAGTTCCCCACCCAGAGTGAATTTTGTACCCTTGCTACTCTCAGTGCTTCTTCCAAGTGGTGTTCAACATGTGGGAATACTGATTCATCAGTTAAGGGAGAATTGGGTGTCCATTAGACATTCTGAGCCTTCAGCAGCAGCCAAATTTACAGTATCCCAATCTATAACTGTATGCTTTCACACATCCATCGCCCCTCCATCAACATCTAGATCAAGCCAGGAAAACAACTCTGGTTCAATGTGCAATGTAAAAGCCTTCACCTTGAGCAACAACGAGCAAACCTTTCGAATTAGGTACTATCCGAGTGAAACTTTTACGCAGGTCTCCCCAAATGCTAAACATCAAAAGCAGCTGGTTATAGACAGAGCTAAATGGATCCCAAACCAATGGATTAGAGCAAAGCCTGGGAGAGCTACAAGATCCAGTTAAGAATGGTTATGGACAACCAAGCACTGGAGAGAATGCAGCACAGATTCACTCAGAATCTGAAGGAAGGAAATTATGTTAGAAGGAAGTTATGTTAAACTTGTATAAGATAATAGTTTGACCTCAGCGGGAGGATTGCTTCCAGTTCTGGGCATCGCACTTTAGAAAGACGTGAGGGCTTGGAGAGAGTACAAAAAAGGGATGAGCAATTTCAGTTATGAAGACAGATTGGAGAAATTTAGACTGTTTTCCTTAGAGAAGAGAAGGCTGACAGAAGATTTGATAGAAGTATTCAAAATCATGATGGGTCTGGACAGAGTAGATAGAGAAAAACTGTTCCCATTTGTAAAAGGATCGAGAAGGAGAGGGCACAGATTTAAAGTATTTGGTAAAAGAAGCATAAGTGACATGAGGAAAAGCTTGTTCACACAGAGAGTGGTTAAGGTCTGGAATGCACTGCCTGAGAGTGTGGTGCAGGCAGGTTCACTTGAAGCATTCAAAAGGGAATTAGACAGTTATATGAAAAGGAAGAATGTGCAGGGTTATGGGGAGAAGGTGGGGGAATGGCACTGAGTGAATTGCTCTTTCGGAGAGTCAGTGTGGACACGATGGGCTAAATGACCTCCTTCTGCACTGTAATAATTCTGTGATTCTGAGATACTGCCTGGTATGAGGAATTTCAAGCATGAAGAAGGATTTGAAAAGGTATGGCTGTTTCGTTAGAACAGAGGAGATTACGAAGTGATACGATGGAGATAGTTAAAGCAATGAAAGGATGGAATGGAGTAGATAGACTGTTTCCAATGATTGAGGGGAATACAAGAAGGGGACATAGATAAAAGATTAAAGGTAACAGATTTGGGACTTTTTACGGTGAGTTGTGAGGCTGTGGAATACACGACTGGAGTTAGTGAATGAAGCAGGGACTATGTCAATATTTAAGAATCGGTCAGATAGATGAATGAAGGAGTGGGTACAGGGCTTTTGCGAAAGACTGGTGCAAGAGGTTAAGGTTACGAATCTTCATGTGGAGGAGGAACACCAGTACAGACTTGTTGAACCAGACGACTTTGTTTCATATTGTAATTCTAGGTGGCACAGTGGATGCTGCTGACCTCGGCTTTTAACCCACACAAGAATATCCAGGGTCAAGGCAGGGTAATGAAATTACCATATATTGAGTATCTTTAGCACCCTCCCCACCAGAAGAGGGGCATGTGAAAAATAGCACTGGCAAGCCATTAATATCACCAAAGGCCAATATCAGCACAATTGGCCAAAAAGATTTGTGCACCACACTTTGGTAGAGTCCCCACTTAGGCTACTTATGGACCTGAGCTGGCTGGGTTCATCCTAGGGGTAGGCAGGAGGGAGGCTGGAGCAGATGAGGCCAGGGAATTGTCTCCTCTTTGTCCCATTTCCTCAGACGTAGGGTCTGCTTTGTAGAACATGGCTACCCGACCCGAACCCGACGGGACCCGACGATATGTGTCGGGTTCATGTCGAGTCGGGTCGCTCTTCCGGGTCCGGCATTTGGGCTCGGGTCGGGTCAGGCCGGGTCGGACACAATGACAGCCAAGTCGTCAAGGCGGGGAACACTCCGCACTAGTCTGCAGTGAGTGATTCCATCCAAGGTAGAGCACAATCTCTTTAATATATCAACTTTATTTCAGTGGTCGGGTCGGGTCGGGCATGGAAAAAAATGAAAGGACTTGGGTTGGGTCAGGCTCAGGTCAGATGTGGTTCTGTCAGGCCCAGGTTGGGTTTCATTTGCAGATCCAAGCCGGCCTTTACCGCTTTGGGATGGATGTAATTTGTGGCCAATTCAAGCCCCTGCTCAAACGTTGATCAGACTGGATATTGAGTGGAGACTTGATGTCCTTGTGTCTTGGCAGAAATCCTACCTACATTGGCCCTCTTGTGACTGCCTTGTACCAGAGGATTGCCATTGGGCCTCAGGAATTTCTGCCAAGGTGCCTTAAGGCTGGTAAAAGTTCTTTATCTGAGAAGGAAGTATCTGCAGACTGAGTGAAAGAGTAATTTATTAAATAAATTTAGCTGTAAAAGTCCAATACGATGATATTCCATTGGCCTAAGCTGTTGCAAGGGGAAAATAAACACTACTTTGGTGTAAATAATAAATAGAATCTTTTGACTGCAGAAGCGGGAGTGGGAGCGGGAACAGGCCCCCACCTGTTTCTTGCTTGAAAAACAGACGTTTGGAAGTGAAAATTGGGGTGGGAGCACCTCTCACCCGATTGATCCCCAAGGTCCATTTGATGTAATTCTCAGCAAGGCCTGTAAATTGGTGAGCAGCATGCCATCTATTCTGGGCTTAAATATGCAAATCAGGCCCCTACACAGGTTCTGGGACTACATTTGAAATTTTCAGGCACAAAATGGGTGGAGTGTGTGCTGTGCAAGCTTTGTCTATCTGTACCCTGCGGTGAGCAGCCTGACCATAGGTTCTTAAAGGGACCTCGTGGATTCACGTAATTACTCTGGCTTATGATGCCCACTGATTGACACTGGGATTGACTTCCCCTGCACCCCCCACCCACCCCACCCTCCCTTTGATCAATCCAGCCAATTTACTGCCCTCCCTCAACAGGCAAGCTGCAGGAGTGTTTTTGTTTGGTGTCCACATCTCATTGAATGTGTTGAAGTTAGGTCAAAATTTTTTAGAAATGTTTCAGGCCTTCAAGAGGGTGGCACAACCATTCCACAAATTTTGCGCCCAATTTAGGTAGACATTGAAAATCCTCTCCCCCTTCCCCCGCCCCATCCAACCCCTCCAAGAATCTAGCTTGTCTGCACTAGCTATGGCTTCTAGGGGTTAAAATTGGACTTGGAGCCTGTTTTACAGACATAAACCAGGCACAACTCAGACCAATTTCAGGGAGCAGTGTCCTGCACCTCTGAGAAACATTCAACCCAAAATTTGGGTTGGACCATTTGTCAGGTGTCCTCGCAGTCCAAATCAGGTGATAGACCCCGCACATAGGCTCTTCATTTGCATAATGCCTGCTTTGCTGCCCCCACATCCTTGCTGAAGTTGGATATTGTAGAGTGGAACATGAGCCAGGCTTGCTCCACTCCAGATTCTTCATCGCCTGTTACAGCTGCCAACAAAAGGAATATTTTTAAATATATGTATAGATATTTTCTGAAGACATTTCTGCAGAGTCATTAGGAGCAGGTGTTTATCCCCCAATTCCACAGTATCCCAATCACCCTTCTGGAAAATATCAGCAGAGTGCTGCTGCTGAGGCAAGCAGCCTGACTCACCCAAACTATTGAAATCAGGCCTACACAGTGCTGTAAATGCACCCAGATGAATTGCTACACCCTAGTCTCATAAGCAGTTAAATGAATCTGAAAGATGACTGGTAGTACTGTCCAAAAAATATAATGAATGTAATATGAGCCAAGCTCTATAAACTGGCATCTGCCTGTGAGCAGGAGAATTAATTTTCAAGTTATTTTCATGTAAAGAAAAGGAAGAAAAACTCATCCTCACTTTAAAGCCTCGACATGAACATAATCAGTAATTAAGCATTTAATGAGTACTCTCAGAAAAGTGAACAGACACAGGGCATCAAAACTTTCTTTTGAAAGTCAAACAAATCTGCAGCCAGCGCATGAGCACAGTAGGTTCTGAAAGGCAATCTCAAAGAATAGACGCATTTAAACTGAAAGATAATACAAACACGTAAATTGCTTTGCAACCTAGATTTGTTCATAAGTATCAAATTTTCCTTTTTCCAGGCAGATTGCAAGTAATCCATTGACACAGTATAACTGATTCATAATCTGATGGCATTTCATTCAAAAGAACATAATTTTGATACAATTGTATTTTGATCACATAAAATTAGAATACTTTAAACATCCTTTCTCTCTCATTTGCTCTATTCTCCTAAATGTTGGCTGCAAACATGCGGAATAAGAAAAAGCCACTCAATATATTTAACCCATTTAAGGACAAAACTCACTCAGGGGTCAGTTTTCAGATCTTGCACCTCTGAGTCAGAAGATTGTGGATTCCAGTCCCTCTCCAGGGATTTGAGCCAATAAATTAGGCTGACACTCAAGTTCAGTACGGAGACAATGCAGCACTTCCAGAGGTGCCATCTTTTGGATGAGACGTTAAATTGAGGCCCTGCCTGCCCTGCCAGGTAGACTTAAAATATCTTGTGGTATTAATTTGGAGAAGAGCAGGGGAGTTCTTCCTGGTGTCCTGCCCACCAACCAACATCTAAAAACAGATTATCCGATCATTAACTCTTTGCTGTTCGTGGGACCTTTCTGTGGACAAATTGGCTGCGGTGTCTCTTACATTACAACAGTGACCACACTTTGAAAGAATTTTAATGGCTGAAAAGCACTTTGGGACGTCCTGAGGAATTATCCATTAATTTTAAAATGCTTTGACCCAGCATAGGAACGTCATTTTCCAGTGAGGAAAGGAGGCAGAAAAGTGGGATGGAAAGATGTGTCTGTGTGATGCCAGGGCAACAATGCAAGCGCTCAGTCAGTAACTTAGTGTTGGCAAGATGATGCCAACTTTGCCACGTCCCATGGCAGGAGTCCTTTCTAGTGGCCTGTCTGTGGCGGACATTGTCCGGCAATTTGTCCTACAAGAAGATAGATTGAAAGAGTTTATGGCTCACAATTGGGAAGCATATGCCAAGGGGCTTGGGAGAAATGAAATAAGGGATGTCAGGGTATGAGGCAGTTCAAGTTGAGGAAGGGGGTTATGCATGTAAGTAATTAGCTTGAGGAGAACTGGGTATCCATGGTACAGGATTTTGTGTTAGAGCCCCTCATAACCAGGCAGCACAGTATAGGGTTAGTTGTGGAAATGTCATTTTAACATGGTGATGAGTGTGCTGGTGTCCAAACTGGGAAAGAGCAACAACTATTCTCCCCTCCTGTATCGAATGTGCCTGCAAGATAAGATCTGGGCCTTAGAATCATACAGCATAGAAGGCAGCCATTCAGCCCATCACACCTATGTGTAACTCTTTGAAAGGGTTATCCAATTTTTTCCACTGCCCTGCTCTTTCCCCGTAGCCCTGCAAATGTTTCCTTTTCAAGTATTTATCCAATTTCATTTGAAAATTATGATTGAATCTGCTTCCACCACCTTTCCAGGCAGTGCATTCCAGATCCTAACAACTCACTGTGTAAAAAGTCTCCTAATTTCATAGAATTACAGCAAATATACAGCTTAGAAACATTCCATGCTGGAATCATGCTCCATTCAAGCCTCCTCCCATTCTCCCTCATCTAACTCTTGTAGATGGGGGTCAGGCTGCCCAATTATGGATGAGTGGGGTTTGATTATGGTGGGGGAGGCAGACACATCATGGAGGTGGAGGGATTTACTAGTGGGCTGGGGAAACACTCCTGCTCCTCATGGCCCACAAGCAGGGCTTAAAAGTACTTACCTCATGGAGTCAGCCCTTCCACCGCCTTTCACCTACTGGTTTTCTGAGGTCAGGGAAATCTGGCCAACTGTGATTAAAATTAAACTGAAGGCATGCAGCCTCATTAAAATATTTAAATGACCAAACGCCTCCTGAGAGCAGCTTGGTCACCAGCTCTTCATCCGCCATTCAAGGCAGGGGGTTCCTGTTTCAGATTTTTAGCTTTTTAATCTCCCAAACAAACCAAACCCACTAGTTTTTTGGAGGGTTAAAATTACTCCCTTTGATTCAATGCACAGCACATGCATGCTATGTTTCCATGGAATGTTTTCTTGGACTTCTACTTGGTGGGTTTGCTCATATACTCAAACTATAATTTTATCTATGACCCCCTGACCCTTCCACCTCTACCAGAAAATCAGGAGCAGCGGGAAATGGATGCATACACCTTCGTCCCTGATTCTCCAATTTGTTCTCACAGTGAGCAAGTCTCCACACTGGGAGCTTTGTTTAGAATAATCACCCCCTCATGACACACACAGAAACAAAATGGAGAAGGTTAACTGCCCATCTGAAAACATTAAGTTCTTTTTCTCCATTTCAGTTACTATTTTAACCAGTACTATTTCTTATAATCAAATTCACCATTTAAAATTTATAAAACTGTTGTACCAAAGTGTGTTCCTCACATTTCCTCCATTGACATAAGAATTCTGTTTGCTGTGTTTTTTTATAAACAGTAACTGGAGTGTCTGTAAACAAAGACACAGTGGAATTTGTTCAAGTAAATGTACTGACCTCCTTTTGATTGTGGTAGACTTTTGACCAGCAAGTGACATTAAGTTAAACATAATATTACATAGGATAGATGGAAGCAACTCTAAATATGACTGTTCAATTCAAGTATTAAATAGATGGTTCATGGTAAAACTGTCCTGTTCCTAATTGTCAACAATACAACAGTGATTACAGTTCACAAGTACTTTATTGGTAGTGAGGTGCTTTAGAACAGTAGCACCATTAATGTAGTCAAACATCCCAAAGTGCTTCACAGGAGCATAATCAGACAAAAAATTAACACCAAGACAAAGGAGGAGACATTGGAACAGGTGACAAAAGCTTGATCGATGTGGTCTGTTTTAAAGAGGGTCCTAAAGGAGGGAAGAGAGGTGAGGAGGTTTAGGGAAATAATTCCAGAGTTTAATCAGCTAAAGGCATAGCTGACAATGGTGGGGCAAAGGAAATGGTGGATGGATAAGAGGTCAGAATTAGAGGAGCTCAGAGACCTAGGAGCTTGTAGGACTGGAGGAGATTACAGAGAAAGGGAAAGGTGAGACCATGGAGGAATTTGAACACAAGGACGAGAATTATATGACCTTAGGTTGGGGCAGACACTATATAAATGCAAGTTTTTTATTTCATTATTTGTAGAACTGTGTCTCATTGTGTAACTGGTTGTAACTGATTGTCGGGCACATACAGGTGGATGCTGGGAAGCTTCCTTCCCAGCTCATAGCCATAGATGGGGGAATGAGGTTGGTGGAACCAGATTGTGCTGCACCCCCTCCCCATGGAGTATCTGGCTACTGTTGGGGGTGCTGACCCACACACCTACGTGCTTCACCATGCTCCTTGTACTCAAGACTCCCTGTTGGGAATAGAATGTCACACAAAATATACCCCTTGTGTGTTGGAAAATTTGTGTTGATCTTTTAGTTCAAACCATAATGCGTTTTCATTGAACTAAGAGGTAATGACAGAGTACTGGGTCTGATTCCAGAATCAGACTATCCTAGTGAAGGATGGCACCAGCAAGAAGTGGCAGTTGGCCCATAATCTCTGTCCTTAAATGAAGGACCTGCACTCTTTACATTTCCTCACTGGACCTGCCTAATCACAGAATTGGACCTGCTGACTGTTACAGAAAGAAAGCAAGGAAGAGCTGCATGTATATCACAACTTTCATGACCTCAGGCTGTCCCAAAGCACTTTACAGCCAATGGAGTACTTTAGAAGTGTAGTCACTGTTATAATGCAGGAAACACAGCAGCCAGTTTGCACATATCAAGGTCCTACAGGCAGCAATGTGAAAATAACTGGATAATCTGCTTTAGTGATATTAATTGAGGGATAAATATTTGTCAGGATCACAGGACGAATTCCCTTGCCCTTCTTGGAATTGTGCCATGAAATCCTCACATCCATCTGAGAGGGCAGCTTTGGCTTAACATATTATTCAAAAGACAACACTTCAGAGTGTGACATTCCCTCAGTGTATTTGATATAACACGATCGTCATTTCCATTTCTTACATTAAAGTTAATGTTCTGTTCACTACATCCTTTACAGTTTCCAGGGTTGTTGGAAGCCTGATGAAACCGCTGCCTGGTCTCTTAAGAGTTCAGCTAATTATTTTGGCATTGCCTCCTGTTTAGTGCTTGGCACTGATGGTTTTGGTGCTCACTGTTACTAACTGCTTTGTTCTCGATGCTGACTGGTTTTTAAAAATCATTCTTTGGAATGTCGGTGTTGCTGGCAAGGTCAGCATTTGTTGTCCATCCCTAGTACCCCTTGAGAAAGTGGTGGTGGGCCTTCTTCCTGAACTGCTGTAGTTTGTGTGGTAATGGTGCTCCCGGATTTTGACCCAGGGAAGATAAAGGAGCTGTAATGTATTTCCAAGTTGGAATGGTGAGTGACTTTGAGGTAATGGTGTCCTCATGCACCTGCAGTCCTTGTTCTTCTTGGTGATTGAGATCACGGGTTTGGGAGGTGCTGCTGAAGAAGCTTTAGCAAGTTGCTGTGGTGTTTCTTGTAGACAGTGCACACTGCAGCCACAATATGCTGGTGGTGGAGGGAGTGAATGTTTAAGCTAATGGATAGAGTACTGATCCAGCGGGCTGCTTTATCCTGGATGGTGTCAAACATGAGTGTTGTTGGAGCTGCACTCATCCAGGCAAGTGGAGAACTTTCCATCACACTCCTGACTTGTGCTTTGTAGATGGTGGAGGGACTTTGGGGAAATCAGGAGGCAAGGCACTCTGCAGAATACGCAGCCTCTGACCTGCTCTTGTATCCACAGTATTCATCGTCCAGTTAAATATCTGATCAATGGGGACTGCACCACCCCCCACTCCCCACTCCCCGCTGTTTGTGGTGGGGGCCTCAGCAATCATAATGCCTTTGAATGTCATGGGGAGATGGTTATGCTCTCTCTTGTTGGAGATGGTTATTGCCTGACACTTGTGAGATGCTAATGTTGCTTGCCATTTATGAGCCCAAGCTTGGATGTTGTCCAGGTCTTGCTGCATGCGGGCTTGGACTTCTTTGACAACTGTGGAATTGCAAATGGAGCTGAAAACTGAACAATTATCAGCAAACAGGCCTACTTCTGGCCTTGTGATGGAGGGAAGATCATTGATAAAACAACTAAAAATGGCTGGGTCTCGCATGCTGCCCTGATCGACTTCTTCAGTGGTGCCCTGGGGCTGAGATGATTGTGATTGTTGGAGGCCAATCATCTTTCCTTGTGCCAGGTATGACTCCGGTTTTAGTTCCAGTTTTATTTCTACCATTTTGTGGTTGGTGGGATTGGGAGAAGTAAAAGCCCAAAGTATCTATGAGTGCCCTCTTTACAGGATGACTCTAATAAAGGCTACCACTAGGCTGTAGGCCAGTTACGCTTTAACATATCTGATGAAGAATCATTCTCCATATTCCATCTTTCACATCCTCTGAATGTCCCAAAGTACTTCACAGCCAATGAGATACTTTTGGAGTTCAGTCTCTGTTGTTATGCAAGGAAAACACAGCAAGGCCCACAAATTGCAATGCGATGACTGACCAGTTAATATGTTTTGGCAGTGTTGGCCAGGGGATGAATGTTGACCAGGACGCTGGCAGAAGTCCCCTTCAGACAAGGTCTTGACTTAACATTGTATCTCAAAGATGGAAAAAAAATAAAAATACTGTGAAGAAATGAGACACTAAAACCAGAAGCAAGTGATTCAAATGGCATTCCTAAAATCTGAATTAATAAGACAGTCAGTGCCGTATGCTCTCCACCAATTGTAGACGCTTCCTTGTTGATTGGGATCCTTCCATCTATGAAAGATGATGGACACACAGCAAACAATCCATTTAGGTCGGGTTTCTTCCCTTGGTGCATCTTTGCTGATGGCTTGTTGCTATTCATTTGGCTCTGAGCAAGAGCCCACATACGAAACATTAACCTTTGTGATTTTTACAGAAGCTGGGCAATGTCTGCCTTGCATTCTCAGCATTTTGTGTCTAATTTCAGATTTCTGGCTTTTGCCGTTCTTTTTTTAAAATCATTTTTGCTGGTTTAGTTTTGGTGCTGACTGCAGGTTATTTAGTGCATCTGTCTTTGGTAATAGTTGTGAATCGTGTTTGCTGGTTCGTTTTGGTGTTAGCTGATTAGCTGGTGGTGGTTGTTGGTTATTTAATGTATGTCTGTTTTCAGTTGTTTTGTTGCTAGCTGTGTTAAGTGTTAGTTTTGGTGCTGGTTGCTACAACAACTTTTATTTATATAGCACCTGTAACATAATAAAATGTCCCAAGACACTTCACAGGAGCGCTATAAAGCAAAATTTGACACTGAGCTGCATAAGAGCTATTAGGACAGATGACCAAAACCTTGGACAAAGTGCTAGGTTTGAGGGAGTGTCTTAAAGGATGAAAGTGAGGTAAAGAGGAGAGCGATTTCGGGAGGGAATTCCAGAGCATAGGATCTGTGCAGCTGAAGGCACAGGCACCAATGATGGAGCAATTAAAATTGGGAATGCTCAAGAGGCCAGATTTAGAGGAGTGCAGATATCTTGGAGGGTTGTAGGGCAGGAAGAGATTACAGACACAGAATGGGGTGAAGCCATGGAGGGATTTGAAAACAGGGATGAGAATTTGAAAATTGAGGTATTGCTTAACTGGGAGCCAATGTCGGTCAGTGAGCACAGGAGTAAGGGGCGCACAGGACTTAGTGCGAGTAAGGACATGGGCGGCAGAGTTTTAGGTGACCTCAGGTTTATGGAGGGTAGAAGGTGAAAGGCCAGTCGGGAGTGCATGAGAATAGTCAAGTCCAGAGGTAACAATGGGATGGATGAGTTTATTTAGTTATTTAGTGTGAGGTGCCTGTGTGAGTGTGTAAGGTTGTTTTGCTGCTAGCTGTGTATAGCATTTACTGCTTGGTTCTCTTGTAAGCTGGTTAGTTTTGATGCAGGTTGCTATTGAATTAGTATGTGTAATTTTGCTTAGTTTTGAAGTTAGCTGTGTTTAGTGTTTGCAGCCTGGGTTTGGTGTCAACTGGTTAAGTTTTGCTGCTGGTTGCTAGTTACTTAATACGTGTGTTTCTGGCTTAGCTGTGTTTAGTGTTTGTAGCCTGGGTTTGGTGCCAGCTGGTTAGTTTCGATGTCGGTTTCGAGTGGTGAAGTGTTGATGCTGGGGCCGTTATATCTCTCCCGTTAATGAAAACTGCTTGCTCTATGGACTAGTTACTCTGACTGAGTGAGAAGGGTCAGGTCGGGAGGAGGGATTTTCCATATGGGGAGGTGGGGAAAGAGGGAGGTCCAGCAGGAGTGGGGTCCAGCCTGCGGCTGTCAGACTGCTGTCTGTATCTCTCCTTAGAGAGAAGGGCTCAGATTACAGTGTGTGAGTTAGAAAGTGGAATCTCAGTCGCAGCCTTTGTCACTCGCTCTGCTCGCGGGCGGCTGAGGCGGGCTTCTAACTCCCATCGATGTAGCCAGAACTGAATCATTGATTTAACATCAGACATGGAGTACAGGTAGGATCTGTACCCCCACCCCGCTCCCACACCTCCCTCTCTCTCTCTAGCCTTCTGTTTTCCATTTACTGCCTGCCTTTTGCTAACTTGCTGCCTGGTTCCTCCTCTCTTCGTGTGTGTGTGTGTGTGGCAGGTTCTGCAAGAACACCCTGGCCCAGATGCTCCTTTTATTCTGGTGCTCCAGAATGACCAACGCCGCCCAGGTTCTGGAAGGTAAGGACCAGTAGGAGGGAGAGGGTTAGGGAATGAGGCTAAAACTGCAACAGCGGTTAGTTTTTGGTTAGTTTTTCTACAGAAGTTATGAAGAAGACTTTATTCTCTACTTGGGAAATATTAGCATGGAGTCTGTAATGTGAATAAGATCAGTTAATGCGCTCTTGCATTTACTTTTCAATTTGGAGAATAA